>NC_088234.1:5537551-5896240 GCF_036934945.1 Oncorhynchus masou masou | reverse complement strand
AGAGAGAGCGAGGAGAGGTAGAGAGAGAGGTAGAGAGAAAGAGAGAGAGAGAGAGAGAGAGAGAGAGGGAGAGAGAGAGAGAGAGCGAGGGAGAGAAATTTTGACAAAATAGAGGGAGGGGTCTGACTGGACGGGTCCTTAAAAAGGAGTTGAGAGAGAGGTAGAACTCAACTCACAGGCAGGACAGAGAGAGAGAGACCCAAAGAAGACCTTTAAAGAAGTGAAGCTACAACTGAAGACTTCAGAAGGTGACTTCAACATCTGATCATCTATCACCTGTTCATGTCCCAACTGACCTATCTCTACTGTAGTGACCTACTTTAGACAAGGGTCCATATTACCTTTGTGGCCATGAGCTATTCTCTATTTAGTTCACTGTGGGTCCTGGTCCAAAGTAGTGGCACCAATATGGGATAAGAAACCATTTGGGAAGCATCCATGTTCCAATGTCCGTTGGTCGTGGTGAGTACCTGTGTCTTGTTGTTTTGGCTTTCGTGCCACTTGTATTGTGCATAGATGATTAGGGGTCTCATTCCCGTGTTGTATCATTGTGTGCTTGTGCTTTCGGGTCTCTCCTGTGTATTTATTCCAGGTACTCCTCGCTTCTTTGAATGGGTTTCAGCCCTGTGTTTTGTATATGTGTTTGCTTGGTCTTCGTCCCGTGTCTTTACATGGCACACTGTAATTTGGGAAAACAAAAACCCCTATTACGCATTCCTGTCTCCTTTATAACAATGTGACACTCTCCTCCAGTACCCCCAGTTATACAGTAGGTTATGTACTTAACACAGGGTCTCCTCTCCTCCAGTACCCCAGTTATACAGTAGGTTATGTACTAAACACAGGGTCTCCTCTCCTCTCCTCTAGTACCCCCAGCTATACAGTAGGTTATGTACTTAACACAGGGTCTCCTCTCTCTCTCCCCCAGCTCTAGTTATGTACCCCTCCTAGTTATACAGTAGGTTATGTACTTAACACAGGGTCTCCTCTCTATCCTCTAGTATCCCCAGTATATACAGTAGGTTATGTACTTAACACAGGGTTTCATATCCTCTAGTACCCCCAGTTATACAGTAGGTTATGTACTTAACCAGGGTCTCTATCCTCTCCTCTAGTACCCCCAGTTATACAGTAGGTTATGTACTTAACACAGGGTCTCCTATCCTCTCCTCTAGTACCCCCAGCCATCCCAGTGATTTGGAGTAATCCAGTACAATCAAAGCTGATTAAAATGCTCATCTCTCTCTCCAGGCTATCACCATGGTGACATTGACCATCATTCTGCTTGTCAGCACAGCTTTTGCTCTGGGAGACACCTTTGTTCCCCATGGTAAGAGTGAGACACCTCACACTGACAGTTGAAGTCTGAAGTTTACATACAGTTACATACGTTTTTCAACCACTCCACAAATGTATTGTTAACAAACTATCGTTTTGGCAAGTCAGTTAGGACATCTACTTCGTGCATGACACAGGTCATTTTTCCAACAATTGTTAACAGACAGATTATTTCACTTATAATCCACTGTATCACAATTCCAGTGGGTCTGAAGTTCACATACACTACGTTGACTGTGCCTTTAAACAGCTTGGAAAATTCCAGAAAATGATGTCATGGCTTTAGAAGCTTCTGATGGGCTCATTGGCATCATTTGAGTCAATTGAGGTGTACCTGTGGATGTATTTCAAGGCCTACCTTCAAACTCAGTGCCTCTTGCTTGACATCATGGGAAAATCAAAATGAATCAGCCAAGACAAGTCTGGTTCATCCTTGGGTGCAATTTCAAAATGCCTGAAGGTACCATGTTCATCTGTACAAACAATAGTACGCAAGTATAAACACCATGGGACCAGCAGCCATCATAACGCTCAGGAAGGAGACGTTCTGTCTCCTAGAGATTAACGTACTTTTGGTGCGAAAAGTGCAAATTAATCCCAGAACAACAGCAAAGGACCTTGTGAAGATGCTGGAGGAAACGGGTAGAAAAGTATCTATATCCACAGTAAAACGAGTCCTATATAGATATAACCTGAAAGGCCGCTCAGCAAGGAAGAAGCCACTGCTCAAAAACGGCCATAAAAATGCCAGACTACGGTTTGCAACTGCACATGGGGACAAATACTGTACTTTTGGAGAAATGTCCTCTGGTCTGATGAAACATAAACAAAACTGTTTGGCCATAATGACCATCGTTATGTTTGGAGGAAAAAGGGGAGGCTTGCAAGCCGAGAACACCATCCCGACCGTGAAGCACGGGGGTGGCAGCATCATGTTGTGGGGGTGCTTTGCTGCAGGAAGGACTGGTGTACTTCAGAAAATAGATGGCATGAGGTTGGAAAATGATGTGCATATATTGAAGCTCAAGACATCATTCAGGAAGTTAAAGCTTGGTCGAAAATGGGTCTTCCAAATGGACATTGACCCCAAGCAGACTTCCAAAGTTGTGGCAAAATGGCTTAAGGACAACAAAGTGGCCATCACAAAGCCCTGACCTCAATCCTATAGAAAAGTTGTGGGCAGAACTGAAAAAGCATGTTCGAAAGCAAGGAGGCCTACAAACCTGACTCAGTTACCCCACTCTGTCAGGAGGAATGGGCCAAAATTCACCCAACTTATTGCGTGAAGCTTGTAGAAGCGACCCGAAACGTTTGACCCAAGTTAAACAATGTAAAGGCAATGCTACCAAATATTAATTGAGTGTATATAAACTTCTGACCCACTGGGAATGTGATGAAAGAAATAAAAGCTGAAATAAATCATTCTCTACTATTATGCTGACATTTCACATTCTTAAAATAAAGTGGTGATCCTAACTGACCTAAAACAGGGATGTTTACTAGGATTAAATGTCAGGAATTGTGAAAAACTGAGTGTAAATGTATTTGTCTAAGGTGTATGTGAACTTCCCACTTCAACTGTACTAAGTCAACAATTTTATAAATATAAACATTACTGTGTGTTTATCTGTCCCACAAGTTCAAGTATTAATACCCAGGTGTGATTAGGAAATATGTTTGTTTGTACATCTCATTCTCCTTGGGACACCCTCAGAGAGGACAGCCTCTATTTAACCTTTAGTTAAGAACAAATTCTTATTTACAATGATGGCCTACCAAAAGGGATTGATAATAAACAATATAGGACAAAACACACAAGAGAGACAACGCTACACTACATAAAGAGAGCTCTAAAACAACAACACATCAAGGCAGCAACACATGACAACACAGCATGGCAGCAACACATGACAACACAGCATGGCAACAAAAACAACATGACAACAGCATGGGCTGCAACACATGACAACACATCATGGTAGCAACACATCATGAAAACAACATGGCAGCAGTACAACATGGTAGCAGAACACTGCAGTTGATATCTCAGATAGTGGGAGTGAGGCCTAAGAGGGTAAATAAATAAGCATCAACCAGTGGGTCTTGCGATGGGTATACAGAGATGACCAGTTTGCAGAGGAGTATAGAGTGCAGTGATGTGTCCTATACGGAGCATTGGTAGCAAATCTGATGGCCAATTGGTAAAGAACATCTTGCCGCTCGAGAGCACCCTTACCTGCCGATCTATAAATTATGTCTCCGTAATCTAGCATGGGTAGGAGGGTCATCTGAATCAGGGTTAGTTTTGCAGCTGGGGTGAAAGAGGAGCGATTACAATATAGCAAACCAAGTCCAGAATTAACTTAAGCCTACAGCTTTGATATGTGCTGAGAGAAGGACAGTGTATAGTCTAGCCAAACTCCCAAGTACTTGTATGAGTTGACTACCTCAAGCTCTAAACTCTCAGAGGTAGTAATCACACCTGTGGGGACAGGGGCATTCTTCTTACCAAACCACATGACCTTTGTTTTGGAGGTGTTCAGAACAAGGTTAAGGGCAGAGAAAGCTTGTTGGACACTGAAAGCTTTGTTGTAGAGCATTTAACACAACATCCAGGGAGGGGCCAGCTGAGTATAAGACTGTATCATCTGCATATCAATGGATGAGAGCTTCCTACTGCCTGAGCTATGTCGTTGAGGTAAATTGAGAAGAGCGTGGAGCCTAGGATTGAGCCTTGGGGTACACCCTTGGTGACAGGCAGCAGCTGAGACAGCAGATGTTCTGACATTATACACTGCACTCTTTGAGAGGTAGTTAGCAAACCAGGCCAACGACACCTCAGAGACACCAATACTCCTTCACCGGCCCACAAGAATGGAATGGTCTACCGTATCAAAAGCTTTGGCCAGGTCAATAAAAATATCAGCACAGTATTGCTTAGAATCAAGGGCAATGGTGACATCATTGAGGACCTTTAAGGTTGCAGTGACACATGCATAACCTGAAAGGAAACCAGACTGCATACCAGAGAGAACACTATAGACATCAAGAGAGCCAGTCAGTTGATTATTGACACGTTTTTCAAAACGTTTGATAAACAGGGCAAAATAGAAATAGGCCTATAACAGTTAGGATCAGCTTGATCTCCCCCTTTAAATAAAGGACGAACCGTGGATGTCTTCGAGGCAATGGGAACCTCCCTAGAGAGAAGAGACAGGTTCAAAAGATCAGCCGTGACACCAGATAAATTAAGGTTGTGCCCAAGGGCTCAAGGGCATAGACAGATATTTCAACTTCTCATCTCAGGGATTCAAACTAGCAACCTTTGTGTTACTGGCCCAACTCTCTAACCGCTAGGCTACCTGAGACTCCTCTTGTTCCAGAGATGTATGTTGATGTATAAGATTGAGATTGACAGCCCAAGCTTCCAGAATGTATGTCCAGAAATGTATCATATGTCCATACATTGTCCAGCAATGTTATGTCATGTCCACATTACAATGTATGTTACCAGTCTATCAAGATGGCATCTCACACCTCAAGACCCGCTGTGAGCGTGAAAGAGATGCCGCGACACATGGCCCAATAGGAGGCTTCATCCCCACTTGTGACTACAATGGACAATACACCCCTGAGCAATGTTGGGGCTCTACAGGTTAACATGCACACACACACGCACAGAAGCACACAGTAAATTCTCCAATTGAGTTGAACGTGACAAATTCAATGTGTTACAGTAAAATGTGTAAATATATTCAACAGGTTATTAACATGTCTTTCTGGTAGGTTACTGTTGGTGTGTGAACAGTTCTGGACAGAAGATTCCGGGCACTGAGACTCCACCAGGCACTGCTATCAACTGTTCCACCAAGGTACACACACAAAAACACACACTCACTAAATCTTATTTCTTTGCAGCTGGTTCTGGATGTTGTTCATGTTTGTTGTTTTGTCTGGAATTGTAGATGTGGACGTAGATGAAAAGCGTTGGAACGAAGACGTTGAAGACTTGACAGTTGTCTTTGCTGTACTACAGGAACTAATTCACTTTCCATACAAATAAAATAAATCCAGAGATTAAACTGTTGATTTTTCTTGTTGGTGTGATATGCTGAACAATTTATATGAACCTGTCAAAATAATCGTTTACCTTCGATCGGATGTTCACTCACGAGACTCCCAGTTACACAATAAATGTTGCCCTATTTGTTTGGCACATTATGTTCAGAAATCCACAGGAAAGAGGCACGACAAATTCCAAATAGTTTCCGTAATGTCCACAGAAACATGGCCAACTTTTTTTTATTATCAATCCTCAGGATAAAATATATAATCGATAATATCAACCGCAACGGTCTTGTTCAGTAGGAGAGGGAACGGCAATGGTTCCCCAAACTCTGTTGCGCGAGCAGAACTCATGCGAACACTTGACGGATGTTATTGTTCTGGCTCACTTTTCAAAATAAAACCCTGAAACTGGCTGAAGACTGTTGACAACTTGAGGAAGTGATAGGAAAAGGAAGCTGGTGTATATCCCTTTAAAATGGCACAAAGGGAGGCTATGGAACATGGAGTCAAAATAGCAGCCACTTCCTGGTTTGATATTACTCAGGGTTTCACCTGCAATATCGGTTGTGTTATACACAGACAGCATGTCGACAGTTTTGGAAACTTGAATGTTTTCTATCCAATACTAATATGCATATATTAGCAACTGAGAAGATGGCCGTTTACAATGGGCACCTTTTCATCCAAGCTACTCAATACTGCCCCCTGCAGCCATAAGTAGTTAAACATGTCTTTTGCACCTTCAGTATCCTAAACATACTGTCATTTCACAGGTCTACATTTACAAAGTTAGGCACAATGACAGTTATGTCCTGGTGGCACAGTCACGCATGGCACTTGCAACATAACAGTTGTGGGTTTGAGTCCAACAGGGGACAGGAAGAAAGAGTACCAACTACAACATGTGTTATGATGCAGAGTTTCAGGTGAAGTGTTACAGGTTGTACTTAGTGCCAATTTGACACAGGTTTTGGACTTAATATCTGTTTGACAAATACATTTTGGGATGTGAATGTACGTTTTAGAAAGCTCTCAAAACATGGGACAATTTCAGCAGTATGATTCATAGTCAATAACTCATGAGACAAAAAATAGTCCACATTTTATTGGCTGCAAACAATTCCTCAACATTTGTGTAGTAACAGACTTATTTAACAGCAACTAAGTAATTTGACGTTACCATGAAGTATTAAGGGCGCAGCAACTACGGAATAACATTGCTGCTTCTAATGTATAGTCTGGCGGAGAGGCATGAGTCTCAGGGAGCACACAGAGGGCAAGCTCCTTCCACATAAAGCATTGTTCCAGCGCTTCTGACCTGAAGACAAAACACAGAACACATATACTCAGCTGTACAGACAGTAGGAAAGTCCACAGGAGACATTCATTAGTTAAATTAACTAGGAATAAATTTAATTTGATGACTGGATCAGTGAATGATACTGGGTTTACTGTACCTCCAAAGTTGATACGAATACAAGTCTCTCTGGCACCAGCACCAGGCCTTCCTTTAGCCCAGTTCTGTTGATCAAAGTCGGAGCCATCACTCCAGAACCACCGCCTGTCCTGAAGGGGGGGGTCAGAATAAACTCAATGTATAGTCTTTCCTCTAACACCTGAAACAGTTAAAGCTACTCCAAAACCCATCCTACTGGGACTATTGCTTGTGTAAAGACCGTGATGCCTACTCCTCACATTTGCAATCCCATACATGTCAAAGACCATAACTAGTTGACAACTTGATGCTAGAAACCCCATACACATGTTTACAAGCAGACTGTGTGGAATAGATTACATCTATACTTAACTAGAACCATTTTACATATGTATAAAAGCATCCTACGGAAGTTGACAATTAAAAACATTGACGTTATTTAGTAGATTCATCTAGCATGACCTACAGGATCAATTAGGTTAAGGGTTTCGCTCAAGGGCACGTCAGATTTCTCAGTGAGCTCTGGGATTCAAACTAGCAGCCTTGACTTTATTGGGGTCCACACAAAATAGACAGAACTACATTAATAACAGGTAGCCTAAATGCCACAACACACAATTTTTTTAACGAGGTTTGCTGTTCACTTGAGCAAGATGAGATGGAACGGAGTTCCTTGCAATAATGGCCTTATATAACACTGTAGGGTTCATGGTCCCACCTTAACAGAATAAAATCCACCAATCCAGGTAGGAGGGAAACCAACAGTCTTGACCAAGACCAACTCCTGTAGAAACTGGTCCTCCTCGGAGCTGTGCACAGATGCCAGGTTTGCGCCAAGGTAGTTCACAACGTTGGGTACAGACACCAGTTGATCACCAAGGGACACACAGTACCGCTAGAGAAGAAAGTATTTATTGAACTAGGCAAGTCAATGAAGAAAATTATTATCTACAGTAACAGCCAAGCAGTAGATGGGAACAAAGACATTTCATGTATTAGTCAGTCAGCCTTGCTGAGAATTTGTCTTCTGGACTCTCAACCAAATATTGACCATCGCAAATAATTCCTTTTTTAAACTCTTAAAGATACTAGTTTATCTCCATCTTAAGCCATGTCCTGTGGGTTCCAGTATACAGGAGGCACAACACATTCAAAATGATTAGAAAATTCCCATCTTAAAGGGAAGCTCAGTATTTCACATCAGTCATGTGTTGCAGTTTAAGAAAGTATCACCTTTAAGGTAATGTCAAAGAGCTCATTTCAACTACACTTCCCCTTCAAATTCACAGTAGATGGTAAGGGTGATACCTCTGCTTCAGGCCAGCTCCTTGTAGTCTTTACAAACATTAAACAGCGTGATCCATATTTGGTCCAACCGGAAGGACACAAGTCTTCTTCTACAAGTGCATCTGTAAGGAGAAGTTACATGTGGCTTTAAAGGCTAGTGGATGGAGATCTACAAATCACAGCTACAATATTATTTGTAGGTCAATCAGTCATGTCTGCTACGAGAAAAATACAGAACGAGTCAAGAAAAGTGGACTCTTACGTGCATCTCCCAGAGCAAAGGCAGCACTGAGAAGCAGAAGACTGGTCAACATGGTCATGGAGTCTCCTAAGAGGAACAGAGTGAAGCCATCAAAACCACAGAGTCAATTCAACATACAGTAGATTAGAACAGGAATATGTCTGCTTTCCTAAATGCCAACCTATTCCCTAAACAGGGCTGAGGAGAATGTCTGGGCAGGTTGTCGTCTCCACTCAGATGTAATAACATTACAATTCCCAAATGTAGAAATGTCACTCATGTTTGGTTATGGCCAAATCTGTCAGAAAACAGGCATTATGATTGAACACAAAGTTCAATTCTGCTTCTTTTACTTTCCAACAAAAATAAAAAGCAAAGTATAAAATGCTGACAGGTAAGGCGTAGTGGCTTGTAACACCAGCAGGTAAGGCTTAGTGGCTTGTAACACCAGCAGGCAAGGCTTAGTGGCTTGTAACACCAGCAGGTAAGGCTTAGTGGCTTGTAACACCAGCAGGTAAGATGAAATGGCCACCTGGAAAGGCTGTGATAAGATGTTGTCGTGCTGGAGGGAAGACACCACAGCCCAATATTAGACCTATTAATTAATGAAGCAAGGTCTAAGGACATTCCACTGCAAAAGCTTGCTGGTAGATGACATGGTTCAATAAGGTACCTGCTAGCAGTATGGGGTCCCACCTCTGAAGATCCAGACATAATACACTAGATGGTTCTGATAAAGCACCATTTACAGCACTGAGCAGTGATCAATAACTAAATCTAGAATAGACAAGGCCCATTCAAATATGGCGGCCAATGTTTTGTTCTGGCTTTGCATGTCCATGTTTCCCCTACTTCCAGTCTGGCCCAGCATGGTGCCCATACTGTGAGGGTGTTTAGCTAAACAGCGGAGCACAACATGGAATCCATTTAAAGTTGTTGGGGGGGGGGGGGAATAAAGTAAAAAAAGCATTTCATAGTTTGTTCACTGAGACACAGTGCAACCAATCAGAACAGTCTACAGGATTATAGATGTAAGACACATTCTGCTAGGCAGGAGCCATCATTATACCATGTCTCATCTCACCAGCTGTAAAACTTCCCTTACAGTTAAATTAAAGGTCGAATACTGGGCCAGCTGCACAATAACAATACACATGATGAACAAGATATTACACCCCAATGCAGGAAGTTAAAACCCTAGAAAAGTTACAATAGCAGGACCTCACTTTAGCCAATTAACAACAGGAACAATAAAGGAACTGGGACACCACAAATGCTGAACAACCCAAGTAGAACAAGCTGCTTATACACCAGAAGAATGGAAGAGGAATTGGTGATTAGCAGAGTGAGTTCAGGTGTGGTGAGTTAGCAGGAAAGGGGCGTGTCCAGAGGGGAACTGGGAGTTCAATTATGCCCACTGAATGCATTTTTTAAATGATCATATACAAAAAGTTGTTTTGCAGGACAAGGTTTATTGTGACTTTCAAGAATGCCGGAATTGCTTCACCTTGCTCTCCTGGTAGGCTCGATGCAAGTTTCACCATCCAATTATTTCAGACATACAATGCAGTTCCACCATGGCACGGACCGTGATGATACCTTGGTGCAGACCATGATGATACCTTGGTGCAGACCATGGTAATACCTTGGTGCAGACCATGATGATACCTTGGTTCAGACCATGGTGATACCTTGGTGCAGACCATTATAATACCTTGGTGCAGACCATGATGATACCTTGGTGCAGACCATGATGATACCTTGGTGCAGACCATTATAATACCTTGGTGCAGACCATTATAATACCTTGGTGCAGACCATTATAATACCTTGGTGCAGACCATGATGATACCTTGGTGCAGACCATGATGATACCTTGGTGCAGACCATTATAATACCTTGGTGCAGACCATGATGATACCTTGGTGCAGACCATGATGATACCTTGGTGCAGACCATTATAATACCTTGGTGCAGACCATTATAATACCTTGGTGCAGACCATTATAATACCTTGGTGCAGACCATGATGATACCTTGGTGCAGACCCTGACGATACCTTGGTGCAGACCATGGTGATACCTTCGTGCAGACCATGATGATAACTTGGCGCAGACCATGGTGATACCTTGGTGCAGACCATGGTAATACCTTGGTGCAGACCATGATGATATCTTGGTGCAGACCATGGTGATACCTTGGTGCAGATCATGGTAATACCTTGGTGCAGACCATGATGATACCTTGGTGCAGACCATGGTGATACCTTGGTGCAGACAATTATAATACCTTGGTGCAGACCATGATGATACCTTGGTGCAGACCATTATAATACTTTGGTGCAGACCATTATAATACTTTGGTGCAGACCATTATAATACCTTGCTGCAGACCATTATAATACATTGGTGCATACCATGATGATACCTTGGTGCAGACCATGATGATACCTTGGTGCAGACCATGATGATACCTTGGTGCAGACCATTATAATACATTGGTGCATACCATGATGATACCTTGGTGCAGACCATTATGATACCTTGGTGCAGACCATTATAATACCTTGGTGCAGACCATGATGATACCTTGGTGCAGACCATTATAATACCTTGTTGCAGACCATGGTGATACCTTGGTGCAGACCATTATAATACCTTGGTGCAGACCATGGCAGTACGGTAGTTTTTTTTTGAGGGGTAAAGTTTTTTACGTCCAGTTGTTTTTAACCGACACACGACAGTTCAACGGAATCTCACTGGAGCAGACAATTGTTACATCTATTTCCTATGCAGACTTTCTAAATGGCGACAACAACAAAAAAATAAAGTTAATGGGTACATAGTTACTGTATTAAAGCTGACAAGAGTAGGAGAGAGAGGTATGGGAGAAATGAGAGGAGGGGACAGGTTAGGGGATGAGAGGAGGAGGGAGAGGTTAGGGGAGGAGAGGAGGAGGGGAGAGTTGAGAGGTTAGGGGAGGAGAGGGGTGGGGAAGAGGGGTATAGGAGGGAGGAGTGGAGGAGGGGAGAGAGTAGAGGTATAGGAGAGAGGAGAGGTATAGGAGAGAGGAGAGGTATAGGAGAGAGGAGAGGTATGCGAGAGAGGAGAGGAGGAGGGGAGGAGAGGAGGAGGGGAGAGATGTATAGGAGAGAGGAGAGGTATAGGATAGAGGAGGGGAGGATAGAGGAGAGGTATGGGATAGAGGAGAGGTTTGCGAGAGAGGAGAGGTACGGTAGAGAGGAGAGGTATGGTAGAGAGGAGAGGTATAGGAGAGAGGAGAGGTATGGGAGAGAGGAGAGGGTTTGTGTTAGGACAAGAGGAGGAGAGAGAGGTATGGGAGAAATGAGAGGAGGGGTGAGGTTAGGGGACGAGAGGAGGAGGGGAGAGTCGAGAGGTTAGGGGAGGGGAGGAGAGGGGTTGGGAAGAGGGGTATAGGAGGGAGGAGTGGAGAGAGGAGAGTTTAGGGGAGAGAGGTATAGGAGAGAGAAGAGGTATAGGAGAGAGGAGAGGTATAGGAGAGAGGAGAGGTATAGGAGAGAGGAGATGTATAGGAGAGAGGAGAGGAGGAGGGTAGAGAGGAGAGGTATAGGAAAGAGGAGAGGTATAGGAGAGAGGAGAGGAGGAGGGGAGAGAGGAGAGGTATGGTAGAGAGGAGAGGTATAGGAGAGAGGAGAGGTATAGGAGAGAGGAGAGGAGGAGGGGAGAGAGGAGGTGGAGGGGAGATAGGAGAGGTATGCGAGAGAGGAGAGGTATGCGAGAGAGGAGAGGTATGGTAGAGAGTAGAGGTATAGGAGAGAGGAGAGGTATAGGAGAGAGGAGAGGAGGAGGGGAGAGAGGAGAGGTATGGTAGAGAGGAGAGGTATAGGAGAGAGGAGAGGTATAGGAGAGAGGAGAGGAGGAGGGGAGAGAGGAGAGGTATGGTAGTGAGGAGAGGTATAGGAGAGAGGAGAAGTATAGGAGAGAGGAGAGGAGGAGGGAGAGGAGGAGGGTATAGGAGAGAGGAGAGGAGGAGGGAGAGGAGAGGTATAGGAGAGAGGAGAGGTGTAGGAGAGAGGAGAGGTATAGTAGAAAGGAGAGGTATAGGAGAGAGGAGAGGTATAGGAGAGAGGAGAGGTATGGGAGAGAGGAGAGGTATAGGAGAGAGGAGAGGTATAGGAGAGAGGAGAGGTATGGGAGAGAGGAGAGGTATAGGAGAGAGGAGAGGTATAGGAAAGAGGAGAGGTATAGGAGAGAGGAGAGGAGGAGGGGAGAGAGATATAGGAGAGAGGAGAGGTACAGGAGAGAGGAGAGGAGGAGGGGAGAGAGGAGAGGCATGGGAGAGAGGAGAGGTATGGGAGAGAGGAGAGGTATAGGAGAGAGGAGAGGTATAGGAGAGAGGAGAGGAGGAGGGGAGAGAGGAGAGGTATAGGAGAGAGGAGAGGAGGAGGGGAGAGGAGAGGTATAGGAGAGAGGAGAGGTGTAGGAGAGAGGAGAGGTATGGGAAAGAGGAGAGGTATAGGAGAGAGGAGAGGTATAGGAGAGAGGAGAGGTATGGGAGAGAGGAGAGGTATAGGAGAGAGGAGAGGTATAGGAAAGAGGAGAGGTATAGGAGAGAGGAGAGGTATGGGAGAGAGGAGAGGTATAGGCGAGAGGAGAGGAGGAGGGGAGAGAGGTATAGGAGAGAGGAGAGGTATAGGGGAGAGGTTATGGGAGTAGGGGTATCGGTGAGAGGAGAGGTATAGGAGAGATGAGAGGTATAGGAGAGAGGAGAGGTATGGGAGGGAGGAGAGGTATAGGAGGGAGGAGAGGAATAGGAGAGAGGAGAGGAATAGGAGAGAGGAGAGGAGGGGGGAGAGGAGAGGTATGGGAGAGAGGAGAGGTATGGGAGTGAGGAGAGGAGGAGGGGAGAGAGGTATAGGAGAGAGGAGAGGTATAGGAGAGAGGAGAGGTATAGGAAAGAGGAGAGGTATAGGCGAGAGGAGAGGAGGAGGGGAGAGAGGAGAGGTATGGGAGAGAGGAGAGGTATGGGAGAGAGGAGAGGTATAGGAGAGAGGAGAGGTATAGGAGAGAGAGGAGAGGTATAGGAAAGAGGAGAGGTATAGGCGAGAGGAGAGGAGGAGGGAGAGAGGTATAGGAGAGAGGAGAGGTATAGGAGAGAGGAGAGGAGGAGGGGAGAGAGGAGAGGCATGGGAGAGAGGAGAGGTATGGGAGAGAGGAGAGGTATAGGCAAGAGGAGAAGAGGAGGGGAGAGAGGTATAGGAGAGAGGAGAGGTATAGGAGAGAGGAGAGGAGGAGGGGAGAGAGGTATAGGAGAGAGGAGAGGTATAGGAGAGAGGAGAGGAGGAGGGGAGAGAGGATAGGTATAGGAGAGAGGAGAGGTATAGGAGAGAGGAGAGGTATAGGAGAGAGGAGAGGAGGAGGGGAGAGAGGTATAGGTGAGAGGAGAGGTGGAGGGAAGAGAGGAGAGTTATGGGAAAGAGGAGATGTATAGGAGAGAGGAGAGGTATAGGAGAGAGGAGAGGAGAAGGGGAGAGAGGTATAGGCGAGAGGAGAGGAGGAGGGGAGAGAGGTATAGGAGAGAGGAGAGGAGGAGGGGAGAGAGGTGGGGACCCCCCCCCCTTGTTCAGGTACACATTATTCCATTTCTGTTAGTTACATGTCTGTGGAACTTGTTCAGTTGTTCAGTTGTTCAGCTGGGTCGCTCAGACCCGCAGAGCGCAGATCACAACAAGAACACTTGGCTGCTCTCTAGCACACAGCGGGGCACGTCAGGGCCTGTGTAGCGGCTGGCAGGGTCGCTCTGACCCACGAGCGCAGGGCGGGGAGCCGGGCACAGCGTCGCCACACTCGCCACACTCGCCACACTCGCAGACTCTCTACTGCGCTCCGCGGCACACGCCTCGCCAGTGGCTGACAGGGTCGCTCTGACCCGCAGAGCGCGACTCTAACACTCGGCTGCTCTCTAGCACACAGCGAGGCACGTCCGGACCTGTGAAGCGTCTGGCTGAGGTGCTCTGACCCAAGAGCGCAGAGCTGCGAGCCCAGAGCGCAGAGCGGGGAGCCGGGCACAGCCTTGCCACACTCGCCACACTCGCAGACTCTCTACTACGCTCCGCGGCACACGCCTCGCCATTGGCTGACAGGGTCGCTCTGAGCCCAGAGCGAAGAGAGCAGAGCGCAGAGCGAGGAGCCGGGCACACGCCTCGCCACACTCGCAGACTCTCTACTACGCTCAAAGGCACACACCTCGCCAGTGGCTGGCACGGTCACTCTGACCCCACCAGAGCAGAGCGGGAGCCCTGGAAACACAGGGCCCGGGTCGCTCTGACCCGCGAGCGCCGAGCACAGAAAGGGGAGCCCTCCACACACAGGACCTGGGTCACCCTGACATCAGGACCACGGGAGGGTGAAATGAAGTTTTTAAGACAACATATTTTGCTACAGGGGTACCATAAGAACCATCTTACACAATAAAACTATTTCAAGACATTCCCAACATAGTACACTGCTTTTGACCAGGGCCTATAGGGTCACAACTAGTCCACTATGTAAGGAATAGGGTTCTATTTGGGACATACGTCATCCATCTATTCCATTGTCCTGTTCTTCCAGAAATACAGAAAGTCACCTTGATGACAAGGTTTGGTGAAAGAGAGGCTTGACCCTCGCAAAGAAAAGGCACGCTAGCTATTTACCCTCTCCCACCTTCTCTCCTCCTCACAAAGGAATGCTGCTGGTCCTACGGCACATCTCTCTCCCAATACTTTAGCCTTAAGACATTGATCTATCACCTCTCCTCTCATCTTGCAGACTGTTTTAAATTAAATCACACAGAGATTATGTGGTTTATGGTATTTTTTGTGCAATACTTTTGCACTACGATTATGTAAAAACCCACTACAAACTTCTGCTAACATTGGCCACCGCTAGCTGAGAATCATTGGTAGCGGTGCGGCAGGCTGTGCCTGTCCTCCTCTCTTTTTTTTGCATTTTCAATGGTCTGAAACATGCTGGAAATGAATATCTTGTTAATGGAAAGACCAGGAAACTGGAAAAAAATGCACTGTCGGCATGCAGCCGAACGTTACCAACCACTTTTGGAGCTAACTAGCTGGTGCTCATAACATGACTAACATTACCTAGCTAACTAGCTGGTGCTCATAACATGACTAACATTACCTAGCTAACTAGCTGGTGCTCATAACATGGCTAACATTACCTAGCTAACATTACCTAGCTAACGAGCTGGTGCTCATAACATGGCTAACATTACCTAGCTAACTAGCTGGTGCTCATAACATGGCTAACATTACCTAGCTAACTAGCTGGTGCTCATAACATGACTAACATTACCTAGCTAACTAGCTGGTGCTCATAACATGACTAACATTACCTAGCTAACTAGCTGGTGCTCATAACATGGCTAACATTACCTAGCTAACATTACCTAGCTAACGAGCTGGTGCTCATAACATGGCTAACATTACCTAGCTAACTAGCTGGTGCTCATAACATGGCTAACATACCTAGCTAACTAGCTGGTGCTCATAACATGGCTAACATTACCGAGCTAACTAGCTGGTGCTCATAACATGGCTAACATTACCTAGCTAACATTATCTAGCTAACTCGCTGGTGCTCATAACATGGCTAACATTACCTAGCTAACTACCTGGTGCTCATAACATGGCTAACATTGCCTAGCTAACTAGCTGGTGCTCATAACATGGCTAACATTACCTAGCTAACTAGCCGGTGCTCATAACACGGCTAACATTACCTAGCTAACTAGCTGGTGCTCATAACATGGCTAACATTACCTAGCTAACTAGCTGGCGCTCATAACATGGCTAACATTACCTAGCTAACATTACCTAGCTAACAAAACAACTTATATTAACAGGATAGATAGCTGGCCATTAGCAACATTGGGTTGTCAATGAGACAGAGCTCGCTAACCAGCTGGGCCAGCAAACAACATAACAAAATAATAATTTTGTATTTGAAAAAACTCCAGGAAGGAATCACAGGAATCACAGTAGCAAGTATCCCTGGTGCACTGTTAAAATATTGTAGCGACCCGCACAGACAGCTGTGTGTTATGTGTTAGGCTAGGAGGTGGTTGTGTTGTACTGACCAGTACCCGGTGTTCGCGGGGTCCGACATGTCAATCAACCTGCTATCTGCCAATCACGGGAATGCCTGGAATGTTCTGATGCCGGGCATCCTGGTGGTTGGCGGAGTGGCGTGGAGGGGGGTTGGGCAGGGGGGTGGAGCATTGGAAGTTAAGACCAGGTTCAGCCTTTATTCTCTCTCTCTTACGTCTGGGCTTCCCAAGAGAAGGTCACGATTGGCTTGTGGGTTATCTGTCATCTTTTTGGCGTGTGCTACGGCCCAAACAGTAGCCTGTGTAAAGTTGGTTTAATAAACCGTCAATTCGCAAACTCAAGCCTCTGTCTGGACAATTGTTCATTTATGATCTAGTCAGGTCATTACAATATTTAGCAATTTAAACTATTAGTTTCCCCTCAATGGATTTCATGTTTCATGAGCTTGTCCAAGGTGTTGGACTTGACGACAGCTGCTACGTCAGTTGCTATGATCAGTTGCCCAACATTCAGGGGCAAAAGATCAATGAGACAGACAGCAGTTAATTCAAATGAATGGAACATTCCAGAACTTATAGTTAAATTGATGCTGCATCTAAAGTCTATCTGGTGACATCACAACGAGGACAAAAGGTTTTGCTGCTAATTATTTATCTCCTTCTGAAATAGCATTGTGTTTCCAAGACATTGTAATGCACTTCAGACTAGAGAGAGAGAGAGAGAGAGAGAGAGAGAGGTAGAGAGAGAGAGAGAGAGAGAGAGAGAGAGAGAGAGAGCGAGAGAGAGAGAGAGAGGTTGAGAGAGGTAGAGAGAGAGCGAGAGAGAGAGGTAGAGAGAGAGCGAGAGAGAGAGAGAGAGGTAGAGAGAGAGCAAGAGGGAGAGAGAGGTAGAGAGAGAGCGAGAGAGCGAGAGAGAGGTAGAGAGAGAGCGAGAGAGGTAGAGAGAGAGCGAGAGAGAGGTAGAGAGAGAGTGAGAGAGAGAGAGGTAGAGAGCGAGAGAGCGAGAGAGAGGTAGAGAGAGAGCGAGAGAGAGGGAGAGAGAGAGGTAGAGAGAAAGAGAGAGAGAGAGAGAGAGAGAGAGAGAGCGAGGGAGAGAAATTTTGACAAAATAGAGGGAGGGGTCTGACTGGACGGGTCCTTAAAAAGGAGTTGAGAGAGAGGTAGAACTCAACTCACAGGCAGGACAGAGAGAGAGAGACCCAGTGAAGACCTTTAAAGAAGTGTAGCTACAACTGAAGACTTCAGAAGGTGAGATTTCAACATCTGATCATCTAATACCTGTCTATGTCCCAACTGACCTACAATTCCCTACGTAGTGACCTACTTTAGACAAGGGTCCATATTACCTTTGTGGACATGAGCTATTCTCTATTTAGTTCACTGTGGGTCCTGGTCCAAAGTAGTGCACTACATAGGGGATAAGAAACCATTTTGGAAGCATCCATGTTCCAATGTCCGTTGGTCGTGTGAGTACCTGTGCCTTGTTGTTTTGGCTTTCGTGCCACTTGTATTGTGCATAGATGATTAGGGGTCTCGTCCCGTGTTGTATCATTGTGTGCTTGTGCTTTCGGGTCTCCTCCTGTGTATTTATTCGAGGTACTCCTCGCTCTTTTGAATGGGTTTCAGCCCTGTGTTTTGTATATGTGTTTGCTTGGTCTTCGTCCCCGTGCCTTTACATGGCACACTGTAATTTGGGAAAATAAAAAACCCTATTACGCATTCCTGTCTCCTTTATAACAATGTGACACTCTCCTCCAGTACCCCCAGTTATACAGTAGTTTATGTACTAAACACAGGGTCTCCTATCCTCTCCTCCAGTACCCCCAGTTATACAGTAGGTTATGTACTTAACACAGGGTCTCCTCTCCTCTCCTCTAGTACCCCCAGCTATACAGTAGGTTATGTACTTAACACAGGGTCTCCTCTCCTCCAGTACCCCCAGCTATACAGTAGGTTATGTACTTAACACAGGGTCTCCTATCCTCTAGTACCCCCAGCTATACAGTAGGTTATGTACTTAACACAGGGTCTCCTGTCCTCTAGTACCCCCAGCTATACAGTAGGTTATGTACTTAACACAGGGTCTCCTATCCTCTCCTCTAGTACCCCCAGCTATACAGTAGGTTATGTACTTAACACAGGGTCTCCTCTCCTCCAGTACCCCCAGCTATACAGTAGGTTATGTACTTAACACAGGGTCTCCTATCCTCTAGTACCCCCAGCTATACAGTAGGTTATGTACTTAACACAGGGTCTCCTATCCTCTCCTCTAGTACCCCCAGCTATACAGTAGGTTATGTACTTAACACAGGGTCTCCTCTCCTCCAGTACCCCCAGCTATACAGTAGGTTATGTACTTAACACAGGGTCTCCTATCCTCTCCTCTAGTACCCCCAGCTATACAGTAGGTTATGTACTTAACACAAGGTCTCCTCTCCTCCAGTACCCCCAGCTATACAGTAGGTTATGTACTTAACACAGGGTCTCCTATCCTCTCCTCCAGTACCCCCAGCTATACAGTAGGTTATGTACTTAACACAGGGTCTCCTATCCTCTCCTCCAGTACCCCCAGCTATACAGTAGGTTATGTACTTAACACAGGGTTTCATATCCTCTAGTACCCCCAACTATACAGTAGGTTATGTACTTAACACAGGGTCTCCTATCCTCTCCTCCAGTACCCCCAGCTATACAGTAGGTTATGTACTTAACACAGGGTCTCCTATCCTCTCCTCTAGTACCCCCAGCTATACAGTAGGTTATGTACTTAACACAGGGTTTCATATCCTCTCCTCCAGTACCCCCAGCTATACAGTAGGTTATGTACTTAACACAGGGTCTCCTATCCTCTCCTCTAGTACCCCCAGCTATACAGTAGGTTATGTACTTAACACAGGGTCTCCTATCCTCTCCTCTAGTACCCCCAGCTATACAGTAGGTTATGTACTTAACACAGGGTCTCCTATCCTCTCCTCTAGTACCCCCAGCTATACAGTAGGTTATGTACTAAACACAGGGTCTCCTCTCCTCTCCTCCAGTACCCCCAGTTATACAGTAGGTTATGTACTAAACACAGGGTCTCCTCTCCTCTCCTCCAGTACCCCCAGTTATACAGTAGGTTATGTACTAAACACAGGGTCTCCTCTCCTCTCCTCCAGTACCCCCAGTTATACAGTAGGTTATGTACTAAAGACAGGGTCTCCTATCCTCTCCTCTAGTACCCCCAGCTATACAGTAGGTTATGTACTACATTTACATTACATTTAAGTCATTTAGCAGACGCTCTTATCCAGAGAACACAGGGTCTCCTATCTTCTCCTCTAGTACCCCCAGCTATACAGTAGGTTATGTACTAAACACAGGGTCTCCTATCCTCTAGTACCCCCAGTTATACAGTAGGTTATGTACTTAACACAGGGTCTCCTATCCTCTCCTCTAGTACCCCCAGCTATACAGTAGGTTATGTACTTAACACAGGGTCTCCTCTCCTCTAGTACCCCCAGCTATACAGTAGGTTATGTACTTAACACAGGGTCTCCTATCCTCTCCTCTAGTACCCCCAGCTATACAGTAGGTTATGTACTTAACACAGGGTCTCCTCTCCTCCAGTACCCCCAGCTATACAGTAGGTTATGTACTTAACACAGGGTCTCCTATCCTCTCCTCTAGTACCCCCAGCTATACAGTAGGTTATGTACTTAACACAGGGTTTCATATCCTCTCCTCTAGTACCCCCAGTTATACAGTAGGTTATGTACTTAACACAGGGTTTCATATCCTCTCCTCCAGTACCCCCAGCTATACAGTAGGTTATGTACTTAACACAGGGTCTCCTATCCTCTCCTCTAGTACCCCCAGCTATACAGTAGGTTATGTACTTAACACAGGGTCTCCTATCCTCCAGTACCCCCAGCTATACAGTAGGTTATGTACTTAACACAAGGTCTCCTATCCTCTCCTCTAGTACCCCCAGCTATACAGTAGGTTATGTACTTAACACAGGGTCTCCTATCCTCCAGTACCCCCAGCTATACAGTAGGTTATGTACTTAACACAGGGTCTCCTCTCCTCTAGTACCCCCAGCTATACAGTAGGTTATGTACTTAACACAGGGTCTCCTATCCTCTCCTCTAGTACCCCCAGCTATACAGTAGGTTATGTACTTAACACAGGGTCTCCTATCCTCTAGTACCCCCAGCTATACAGTAGGTTATGTACTTAACACAGGGTCTCCTATCCTCTCCTCTAGTACCCCCAGCTATACAGTAGGTTATGTACTTAACACAGGGTCTCCTATCCTCTCCTCTAGTACCCCCAGCTATACATTAGGTTATGTACTTAACACAGGGTCTCCTATCCTCTCCTCTAGTACCCCCAGTTATACAGTAGGTTATGTACTTAACACAGGGTCTCCTCTCCTCTAGTACCCCCAGTTATACAGTAGGTTATGTACTTAACACAGGGTCTCCTCTCCTCTCCTCTAGTACCCCCAGCTATACAGTATGTTATGTACTTAACACAGGGTCTCCTATCCTCTAGTACCCCCAGTTATACAGTAGGTTATGTACTTAACACAGGGTCTCCTCTCCTCTAGTACCCCCAGCTATACAGTAGGTTATGTACTTAACACAGGGTCTCCTATCCTCTAGTACCCCCAGCTATACAGTAGTTTATGTACTTAACACATGGTCTCCTATCCTCTCCTCTAGTACCCCCAGCTATACAGTAGGTTATGTACTTAACACAGGGTCTCCTATCCTCTCCTCTAGTACCCCCAGCTATACAGTAGGTTATGTACTTAACACAGGGTCTCCTATCCTCTAGTACCCCCAGCTATACAGTAGGTTATGTACTTAACACAGGGTCTCCTATCCTCTCCTCTAGTACCCCCAGCTATACAGTAGGTTATGTACTTAACACAGGGTCTCCTATCCTATCCTCTAGTACCCCCAGCTATACAGTAGGTTATGTACTTAACACAGGGTCTCCTATCCTCTCCTCTAGTACCCCCAGCTATACAGTAGGTTATGTACTTAACACAGGGTCTCCTATCCTCTCCTCCAGTACCCCCAGCTATACAGTAGGTTATGTACTTAACACAGGGTTTCATATCCTCTCCTCTAGTACCCCCAGCTATACAGTAGGTTATGTACTTAACACAGTGTCTCCTCTCCTCTAGTACCCCCAGCTATACAGTAGGTTATGTACTTAACACAGGGTCTCCTATCCTCTCCTCTAGTACCCCCAGCTATACAGTAGGTTATGTACTTAACACAGTGTCTCCTCTCCTCTAGTACCCCCAGCTATACAGTAGGTTATGTACTTAACACAGGGTCTCCTATCCTCTAGTACCCCCAGCTATACAGTAGGTTATGTACTTAACACAGGGTCTCCTATCCTCTCCTCTAGTACCCCCAGCTATACAGTAGGTTATGTACTTAACACAGGGTCTCCTATCCTCTCCTCTAGTACCCCCAGCTATACAGTAGGTTATGTACTTAACACAGGGTCTCCTATCCTCTCCTCTAGTACCCCCAGCTATACAGTAGGTTATGTACTTAACACAGGGTCTCCTATCCTCTCCTCTAGTACCCCCAGCTATACAGTAGGTTATGTACTTAACACAGGGTCTCCTATCCTCTCCTCTAGTACCCCCAGCTATACAGTAGGTTATGTACTTAACACAGGGTCTCCTATCCTATCCTCTAGTACCCCCAGCTATACAGTAGGTTATGTACTTAACACAGGGTCTCCTATCCTCTAGTACCCCCAGCTATACAGTAGGTTATGTACTTAACACAGGGTCTCCTATCCTCTCCTCTATTACCCCCAGCTATACAGTAGGTTATGTACTTAACACAGGGTCTCCTATCCTCTAGTACCCCCAGCTATACAGTAGGTTATGTACTTAACACAGGGTCTCCTATCCTCTCCTCTATTACCCCCAGCTATACAGTAGGTTATGTACTTAACACAGGGTCTCCTATCCTATCCTCTAGTACCCCCAGCTATACAGTAGGTTATGTACTTAACACAGGGTCTCCTATCCTCTCCTCCAGTACCCCCAGCTATACAGTAGGTTATGTACTTAACACAGGGTTTCATATCCTCTCCTCTAGTACCCCCAGCTATACAGTAGGTTATGTACTTAACACAGGGTCTCCTATCCTCTCCTCTAGTACCCCCAGCTATACAGTAGGTTATGTACTTAACACAGGGTTTCATATCCTCTCCTCTAGTACCCCCAGTTATACAGTAGGTTATGTACTTAACACAGGGTCTCCTCTCCTCTAGTACCCCCAGCTATACAGTAGGTTATGTACTTAACACAGGGTCTCCTATCCTCTCCTCTAGTACCCCCAGCTATACAGTAGGTTATGTACTTAACACAGGGTCTCCTATCCTCTCCTCTAGTACCCCCAGTTATACAGTAGGTTATGTACTTAACACAGGGTCTCCTATCCTCTAGTACCCCCAGCTATACAGTAGGTTTTGTACTTAACACAGGGTCTCCTATCCTCTCCTCTAGTACCCCCAGTTATACAGTAGGTTATGTACTAAACACAGGGTCTCCTATCCTCTCCTCTAGTACCCCCAGTTATACAGTAGGTTATGTACTTAACACAGGGTCTCCTCTCCTCTCCTCTAGTACCCCCAGCTATACAGTAGGTTATGTACTTAACACAGGGTCTCCTATCCTCTCCTCTAGTACCCCCAGTTATACAGTAGGTTATGTACTAAACACAGGGTCTCCTATCTTCTCCTCTAGTACCCCCAGTTATACAGTAGGTTATGTACTTAACACAGGGTCTCCTCTCCTCTAGTACCCCCAGCTATACAGCATGTTATGTACTTAACACAGGGTCTCCTATCTTCTCCTCTAGTACCCCCAGCTATACAGTAAGTTATGTACTAAACACAGGGTCTCCTATCCTCTAGTACCCCCAGTTATACAGTAGGTTATGTACTTAACACAGGGTCTCCTCTCCTCTAGTACCCCCAGCTATACAGTAGGTTATGTACTTAACACAGGGTCTCCTATCCTCTCCTCCAGTACCCCCAGCTATACAGTAGGTTATGTACTTAACACAGGGTCTCCTATCCTCTAGTATCCCCAGCTATACACTAGGTTATGTACTTAACACAGGGTCTCCTATCCTCTCCTCTAGTACCCCCAGTTATACAGTAGGTTATGTACTTAACACAGGGTCTCCTATCCTCTCCTCTAGTACCCCCAGTTATACAGTAGGTTATGTACTTAACACAGGGTCTCCTATCCTCTCCTCTAGTACCCCCAGCTATACAGTAGGTTATGTACTTAACACAGGGTCTCCTATCCTCTCCTCCAGTACCCCCAGCTATACAGTAGGTTATGTACTTAACACAGGGTCTCCTATCCTCTCCTCTAGTACCCCCAGCTATACAGTAGGTTATGTACTTAACACAGGGTCTCCTATCTTCTCCTCTAGTACCCCCAGCTATACAGTAGGTTATGTACTTAACACAGGGTCTCCTATCCTCTCCTCTAGTACCCCCAGCCATCCCAGTGATTTGGAGTAATCCAGTACAATCACAGCTGATTAAAATGCTCATCTCTCTCTCCAGACTATCACCATGGTGACATTGACCATCATTCTGCTTGTCAGCACAGCTTTTGCTCTGGGAGACACCTTTGTTCCCCATGGTAAGAGTGAGACACCTCACACTGACAGTTGAAGTCTGAAGTTTACATACATTTACATACGTTTTTCAACCACTCCACAAATGTATTGTTAACAAACTATCGTTTTGGCAAGTCAGTTAGGACATCTACTTCGTGCATGACACAGGTCATTTTTCCAACAATTGTTAACAGACAGATTATTTCACTTATAATCCACTGTATCACAATTCCAGTGGGTCTGAAGTTCACATACACTACGTTGACTGTGCCTTTAAACAGCTTGGAAAATTCCAGAAAATGATGTCATGGCTTTAGAAGCTTCTGATGGGCTCATTGGCATCATTTGAGTCAATTGGAGGTGTACCTGTGGATGTATTTCAAGGCCTACCTTCAAACTCAGTGCCTCTTTGCTTGACATCATGGGAAAATCAAAATGAATCAGCCAAGACAAGTCTGGTTCATCCTTGGGTGCAATTTCAAAATGCCTGAAGGTACCATGTTCATCTGTACAAACAATAGTACGCAAGTATAAACACCATGGGACCACGCAGCCATCATAACGCTCAGGAAGGAGACGCGTTCTGTCTCCTAGAGATGAACGTACTTTGGTGCGAAAAGTGCAAATTAATCCCAGAACAACAGCAAAGGACCTTGTGAAGATGCTGGAGGAAACGGGTACAAAAGTATCTATATCCACAGTAAAACGAGTCCTATATAGACATAACCTGAAAGGCCGCTCAGCAAGGAAGAAGCCACTGCTCAAAAACGGCCATAAAAATGCCAGACTACGGTTTGCAACTGCACATGGGGACAAATACTGTACTTTTTGGAGAAATGTCCTCTGGTCTGATGAAACATAAACAAAACTGTTTGGCCATAATGACCATCGTTATGTTTGGAGGAAAAAGGGGGAGGCTTGCAAGCCGAGAACACCATCCCGACCGTGAAGCACGGGGTGGCAGCATCATGTTGTGGGGGTGCTTTGCTGCAGGAAGGACTGGTGTACTTCAGAAAATAGATGGCATGAGGTTGGAAAATGATGTGCATATATTGAAGCTCAAGACATCATTCAGGAAGTTAAAGCTTGGTCGAAAATGGGTCTTCCAAATGGACATTGACCCCAAGCAGACTTCCAAAGTTGTGGCAAAATGGCTTAAGGACAACAAAGTGGCCATCACAAAGCCCTGACCTCAATCCTATAGAAAAGTTGTGGGCAGAACTGAAAAAGCATGTTCGAGCAAGGAGGCCTACAAACCTGACTCGGTTACACCCACTCTGTCAGGAGGAATGGGCCAAAATTCACCCCACTTATTGCGTGAAGCTTGTAGAAGGCGACCCGAAACGTTTGACCCAAGTTAAACAATGTAAAGGCAATGCTACCAAATATTAATTGAGTGTATATAAACTTCTGACCCACTGGGAATGTGATGAAAGAAATAAAAGCTGAAATAAATCATTCTCTACTATTATGCTGACATTTTACATTCTTAAAATAAAGTGGTGATCCTAACTGACCTAAAACAGGGATGTTTACTAGGATTAAATGTCAGGAATTGTGAAAAACTGAGTGTAAATGTATTTGTCTAAGGTGTATGTGAACTTTCCACTTCAACTGTACTAAGTCAACAATTTTATAAATATAAACATTACTGTGTGTTTATCTGTCCCACAAGTTCAAGTATTAATACCCAGGTGTGATTAGGAAATATGTTTGTTTGTACATCTCATTCTCCTTGGGACACCCTCAGAGAGGACAGCCTCTATTTAACCTTTAGTTAAGAACAAATTCTTATTTACAATGATGGCCTACCAAAAGGGATTGAAAATAAACAATATAGGACAAAACACACAAGAGAGACAACGCTACACTACATAAAGAGAGCTCTAAAACAACAACACATCAAGGCAGCAACACATGACAACACAGCATGGCAGCAACACATGACAACACAGCATGGCAACAAAACAACATGACAACAGCATGGGCTGCAACACATGACAACACACCATGGTAGCAACACATCATGAAAACAACATGGCAGCAGTACAACATGGTAGCAGAACATCATGACAACAACATGGTAGCAGCACAACTAGGCAGCAGCACAACACATGGTACAAGCATTATTGGGCACAGACAACAGCACAAAGGGCAAGAAGGTAGAGACAACAATACATCAGGCGAAGCAGCCACAACTGTCAGTAAGAGTGTCCATGATTGAGTATTTGAATGAAGAGATTGAGATAAATACTCAAACTGGACAGTTTTGTTGCAGCTCGTTCCAGTCACTAGCTGCAGCAAACTGAAAAGATGAGCGACCCAGGGATGTGTGTGCTTTGGGGACCTTTAACAGAATGTGACTTGCAGAACAGGTGTTGTATGTGGAGGATGAGGGCTGCAGTTGATATCTCAGATAGTGGGAGTGAGGCCTAAGAGGGTAAATAAATAAGCATCAACCAGTGGGTCTTGCGACGGGTATACAGAGATGACCAGTTTGCAGAGGAGTATAGAGTGCAGTGATGTGTCCTATAAGGAGCATTGGTAGCAAATCTGATGGCCAAATGGTAAAGAACATCTTGCCGCTCGAGAGCACCCTTACCTGCCGATCTATAAATTATGTCTCCGTAATCTAGCATGGGTAGGAGGGTCATCTGAATCAGGGTTAGTTTTGCAGCTGGGGTGAAAGAGGAGCGATTACAATATAGCAAACCAAGTCCAGAATTAACTTAAGCCTACAGCTTTGATATGTGCTGAGAGAAGGACAGTGTATAGTCTAGCCAAACTCCCAAGTACTTGTATGAGTTGACTACCTCAAGCTCTAAACTCTCAGAGGTAGTAATCACACCTGTGGGGACAGGGGCATTCTTCTTACCAAACCACATGACCTTTGCTTTGGAGGTGTTCAGAACAAGGTTAAGGGCAGAGAAAGCTTGTTGGACACTGAAAGCTTTGTTGTAGAGCATTTAACACAAAATCCAGGGAGGGGCCAGCTGAGTATAAGACTGTATCATCTGCATATCAATGGATGAGAGCTTCCTACTGCCTGAGCTATGTCGTTGAGGTAAATTGAGAAGAGCGTGGAGCCTAGGATTGAGCCTTGGGGTACACCCTTGGTGACAGGCAGCAGCTGAGACAGCAGATGTTCTGACATTATACACTGCACTCTTTGAGAGGTAGTTAGCAAACCAGGCCAAAGACCCCTCAGAGACACCAATACTCCTTCACCGGCCCACAAGAATGGAATGGTCTACCGTATCAAAAGCTTTGGCCAGGTCAATAAAAATATCAGCACAGTATTGCTTATAATCAAGGGCAATGGTGACATCATTGAGGACCTTTAAGGTTACAGTGACACATGCATAACCTGAACGGAAGCCAGACTGCATACCAGAGAGAACACTATAGACATCAAGAGAGCCAGTCAGTTGATTATTGACACGTTTTTCAAAACGTTTGATAAACAGGGCAAAATAGAAATAGGCCTATAACAGTTAGGATCAGCTTGATCTCCCCCTTTAAATAAAGGACGAACCGTGGATGTCTTCCAGGCAATGGGAACCTCCCTAGAGAGAAGAGACAGGTTCAAAAGATCAGCCGTGACACCAGATAAATTAAGGTTGTGCCCAAGGGCTCAAGGGCATAGACAGATATTTCAACTTCTCATCTCAGGGATTCAAACTAGCAACCTTTGTGTTACTGGCCCAACTCTCTAACCGCTAGGCTACCTGAGACTCCTCTTGTTCCAGAGATGTATGTTGATGTATAAGATTGAGATTGACAGCCCAAGCTTCCAGAATGTATGTCCAGAAATGTATCATATGTCCATACATTGTCCAGCAATGTTATGTCATGTCCACATTACAATGTATGTTACCAGTCTATCAAGATGGCATCTCACACCTCAAGACCCGCTGTGAGCGTGAAAGAGATGCCGCGACACATGGCCCAATAGGAGGCTTCATCCCCACTTGTGACTACAATGGACAATACACCCCTCTGCAATGTTGGGGCTCTACAGGTTAACATGCACACACACACGCACAGAAGCACACAGTAAATTCTCCAATTGAGTTGAACGTGACAAATTCAATGTGTTACAGTAAAATGTGTAAATATATTTAACAGGTTATTAACATGTCTTTCTGGTAGGTTACTGTTGGTGTGTGAACAGTTCTGGACAGAAGATTCCGGGTACTGAGACTCCACCAGGCAGTGCTAGCAACTGCTAGCAACTGTTCCACCAAGGTATATACACACACAAAAACACACACTCACTAAATCTTATTTCTTTGCAGCTGGTTCTGGATGTTGTTCATGTTTGTTGTTTTGTCTGGAATTGTAGATGTGGACGTAGATGAAAAGCGTTGGAACGAAGACGGAGGACTTGACAGTTGTCTTTGCTGTACTACAGGAACTAATTCACTTTCCATACAAATAAAATAAATCCAGAGATTAAACTGTTGATTTTTCTTGTTGGTGTGATATGCTGAACAATTTATATGAACCTGTCAAAATAATCGTTTACCTTCGATCGGATGTTCACTCACGAGACTCCCAGTTACACAATAAATGTTGCCCTATTTGTTTGGCACATTATGTTCAGAAATCCACAGGAAAGAGGCACGACAAATTCCAAATAGTTTCCGTAATGTCCACAGAAACATGGCAAACTTTTTTTATTATCAATCCTCAGGATAAAATATATAATCGATAATATCAACCGCAACAGTCTTGTTCAGTAGGAGAGGGAACGGCAATGGTTCCCCAAACTCTGTTGCGCGAGCAGAACTCATGCGAACACTTGACGGATGTTATTGTTCTGGCTCACTTTTCAAAATAAAACCCTGAAACTGGCTGAAGACTGTTGACAACTTGAGGAAGTGATAGGCAAGGGAAGCTGGTTGATATCCCTTTAAATGGCACAAAGGGAGGCTATGGAACATGGAGTCAAAATAGAAGCCACTTCCTGGTTTGATATTACTCAGGGTTTCACCTGCAATATCGGTTGTGTTATACACAGACAGTATGTCGACAGTTTTGGAAACTCGAATGTTTTCTATCCAATACTAATATGCATATATTAGCAACTGAGAAGATGGCCGTTTACAATGGGCACCTTTTCATCCAAGCTACTCAATACTGCCCCCTGCAGCCGTAAGTAGTTAAACATGTCTTTTGCACCTTCCGTATCCTAAACATACTGTGTCATGTCACAGGTCTACATTTACAAAGTTAGGCACAATGACAGTTATGTCCTGGTGGCACAGTCACGCATGGCACTTGCAACATAACGGTTGTGGGTTTGAGTCCCACAGGGGACAGGAAGAAAGAGTACCAACTACAACATGTGATATGATGCAGAGTTTCAGGTGAAGTGTTACAGGTTGTACTTAGTGCCAATTTGACACAGGTTTTGGACTTAATATCTGTTTGACAAATACATTTTGGGATGCGAATGTACGTTTTAGAAAGCTCTCAAAACATGGGACAATTTCAGCAGTATGATTCATAGTCAATAACTCATGAGACAAAAAAATAGTCCACATTTTATTGGCTGCAAACAATTCCTCAACATTTGTGTAGTAACAGACTTATTTAACAGCAACTAAGTATTTTGACGTTACCATGAAGTATTAAGGGCGCAGCCACTACGGAATAGCATTGCTGCTTCTAATGTATAGTCTGGCGGAGAGGCAGGAGTCTCAGGGAGCACACAGAGGGCAAGCTCCTTCCACATAAAGCATTGTTCCAGCACTTCTGGCCTGAAGACGAAACACAGAACACATATACTCAGCTGTACAGACAGTAGGAAAGTCCACAGGAGACATTCATTAGTTAAATTAACTAGGAATAAATTTAATTTGATGACTGGATCAGTGAATGATACTGGGTTTACTGTACCTCCAAAGTTGATACGAATACAAGTCTCTCTGGCACCAGCACCAGGCCTTCCTTTAGCCCAGTTCTGGTGATCAAAGTCGGAGCCATCACTCCAGAACCACCGCCTGTCCTGAAGGGGGGGGTCAGAATAAACTCAATGTATAGTCTTTCCTCTAACACCTGAAACAGTCAAAGCTACTGCAAAACCCATCCTACTGGGACTATTGCTTGTGTAAAGACCGTGATGCCTACTCCTCACATTTGCAATCATCCCATACATGTCAAAGACCATAACTAGTCCACAACTTGATGCTAGAAACCCCATGCACATGTTTACAAGCAGACTGTGTGGAATAGATTACATCTATACTTAACTAGAACCATTTTACATATGTATAAAAGCATCCTACGGAAGTTGACAATTAAAACCATTGACGTTATTTAGTAGATTCATCTAGCATGACCTACAGGATCAATTAGGTTAAGGGCGTTGCTCAAGGGCATGTCAGATTTCTCTCAGTGAGCTCTGGGATTCAAACTAGCAGCCTTGACTTTATTGGTGTCCAAACAAAATAGACAACTCAGACAGAACTACATTAATAACAGATAGCACAGATGCCAGGTTTGCGCCAAGGTACTTCACAACGTTGGGTACAGACACCAGTTGATCACCAAGGTACACACAGTACCGCTAGAGAAGAAGGCAAGTCAGTTAAGAAAATTGTTATCTACAATGACAACCAAGCAGTAGATGGGAACAAAGACATTTCATGTATTAGTCAGTCAGCCTTGCTGAGAATTTGTCTTCTGGACTCTCAACCAAATATTGACCATCGCAACTAATTCCTTTTTAAAACTCTTAAAGATACTAGTTTATCTCCATCTTAAGCCATGTCCTGTGGGTTCCAGTATACAGAAGGCACAACAAATTCAAAATGTTTAGAAAATTCCCATCTTAAAGGGAAGTTCAGTATTTCACATCAGTCATGTGTTGCAGTTTAAGAAAGTATCACTTTTAAGGTAATGTCTAAGAGCTCATTCCAACTACACTTCCCCCTTCAAATTCACAGTAGATGGTAAGGGTGATACCTCTGCTTCTGGCCAGCTCCTTGTAGTCTTTACAAACATTAAACAGCGTGATCCATATTTGGTCCAACCGGAAGGACACAAGTCTTCTTCTACAAGTGAATCTGTAAGGAGAAGTTATATGTGGCTTTAAAGGCTAGTGGATGGAGATCTACAAATCACAGCTACAATATTATTTGTAGGTCAATCAGTCATGTCTGCTACGAGAAAAATACAGAACGAGTCAAGAAAAGTGGACTCTTACGTGCATCTCCCAGAGCAAAGGCAGCACTGAGAAGCAGAAGACTGGTCAACATGGTCATGGAGTCTCCTGAGAGAAACAGAGTGAAGCCATCCAAACCACAGATTCAACTCCACATACAGTAGATTAGAACAGGAATGTGTCTGCTTTCCTAAATGCCAACCTATTCCCTAAACAGGGCTGAGGAGAATGTCTGGGCAGGTATTTCTCTCCAGTCAGACAGAAGTAATAGAGTTCAAGTTCCCAAATGTAGAAATGTCATTCAGGATTGGTTATGGCCAAATCTGTCAGAAAACAGGCATTATGATTGAACACAAAGTTCAATTCTGCTTCTTTTACTTTCCAACAAAAATAAAAGCAAAGTATAAAATGCTGACAGGTAAGGCGTAGTGGCTTGTAACACCGGCAGGTAAGGCTTAGTGGCTTGTAACACCGGCAGGCAAGGCTTAGTGGCTTGTAACACCGGCAGGCAAGGCTTAGTGGCTTGTAACACCGGCAGGCAAGGCTTAGTGGCTTGTAACACCGGCAGGCAAGGCTTAGTGGCTTGTAACACCGGCAGGCAAGGCTTAGTGGCTTGTAACACCGGCAGGCAAGGCTTAGTGGCTTGTAACACCGGCAGGCAAGGCTTAGTGGCTTGTAACACCGGCAGGCAAGGCTTAGTGGCTTGTAACACCGGCAGGCAAGGCTTAGTGGCTTGTAACACCGGCAGGCAAGGCTTAGTGGCTTGTAACACCAGCAGGCAAGGCTTAGTGGCTTGTAACACCAGCAGGCAAGGCTTAGTGGCTTGTAACACCAGCAGTCAAGGCTTAGTGGCTTGTAACACCAGCAGGCAGGGCTTAGTGGCTTGTAACACCGGCAGGCAAGGCTTAGTGGCTTGTAACACCAGCAGGCAAGGCTTAGTGGCTTGTAACACCAGCAGGCAAGGCTTAGTGGCTTGTAACACCAGCAGGCAAGGCTTAGTGGCTTGTAACACCAGCAGGCAAGGCTTAGTGGCTTGTAACACCAGCAGGCAAGGCTTAGTGGCTTGTAACACCAGCAGGCAAGGCTTAGTGGCTTGTAACACCAGCAGGCAGGGCTTAGTGGCTTGTAACACCAGCAGGCAAGGCTTAGTGGCTTGTAACACCAGCAGGTAAGGCTTAGTGGCTTGTAACACCAGCAGGTAAGGTGAAATGGCCACCTGGAAAGGCTGTGATAGCCAATTAACAACAGGAACAATAAAGGAACTGGGAAACCACAAATGCTGAACAACCCAAGTAGAACAAGCTGCTTATATACCAGAAGAATTGAAGAGGAATTGGTGATTAGCAGAGTGAGTTCAGGTGTGATGAGTTAGCAGGAAAGGGGCGTGTCCAGAGGGGAACTGGGAGTTCAATTATGCCCACTGAATGCATTTTTTTAATGATCATATTCAAAAAGTTGTTTTGCAGGACAAGGTTTATTGTGACTTTCAAGAATGCCGGAATTGCTTCACCTTGCTCTCCTGGTAGGCTCGATGCAAGTTTCACCATCCAATTATTTCAGACATACAATGCAGTTCCACCATGGCACGGACCGTGATGATACCTTGGTGCAGACCATGATGATACCTTGGTGCAGACCATGGTAATACCTTGGTGCAGACCATGATGATACCTTGGTTCAGACCATGGTGATACCTTGGTGCAGACCATTATAATACCTTGGTGCAGACCATGATGATACCTTGGTGCAGACCATGGTGATACCTTGGTGCAGACCATTATAATACCTTGGTGCAGACCATGATGATACCTTGGTGCAGACCATGATGATACCTTGGTGCAGACCATGGTGATACATTGGTGCAGACCATGATGACACCTTGGTGCAGACCATGATGATACCTTGGTGCAGACCATGATGATACCTTGGTGCAGACCATGATGATACCTTGGTGCAGACCATGGTGATACCTTGGTGCAGACCATGATGATACCTTGGTGCAGACCATGGTGATACCTTGGTGCAGACCATTATAATACCTTGGTGCAGACCATGATGATACCTTGGTGCAGACCATTATAATACTTTGGTGCAGAACATTATAATACCTTGGTGCAGACCATGATGATACCTTGGTGCAGACCATGGCAGTACGGTAGTTTTTTTTTGAGGGGTAAAGTTTTTTACGTCCAGTTGTTTTTAACCGACACACGACAGTTCAACGGAATCTCACTGGAGCAGACAATTGTTACATCTATTTCCTATGCAGACTTTCTAAATGGCGACAACAACAAAAAAATAAAGTTAATGGGTACATAGTTACTGTATTAAAGCTGACAAGAGAAGGAGAGAGAGGTATGGGAGAAATGAGAGGAGGGGAGAGGTTAGGGGATAAGAGGAGGAGGGAGAGGTTAGGGGAGGAGAGGAGGAGGGGAGAGTCGAGAGGTTAGGGGAGGAGAGGGGTAGGGAATAGGGTTATAGGAGGGAGGAGTGGAGGAGGGGAGAGAGTAGAGGTATAGGAGAGAGGAGAGGTATAGGAGAGAGGAGAGGTATAGGAGAGAGGAGAGGTATGCGAGAGAGGAGAGGAGGAGGGGAGGAGAGGAGGAGGGGAGAGAGGCATAGGAGAGAGGAGAGGTATAGGAGAGAGGAGGGGAGGATAGAGGAGAGGTATGGGATAGAGGAGAGGTATGCGAGAGAGGAGAGGTATGGTAGAGAGGAGAGGTATAGGAGAGAGGAGAGGTATAGGAGAGAGGAGAGGTATGCGAGAGAGGAGAGGAGGAGGGGAGGAGAGGAGGAGGGGAGAGAGGTATAGGAGAGAGGAGAGGTATAGGAGAGAGGAGGGGAGGATAGAGGAGAGGTATGGGATAGAGGAGAGGTATGCGAGAGAGGAGAGGTATGGTAGAGAGGAGAGGTATGGTAGAGAGGAGAGGTATAGGAGAGAGGAGAGGTATGGGAGAGAGGAGAGGGTTTGTGTTAGGACAAGAGGAGCAGAGAGAGGTATGGGAGAAATGAGAGGAGGGGTGAGGTTAGGGGACGAGAGGAGGAGGGGAGAGTCGAGAGGTTAGGGGAGGGGAGGAGAGGGGTAGGGAAGAGGGGTATAGGAGGGAGGAGTGGAGAGAGGAGAGTTTAGGGGAGAGAGGTATAGGAGAGAGGAGAGGTATAGGAGAGAGGAGAGGTATAGGAGAGAGGAGAGGTATAGGAGAGAGGAGAGGTATAGGAGAGAGGAGAGGAGGAGGGGAGAGAGGAGAAGTATGGGATAGAGGAGAGGTATGGTAGAGAGGAGAGGTATAGGAGAGAGTAGAGGTATAGGAGAGAGGAGAGGTATAGGAGAGAGGAGAGGAGGAGGGGAGAGAGGAGAGGTATGCGAGAGAGGAGAGGTATGCGAGAGAGGAGAGGTATGGTAGAGAGGAGAGGTATAGGAGAGAGGAGAGGTATAGGAGAGAGGAGAGGTATGGTAGAGAGGAGAGGTATAGGAGAGAGGAGAGGTATAGGAGAGAGGAGAGGAGGAGGGGAGAGAGGAGAGGTATAGGAGAGAGGAGAGGAGGAGGGGAGAGGAGAGGTATAGGAGAGAGGAGAGGTGTAGGAGAGAGGAGAGGTATAGTAGAGAGGAGAGGTATGGGAGAGAGGAGAGGTATAGGAGAGAGGAGAGGTATAGGAAAGAGGAGAGGTATAGGCGAGAGGAGAGGTGAGAGGTATAGGAGAGAGGAGAGGTATAGGAGAGAGGAGAGGTATAGGAGAGAGGAGAGGTATGGGAGAGAGGAGAGGTATAGGAGAGAGGAGAGGTATAGGAGAGAGGAGAGGTATAGGAGAGAGGAGAGGTATGGGAGAGAGGAGAGGGTTTATGTTAGGACAAGAGGAGGAGAGAGAGGTATGGGAGAAATGAGAGGAGGGGTGAGGTTAGGGGACGAGAGGAGGAGGGGAGAGTCGAGAGGTTAGGGGAGGGGAGGAGAGGGGTAGGGAAGAGGGGTATAGGAGGGAGGAGTGGAGAGAGGAGAGTTTAGGGGAGAGAGGTATAGGAGAGAGGAGAGGTATAGGAGAGAGGAGAGGTATAGGAGAGAGGAGAGGTATAGGAGAGAGGAGAGGTATAGGAGAGAGGAGAGGTATAGGAGAGAGGAGAGGAGGAGGGGAGAGAGGAGAAGTATGGGATAGAGGAGAGGTATGGTAGAGAGGAGAGGTATAGGAGAGAGTAGAGGTATAGGAGAGAGGAGAGGTATAGGAGAGAGGAGAGGAGGAGGGGAGAGAGGAGAGGTATGCGAGAGAGGAGAGGTATGCGAGAGAGGAGAGGTATGGTAGAGAGGAGAGGTATAGGAGAGAGGAGAGGTATAGGAGAGAGGAGAGGTATGGTAGAGAGGAGAGGTATAGGAGAGAGGAGAGGTATAGGAGAGAGGAGAGGAGGAGGGGAGAGAGGAGAGGTATAGGAGAGAGGAGAGGAGGAGGGGAGAGGAGAGGTATAGGAGAGAGGAGAGGTGTAGGAGAGAGGAGAGGTATAGTAGAGAGGAGAGGTATGGGAGAGAGGAGAGGTATAGGAGAGAGGAGAGGTATAGGAAAGAGGAGAGGTAAAGGCGAGAGGAGAGGTGAGAGGTATAGGAGAGAGGAGAGGTATAGGAGAGAGGAGAGGTATAGGAGAGAGGAGAGGTATGGGAGAGAGGAGAGGTATAGGAGAGAGGAGAGGTATAGGAGAGAGGAGAGGTATAGGAGAGAGGAGAGGTATGGGAGAGAGGAGAGGGTTTGTGTTAGGACAAGAGGAGAGAGAGGTATGGGAGAAATGAGAGGAGGGGTGAGGTTAGGGGACGAGAGGAGGAGGGGAGAGTCGAGAGGTTAGGGGAGGGGAGGAGAGGGGTAGGGAAGAGGGGTATAGGAGGGAGGAGTGGAGAGAGGAGAGTTTAGGGGAGAGAGGTATAGGAGAGAGGAGAGGTATAGGAGAGAGGAGAGGTATAGGAGAGAGGAGAGGTATAGGAGAGAGGAGAGGTATAGGAGAGAGGAGAGGAGGAGGGGAGAGAGGAGAAGTATGGGATAGATCAGAGGTATGGTAGAGAGGAGAGGTATAGGAGAGAGTAGAGGTATAGGAGAGAGGAGAGGTATAGGAGAGAGGAGAGGAGGAGGGGAGAGAGGAGAGGTATGCGAGAGAGGAGAGGTATGCGAGAGAGGAGAGGTATGGTAGAGAGGAGAGGTATAGGAGAGAGGAGAGGTATAGGAGAGAGGAGAGGTATGGTAGAGAGGAGAGGTATAGGAGAGAGGAGAGGTATAGGAGAGAGGAGAGGAGGAGGGGAGAGAGGAGAGGTATAGGAGAGAGGAGAGGAGGAGGGGAGAGGAGAGGTATAGGAGAGAGGAGAGGTGTAGGAGAGAGGAGAGGTATAGTAGAGAGGAGAGGTATGGGAGAGAGGAGAGGTATAGGAGAGAGGAAAGGTATAGGAAAGAGGAGAGGTATAGGCGAGAGGAGAGGTGAGAGGTATAGGAGAGATTTCCGGTTCCGGTTGGAGCGAGCGGTCGCATCTACACTTCGGTCCGCAGGTAGTATAACTTTTCATTACATTTCGTTATAGTACAACGGTTTGATTTGTCTAATCTTAGCAATTTCTTCTTAGCTAGCTACATAGCCGTCTTTGTATCAAAGATAATTGCATAATTAACGTATTTCGTCGTCCTAACGTATCTGCCCAGCAGCTAGCTAAGCAGCTAGCTAACATCCACTGTCCACCAGCACTGTAGAAACTATTACACTCAACTGAACAACTCGATTAGCGTAGTGTCAGCTAGCTACATAGTTGTCTTCGCTGTCTTCGTATCCAAGATAATTGTGCAGTTTAGAGTGTGTAGACTTAGAGTGATTATCTTAATTTACCGAGGTTAGCTAGCCAGCTATTTGTCGTCCTTAACGTAGGAGATGCTGCTAGCTAGCTAGCCAACAGCTAGCCAACCTCTACCGAATTGAACTTCAACTACCCGGTCAACATTCCGCGTCGCTCCACAGGTAGTATCACACTTTCATTTCACTTCATTACAGTACAACGGTTTGATTTGTTTGATCGTAGCTAGCCAGCTACATAGCCGTCTTTGTATCTAAGACAATTGTGTAGTCTAGAGCGATTTTCTAGGTTAGCTGGCCAGCTATTGTCGTTCTTTTAACGTAGCTAGCCAGCTAGCCCCCGAATAGCAGCACTGTAGTAACTATTACAGTACAACGGTTTGTTTTGTTTGATCGTAGCTAGCTAGCTACATAGCCGTCTTTGTATCTAAGACAATTGTGTAGCCTAGAGCGATTTTCTAGGTTAGCTAGCCAGCTATTGTCGTTCTTTTAAGGTAACGTAACGCAATCAACCTGCTAGCTAGCCAGCTAGCCCCCGAATAGCAGCACTGTAGAAACTATTACACTCGACGGAACGACTTGATTAGTGTAGTGTCAACATCGCAGCCACTACCAGCTAGCCTACTCAAGCAGTACTGTATCATTTCAATCATTTTAGTCAATAAGATTCTTGCTACGTAAGCTTAACTTTCTGAACATTCGAGACGTGTAGTCCACTTGTCATTCCAATCTCCTTTGCATTAGCGTAGCCTCTTCTGTAGCCTGTCAACTATGTGTCTATCTATCCCTGTTCTCTCCTCTCTGCACAGACCATACAAACGCTGGTGGTCCCAGCGTGCACGACCCACGTGGAGTTCCTGGTCTCCGGTAGCCTCTGGAACTGCCGATCTGCGGCCAACAAGGCAGAGTTCATCTCAGCCTATGCCTCCCTCCAGTCCCTCGACTTCCTGGCACTGACGGAAACATGGATCACCACAGATAACACTGCTACTCTTGCTGCTCTCTCTTCGTCCGCCCACGTGTTCTCGCACACCCCGAGAGCTTCTGGTCAGCGGGGTGGTGGCACCGGGATCCTCATCTCTCCCAAGTGGTCATTATCTCTCTCTCCCCTTACCCATCTATCTATCGCCTCCTTTGAATTCCATGCTGTCACAGTTACCAGCCCTTTCAAGCTTAACATCCTTATCATTTATCGCCCTCCAGGTTCCCTCGGAGAGTTCATCAATGAGCTTGATGCCTTGATAAGCTCCTTTCCTGAGGACGGCTCACCTCTCACAGTCCTGGGCGACTTTAACCTCCCCACGTCTACCTTTGACTCATTCCTCTCTGCCTCCTTCTTTCCACTCCTCTCCTCTTTTGACCTCACCCTCTCACCTACCCCCCCTACTCACAAGGCAGGCAATACGCTCGACCTCATCTTTACTAGATGCTGTTCTTCCACTAACCTCATTGCAACTCCCCTCCAAGTCTCCGACCACTACCTTGTATCCTTTTCCCTCTCGCTCTCATCCAACACTTCCCTCACTGCCCCTACTCGGATGGTATCGCGCCGTCCCAACCTTCGCTCTCTCTCCCCCGCTACTCTCTCCTCTTCCATCCTATCATCTCTTCCCTCTGCTCATACCTTCTCCAACCTTTCTCCTGATTCTGCCTCCTCAACCCTCCTCTCTTCCCTTTCTGCATCCTTTGACTATCTATGTCCCCTATCCTCCAGGCCGGCTCGGTCCTCCCCTCCCGCTCCGTGGCTCGACGACTCATTGCGAGCTCACAGAACAGAGCTCCGGGCAGCCGAGCGGAAATGTAGGAAAACTCGCCTCCCTGCGGACCTGGCATCCTTTCACTCCCTCCTCTCTACATTTTCCTCCTCTGTCTCTGCTGCTAAAGCCACTTTCTACCACTCTAAATTCCAAGCATCTGCCTCTAACCCTAGGAAGCTCTTTGCCACCTTCTCCTCCCTCCTGAATCCTCCTCCCCACCCCCCCCTCCTCCCTCTCTGCAGATGACTTCGTCAACCATTTTGAAAAGAAGGTCGACGACATCCGATCCTCGTTTGCTAAGTCAAACGACACCGCTGGTTCTGCTCACACTGCCCTACCCTGTGCTCTGACCTCTTTCTCCCTCTCTCTCCAGATGAAATCTCGCTTCTTGTGACGGCCGGCCGCCCAACAACCTGCCCGCTTGACCCTATCCCCTCCTCTCTTCTCCAGACCATTTCCGGAGACCTTCTCCCTTACCTCACCTCGCTCATCAACTCATCCCTGACCGCTGGCTACGTCCCTTCCGTCTTCAAGAGAGCGAGAGTTGCACCCCTTCTGAAAAAACCTACACTCGATCCCTCCGATGTCAACAACTACAGACCAGTATCCCTTCTTTCTTTTCTCTCCAAAACTCTTGAACGTGCCGTCCTTGGCCAGCTCTCCCGCTATCTCTCTCAGAATGACCTTCTTGATCCAAATCAGTCAGGTTTCAAGACTAGTCATTCAACTGAGACTGCTCTTCTCTGTATCACGGAGGCGCTCCGCACTGCTAAAGCTAACTCTCTCTCCTCTGCTCTCATCCTTCTAGACCTATCGGCTGCCTTCGATACTGTGAACCATCAGATCCTCCTCTCCACCCTCTCCGAGTTGGGCATCTCCGGCGCGGCCCCCGCTTGGATTGCGTCCTACCTGACAGGTCGCTCCTACCAGGTGGCGTGGCGAGAATCTGTCTCCTCGCCACGCGCTCTCACCACTGGTGTCCCCCAGGGCTCTGTTCTAGGCCCTCTCCTATTCTCGCTATACACCAAGTCACTTGGCTCTGTCATAACCTCACATGGTCTCTCCTATCATTGCTATGCAGACGACACACAATTAATCTTCTCCTTTCCCCCTTCTGATGACCAGGTGGCGAATCGCATCTCTGCATGTCTGGCAGACATATCAGTGTGGATGACGGATCACCACCTCAAGCTGAACCTCGGCAAGACGGAGCTGCTCTTCCTCCCGGGGAAGGACTGCCCGTTCCATGATCTCGCCATCACGGTTGACAACTCCATTGTGTCCTCCTCCCAGAGCGCTAAGAACTTTGGCGTGATCCTGGACAACACCCTGTCGTTCTCAACCAACATCATGGCGGTGGCCCGTTCCTGTAGGTTCATGCTCTACAACATCCGCAGAGTACGACCCTGCCTCACACAGGAAGCGGCGCAGGTCCTAATCCAGGCACTTGTCATCTCCCGTCTGGATTACTGCAACTCGCTGTTGGCTGGGCTCCCTGCCTGTGCCATTAAACCCCTACAACTCATCCAGAACGCCGCAGCCCGTCTGGTGTTCAACCTTCCCAAGTTCTCTCACGTCACCCCGCTCCTCCGCTCTCTCCACTGGCTTCCAGTTGAAGCTCGCATCCGCTACAAGACCATGGTGCTTGCCTACGGAGCTGTGAGGGGAACGGCACCGCAGTACCTCCAGGCTCTGATCAGGCCCTACACCCAAGCAAGGGCACTGCGTTCATCCACCTCTGGCCTGCTCGCCTCCCTACCATTGAGGAAGTACAGTTCCCGCTCAGCCCAGTCAAAACTGTTCGCTGCTCTGGCCCCCCAATGGTGGAACAAACTCCCTCACGACGCCAGGACAGCGGAGTCAATCACCACCTTCCGGAGACACCTGAAACCCCACCTCTTCAAGGAATACCTAGGATAGGATAAGTAATCCTTCTCACCACCCCCCCCCCTTAATGATTTAGATGCACTATTGTAAAGTGGCTGTTCCACTGGATGTCAGAAGGTGAATTCACCAATTTGTAAGTCGCTCTGGATAAGAGCGTCTGCTAAATGACTTAAATGTTAAATGTAAATGTAGGAGAGGTATAGGAGAGAGGAGAGGTATAGGAGAGAGGAGAGGTATGGGAGAGAGGAGAGGTATAGGAGAGAGGAGAGGTATAGGAGAGAGGAGAGGTATAGGAGAGAGGAGAGGTATAGGAGAGAGGAGAGGTATAGGAAAGAGGAGAGGTATAGGAAAGAGGAGAGGTATGGGAGTGAGGAGAGGAGGAGGGGAGAGAGGTATAGGAAAGAGGAGAGGTATAGGCGAGAGGAGAGGAGGAGGGGAGAGAGGAGAGGTATGAGAGAGAGGAGAGGTATGGGAGAGAGGAGAGGTTAGGGAGGAGAGGTATAGGAGAGAGGAGAGGTATAGGGGAGAGGTTATGGGAGTAGGGGTATCGGCGAGAGGAGAGGTATAGGAGAGATGAGAGGTATAGGAGAGAGGAGAGGTATAGGAGGGAGGAGAGGTATAGGAGGGAGGAGAGGAATAGGAGAGAGGAGATGAATAGGAGAGAGGAGAGGAGGGGGGAGAGGAGAGGTATGGGAGAGAGGAGAGGTATGGGAGTGAGGAGAGGAGGAGGGGAGAGAGGTATAGGAGAGAGGAGAGGTATAGGAGAGAGGAGAGGAGGAGGAGGGAGAGAGGAGAGGTATAGGACAGAGGAGAGGAGGGGGGGAGAGTAGATGTATAGGAAAGAGGAGAGGTATAGGAGAGGTATGGGAGAGAGGAGAGGTATAGGAGAGAGGAGAGGTATAGGAAAGAGGAGAGGTATAGGCGAGAGGAGAGGAGGAGGGGAGAGAGGAGAGGTATGGGAGAGAGGAGAGGTATGGGAGAGAGGAGAGGTATAGGAGAGAGGAGAGGTATAGGAGAGAGGAGAGGTATAGGAAAGAGGAGAGGTATAGGAGAGAGGAGAAGAGGAGGGGAGAGAGGTATAGGAGAGAGGAGAGGTATAGGAGAGAGGAGAGGAGGAGGGGAGAGAGGAGAGGCATGGGAGAGAGGATAGGTGTAGGGAAGAGAGGAGAGTTATGGGAGAGAGGATAGGTATAGGAGAGAGGAGAGGAGGAGGGGAGAGAGGTATAGGCGAGAGGAGAGGAGGAAGGGAGAGAGGTATAGGAGAGAGGAGAGGAGGAGGTGGAGAGAGGTGGGGACCCCTCCCCCCCCCCTTGTTCAGGTACACATTATTCCATTTCTGTTAGTTACATGTCTGTGGAACTTGTTCAGTTGTTCAGTTGTTCAGCTGGGTCGCTCTGACCCGCAGAGCGCAGAGCACAACAAGAACACTTGGCTGCTCTCTAGCACACAGCGGGGCACGTCCGGGCCTGTGAAGCGTCTGGCTGAGGTGCTCTGACCCAAGAGCGCAGAGCTGCGAGCCCAGAGCGCAGAGCGGGGAGCCGGGCACAGCCTTGCCACACTCGCCACACTCGCAGACTCTCTACTACGCTCCGCGGCACACGCCTCGCCATTGGCTGACAGGGTTGCTCTGAGCGCAGAGCGAAGAGAGCAGAGCGCAGAGCCGGGCACACGCCTCGCCACACTCGCAGACTCTCTACTACGCTCAAAGGCACACACCTCGCCAGTGGCTGGCACGGTCACTCTGACCCCACCAGAGCAGAGCGGGAGCCCTGGAAACACAGGGCCCGGGTCGCTCTGACCCGCGAGCGCCGAGCACAGAAAGGGGAGCCCTCCACACACAGGACCTGGGTCACCCTGACATCAGGACCACGGGAGGGTGAAATGAAGTTTTTAAGACAACATATTTTGCTACAGGGGTACCATAAGAACCATCTTACACAATAAAACTATTTCAAGACATTCCCAACATAGTACACTGCTTTTGACCAGGGCCTATAGGGTCACAACTAGTCCACTATGTAAGGAATAGGGTTCTATTTGGGACATACTTCATCCATCTATTCCATTGTCATGTTCTTCCAGAAATACAGAAAGTCACCTTGATGACAAGGTTTGGTGAAAGAGAGGCTTGACCCTCGCAAAGAAAAGGCACGCTAGCTATTTACCCTCTCCCACCTTCTCTCCTCCTCACAAAGGAATGCTGCTGGTCCTACGGCATATCTCTCTCCCAATACTTTAGCCTTAAGACATTGATCTATCACCTCTCCTCTCATCTTGCAGACTGTTTTAAATTAAATCACACAGAGATTATGTGGTTTATGGTATTTTTTGTGCAATACTTTTGCACTACGATAATATAAAAACCCACTACAAACTTCTGCTAACATTGGCCACCGCTAGCTGAGAATCATTGGTAGCGGTGCGGCAGGCTGTGCCTGTCCTCCTCTCTTTTTTTTGCATTTTCAATGGTCTGAAACATGCTGGAAATGAATATCTTGTGAATGTAAAGACCAGGAAACTGGAAAAAAATACAAGTCGATTATTTAAATGAATGGCTCTGAATGCACTGTCGGCATGCAGCCAAACGTTACCAACCACTTTTGGAGCTAACTAGCTGGTGCTCATAACATGACTAACATTACCTAGCTAACTAGCTGGTGCTCATAACATGGCTAACATTACCTAGCTAACATTACCTAGCTAACGAGCTGGTGCTCATAACATGGCTAACATTACCTAGCTAACTAGCTGGTGCTCATAACATGGCTAACATTACCTAGCTAACATTATCTAGCTAACTCGCTGGTGCTCATAACATGGCTAACATTACCTAGCTAACTACCTGGTGCTCATAACATGGCTAACATTGCCTAGCTAACTAGCTGGTGCTCATAACATGGCTAACATTACCTAGCTAACTAGCCGGTGCTCATAACATGGCTAACATTACCTAGCTAACTAGCTGGTGCTCATAACATGGCTAACATTACCTAGCTAACTAGCTGGCGCTCATAACATGGCTAACATTACCTAGCTAACATTACCTAGCTAACAAAACAACTTATATTAACAGGATAGATAGCTGGCCATTAGCAACATTGGGTTGTCAATGAGACAGAGCTCGCTAACCAGCTGGGCCAGCAAACAATATAACAAAATAATAATTTTGTATTTGAAAAAACTCCATGAAGGAATCACAGGAATCACAGTAGCAAGTATCCCTGGTGCACTGTTAAAATATTGCCCTTTACTGTAAGGACTGACCACTCTGCTCTCCAGTGGCTCATGTCTTTCAGAGAGCCAGAGGGGCAGGTGGCATGCTGGTTGGAGGAGCTTCAGCCGTATGACTTCACGGTGGTGCACAGGGCAGGGGCACGCCACTCCAACGCCGACGCCATGTCCCGTCGGCCCTGTACTGCAGACGGCTGCCGCCACTGTGAACGGAGAGAGGGACGGGAGAGAGAGCTGCGGGCAGAGGAGGGTGTCTGTGCCACAGTGTGTCGGGCGAGCGGGCCTGTCTGCTGCGAGCTGCAGACTGTCGACGTGGCTGAATGGCGGCAGCAGCAGGGACGGGACACAGACCTACAGCCAGTGCTACAGTGGGTAGAGGCGCAAGTGAGGCCACCATGGGAAGAGGTGACAGCGCTCTCACTCGCGACCAAAGGGTTGTGGTCGAAGTTTGAGAGACTGCGGCTGGCTGATGGCGTGCTACAGCGGGCATGGAAGGAGTCAGCTACGGGAGAGGAGAGGTGGCAGGTGGTGGTCCCAAAAGCATTGCGGGAGGTTGTGCTCCAGAGTACTCATGGGGGGGGTGGGGACTGGACACTTTGGGGTCACAAAAACACTGCGCCGTCTCCGTCAGGGCTCCTACTGGGGGCAGCACAAGAGGGATGTGGAGGACTTTTGTCGCCGCTGTGACAACTGCACAGCGAGAAAGGGCCCCCCAGGCCGCTCTCATGCTCAGCTCCAACAGTTCCCAGTGGGGGCTCCCATGGAGAGGGTGGGAGTGGATGTAGTTGGGCCGTTCCCCACCACAGACAGTGGAAACCGCTGGGTGCTCACGGCCATGGACTATTTCACAAAATGGCCCGAGGCCTATGCTCTGCCTGACCAGGAGGCAGAGACCATCGTCGACGCCCTGACAGCGGGGATGTTCAGCAGGTTTGGAGCTGCAGAGTCCATCCACAGCGACCAAGGCAGAAACTTTGAGTCCCGTGTGTTCGCCACCATGTGTGAGAGGCTGGGTATGCACAAGACCCGCACTACTCCTCTCCATCCTCAAAGTGATGGCCTTGTGGAGCGCTTCAACAAAACGCTTGGACAGCAGCTGGCCATCGTCTCTTCCAACACCAGCGTGACTGGGACAAGCACCTGCCTATGGTCCTCATGGCATGCCGCTCCGCTGTCCAAGACTCCACCTCCTGCACGCCTGCCCTCCTCATGCTGGGGAGAGAGATCCGCACCCCTGCGGAGATGGCGTTTGGTCGGCCCCTGGATAGCCCTCATGTTCCTCCGGGGCCGGAGTATGCCCGGAGACTCCAGGACCGCCTGGAGACAGCCCACACCTTCGCCAGAGAGCAGCTGGTGAATGCAGGTGTGAGGCAGAAAAGGAACTATGACGTGCACACCCGGGGAAGGCACTTTGTGGCTGGGGAGCTGGTCTGGGTCTACAGCCCCCTAAGGAAAAAAGGCAGATGCCCCAAGTTGGACATTATTGGGCACAGACAACAGCACAAAGGGCAAGAAGGTAGAGACAACAATACATCAGGCGAAGCAGCCACAACTGTCAGTAAGAGTGTCCATGATTGAGTATTTGAATGAAGAGATTGAGATAAATACTCAAACTGGACAGTTTTGATGCAGCTCGTTCCAGTCACTAGCTGCAGCAAACTGAAAAGATGAGCGACCCAGGGATGTGTGTGCTTTGGGGACCTTTAACAGAATGTGACTTGCAGAACAGGTGTTGTATGTGGAGGATGAGGGCTGCAGTTGATATCTCAGATAGTGGGAGTGAGGCCTAAGAGGGTAAATAAATAAGCATCAACCAGTGGGTCTTGCGACGGGTATACAGAGATGACCAGTTTGAAGAGGAGTATAGAGTGCAGTGATGTGTCCTATAAGGAGCATTGGTAGCAAATCTGATGGCCAATTGGTAAAGAACATCTTGCCGCTCGAGAGCACCCTTACCTGCCGATCTATAAATTATGTCTCCATAATCTAGCATGGGTAGGAGGGTCATCTGAATCAGGGTTAGTTTTGCAGCTGGGGTGAAAGAGGAGCGATTACAATATAGCAAACCAAGTCCAGAATTAACTTAAGCCTACAGCTTTGATATGTGCTGAGAGAAGGACAGTGTATAGTCTAGCCAAACTCCCAAGTACGTGTATGAGTTGACTACCTCAAGCTCTAAACTCTCAGAGGTAGTAATCACACCTGTGGGGAGAGGGGCATTCTTCTTACCAAACCACATGACCTTTGTTTTGGAGGTGTTCAGAACAAGGTTAAGGGCAGAGAAAGCTTGTTGGACACTGAAAGCTTTGTTGTAGAGCATTTAACACAACATCCAGGGAGGGGCCAGCTGAGTATAAGACTGTATCATCTGCATATCAATGGATGAGAGCTTCCTACTGCCTGAGCTATGTCGTTGAGGTAAATTGAGAAGAGCGTGGAGCCTAGGATTGAGCCTTGGGGTACACCCTTGGTGACAGGCAGCAGCTGAGACAGCAGATGTTCTGACATTATACACTGCACTCTTTGAGAGGTAGTTAGCAAACCAGGCCAACGACACCTCAGACACCAATACTCCTTCACCGGCCCACAAGAATGGAATGGTGTACTGTATCAAAAGCTTTGGCAAGGTCAATAAAATTATCAGCACAGTATTGCTTAGAATCAAGGGCAATGGTGACATCATTGAGGACCTTTAAGGTTACAGTGACACATGCATAACCTGAACGGAAGCCAGACTGCATACCAGAGAGAACACTATAGACATCAAGAGAGCCAGTCAGTTGATTATTGACACGTTTTTCAAAACGTTTGATAAACAGGGCAAAATAGAAATAGGCCTATAACAGTTAGGATCAGCTTGATCTCCCCCTTTAAATAAAGGACGAACCGTGGATGTCTTCCAGGCAATGGAAACCTCCCTAGAGAGAAGAGACAGGTTCAAAAGATCAGCCGTGACACCAGATAAATTAAGGTTGTGCCCAAGGGCTCAAGGGCATAGACAGATATTTCAACTTCTCATCTCAGGGATTCAAACTAGCAACCTTTGTGTTACTGGTCCAACTCTCTAACCGCTAGGCTACCTGAGACTCCTCTTGTTCCAGAGATGTATGTTGATGTATAAGATTGAGATTGACAGCCCAAGATTCCAGAATGTATGTCCAGAAATGTATCATATGTCCATACATTGTCCAGCAATGTTATGTCATGTCCACATTACAATGTATGTTACCAGTCTATCAAGATGGCATCTCACACCTCAAGACCCGCTGTGAGCGTGAAAGAGATGCCGCGACACATGGCCCAATAGGAGGCTTCATCCCCACTTGTGACTACAATGGACAATACACCCCTGAGCAATGTTGGGGCTCTACAGGTTAACATGCACACACACACGCACAGAAGCACACAGTAAATTCTCCAATTGAGTTGAACGTGACAAATTCAATGTGTTACAGTAAAATGTGTAAATATATTTAGCAGGTTATTAACATGTCTTTCTGGTAGGTTACTGTTGGTGTGTGAACAGTTCTGGACAGAAGATTCCGGGCACTGAGACTCCACCAGGCACTGCTATCAACTGTTCCACCAAGGTACACACACAAAAACACACACTCACTAAATCTTATTTCTTTGCAGCTGGTTCTGGATGTTGTTCATGTTTGTTGTTTTGTCTGGAATTGTAGATGTGGACGTAGATGAAAAGCGTTGGAACGAAGACGTTGAAGACTTGACAGTTGTCTTTGCTGTACTACAGGAACTAATTCACTTTCCATACAAATAAAATAAATCCAGAGATTAAACTGTTGATTTTTCTTGTTGGTGTGATATGCTGAACAATTTATATGAACCTGTCAAAATAATCGTTTACCTTCGATCGGATGTTCACTCACGAGACTCCCAGTTACACAATAAATGTTGCCCTATTTGTTTGGCACATTATGTTCAGAAATCCACAGGAAAGAGGCACGACAAATTCCAAATAGTTTCCGTAATGTCCACAGAAACATGGCCAACTTTTTTTATTATCAATCCTCAGGATAAAATATATAATCGATAATATCAACCGCAACGGTCTTGTTCAGTAGGAGAGGGAACGGCAATGGTTCCCCAAACTCTGTTGCGCGAGCAGAACTCATGCGAACACTTGACGGATGTTATTGTTCTGGCTCACTTTTCAAAATAAAATATATCCCTTTAAATGGCACAAAGGGAGGCTATGGAACATGGAGTCAAAATAGAAGCCACTTCCTGGTTTGATATTACTCAGGGTTTCACCTGCAATATCGGTTGTGTTATACACAGACAGTATGTCGACAGTTTTGGAAACTCGAATGTTTTCTATCCAATACTAATATGCATATATTAGCAACTGAGAAGATGGCCATTTACAATGGGCACCTTTTCATCCAAGCTACTCAATACTGCCCCCTGCAGCCATAAGTAGTTAAACATGTCTTTTGCACCTTCAGTATCCTAAACATACTGTCATTTCACAGGTCTACATTTACAAAGTTAGGCACAATGACAGTTATGTCCTGGTGGCACAGTCACGCATGGCACTTGCAACATAACAGTTGTGGGTTTGAGTCCAACAGGGGACAGGAAGAAAGAGTACCAACTACAACATGTGTTATGATGCAGAGTTTCAGGTGAAGTGTTACAGGTTGTACTTAGTGCCAATTTGACACAGGTTTTGGACTTAATATCTGTTTGACAAATACATTTTGGGATGCGAATGTACGTTTTAGAAAGCTCTCAAAACATGGGACAATTTCAGCAGTATGATTCATAGTCAATAACTCATGAGACAAAAAATAGTCCACATTTTATTGGCTGCAAACAATTCCTCAACATTTGTGTAGTAACAGACTTATTTAACAGCAACTAAGTAATTTGACGTTACCATGAAGTATTAAGGGCGCAGCAACTACGGAATAACATTGCTGCTTCTAATGTATAGTCTGGCGGAGAGGCAGGAGTCTCAGGGAGCACACAGAGGGCAAGCTCCTTCCACATAAAGCATTGTTCCAGCGCTTCTGACCTGAAGACAAAACACAGAACACATATACTCAGCTGTACAGACAGTAGGAAAGTCCACAGGAGACATTCATTAGTTAAATTAACTAGGAATAAATTTAATTTGATGACTGGATCAGTGAATGATACTGGGTTTACTGTACCTCCAAAGTTGATACGAATACAAGTCTCTCTGGCACCAGCACCAGGCCTTCCTTTAGCCCAGTTCTGGTGATCAAAGTCGGAGCCATCACTCCAGAACCACCGCCTGTCCTGAAGGGGGGGGGTCAGAATAAACTCAATGTATAGTCTTTCCTCTAACACCTGAAACAGTTAAAGCTACTCCAAAACCCCTCCTACTGGGACTATTGCTTGTGTAAAGACCGTGATGCCTACTCCTCACATTTGCAATCCCATACATGTCAAAGACCATAACTAGTTGACAACTTGATGCTCGAAACCCCATGCACATGTTTACAAGCAGACTGTGTGGAATAGATTACATCTATACTTAACTAGAACCATTTTACATATGTATAAAAGCATCCTACGGAAGTTGACAATTAAAAACATTGACGTTATTTAGTAGATTCATCTAGCATGACCTACAGGATCAATTAGGTTAAGGGTTTCGCTCAAGGGCACGTCAGATTTCTCAGTGAGCTCTGGGATTCAAACTAGCAGCCTTGACTTTATTGGGGTCCACACAAAATAGACAGAACTACATTAATAACAGGTAGCCTAAATGCCACAACACACTATTTTTTTAACGAGGTTTGCTGTTCACTTGAGCAAGATGAGATGGAACGGAGTTCCTTGCAATAATGGCCTTATATAACACTGTAGGGTTCATGGTCCCACCTTAACAGAATAAAATCCACCAATCCAGGTAGGAGGGAAACCAACAGTCTTGACCAAGACCAACTCCTGTAGAAACTGGTCCTCCTCGGAGCTGTGCACAGATGCCAGGTTTGCGCCAAGGTAGTTCACAACGTTGGGTACAGACACCAGTTGATCACCAAGGGACACACAGTACCGCTAGAGAAGAAAGTATTTATTGAACTAGGCAAGTCAATTAAGAAAATTATTATCTACAGTAACAGCCAAGCAGTAGATGGGAACAAAGACATTTCATGTATTAGTCAGTCAGCCTTGCTGAGAATTTGTCTTCTGGACTCTCAACCAAATATTGACCATCGCAAATAATTCCTTTTTAAACTCTTAAAGATACTAGTTTATCTCCATCTTAAGCCATGTCCTGTGGGTTCCAGTATACAGGAGGCACAACACATTCAAAATGATTAGAAAATTCCCATCTTAAAGGGAAGCTCAGTATTTCACATCAGTCATGTGTTGCAGTTTAAGAAAGTATCACCTTTAAGGTAATGTCAAAGAGCTCATTTCAACTACACTTCCCCTTCAAATTCACAGTAGATGGTAAGGGTGATACCTCTGCTTCAGGCCAGCTCCTTGTAGTCTTTACAAACATTAAACAGCGTGATCCATATTTGGTCCAACCGGAAGGACACAAGTCTTCTTCTACAAGTGCATCTGTAAGGAGAAGTTACATGTGGCTTTAAAGGCTAGTGGATGGAGATCTACAAATCACAGCTACAATATTATTTGTAGGTCAGTCAGTCATGTCTGCTACGAGAAAAATACAGAACGAGTCAAGAAAAGTGGACTCTTACGTGCATCTCCCAGAGCAAAGGCAGCACTGAGAAGCAGAAGACTGGTCAACATGGTCATGGAGTCTCCTGAGAGAAACAGAGTGAAGCCATCAAAACCACAGATTCAACTTCACATACAGTAGATTAGAACAGGAATGTGTCTGCTTTCCTAAATGCCAACCTATTCCCTAAACAGGGCTGAGGAGAATGTCTGGGCAGGTATTTCTCTCCACTCAGAAGTAAGAGAGTTCAAGTTCCCAAATGTAGAAATGTCATTCAGGTTTGGTTATGGCCAAATCTGTCAGAAAACAGGCATTATGATTGAACACAAAGTTCAATTCTGCTTCTTTTACTTTCCAACAAAAATAAAAAGCAAAGTATAAAATGCTGACAGGTAAGGCGTAGTGGCTTGTAACACCAGCAGGTAAGGCTTAGTGGCTTGTAACACCAGCAGGTAAGGCTTAGTGGCTTGTAACACCAGCAGGTAAGGCTTAGTGGCTTGTAACACCAGCAGGTAAGGCTTAGTGGCTTGTAACGCCAGCAGGTAAGGCTTTTAGTGGCTTGTAACACCAGCAGGCAGGGCTTAGTGGCTTGTAACACCAGCAGGTAAGGCTTAGTGGCTTGTAACACCAGCAGGCAAGGCTTAGTGGCTTGTAACACCAGCAGGCAGGGCTTAGTGGCTTGTAACACCAGCAGGTAAGGCTTAGTGGCTTGTAACACCAGCAGGCAGGGCTTAGTGGCTTGTAACACCAGCAGGTAAGGTGAAATGGCCACCTGGAAAGGCTGTGATAAGATGTTGTCGTGCTGGAGGGAATACACCACAGCCCAATATTAGACCTGTTAATTAATGAAGCAAGCTCTAAGGACATTCTACTGCAAAAGCTTGCTGGTAGATGACATGGTTCAATAAGGTACCTGCAAGCAGTATGGGGTCGCACCTCTGAAGATAGACATAATACAGTAGACGGTTCTGATAAAGCACCATTTACAGCACTGAGCAGTGATCAATAACTAAATCTAGAATAGACAAGGCCCATTCAAATATGGCGGCCAATGTTTTGTTCTGGCTTTGCATGTCCATGTTTCCCCTACTTCCAGTCTGGCCCAGCATGGTGCCCATACTGTGAGGGTGTTTAGCTAAACAGCGGAGCACAACATGGAATCCATTTAAAGTTGTTGGGGGGGTGGGGGGGTGGGGGATAAAGTAAAAAAAGCATTTCATAGTTTGTTCACTGAGACACAGTGCAACCAATCAGGACAGTCTACAGGATTATAGATGTAAGACACATTCTGCCAGGCAGGTACCATCATTATACCATGTCTCATCTCACCAGCTGTAAAACTTCCCTTACAGTTAAATTAAAGGTCTAATACTGGGCCAGCTACACCATAACAATACACATGATGAACAGGATATTACACCCCAATGCAGGAAGTTAAAACCCTAGAAAAGTTACAATAGCAGGACCTCACTTTAGCCAATTAACAACAGGAACTATAAAGGAACTGGGACACCACAAATGCTGAACAACCCAAGTAGAACAAGCTGCTTATACACCAGAAGAATGGAAGAGGAATTGGTGATTAGCAGAGTGAGTTCAGGTGTGATGAGTTAGCAGGAAAGGGGCGTGTCCAGAGGGGAACTGGGAGTTCAATTATGCCCACTGAATGCATTTTTTAATGATCATATACAAAAAGTTGTTTTGCAGGACAAAGGTTTATTGTGACTTTCAAGAATGCCGGAATTGCTTCACCTTGCTCTCCTGGTAGGCTCGATGCAAGTTTCACCATCCAATTATTTCAGACATACAATGCAGTTCCACCATGGCACGGACAATGATGATATCTTGGTGCAGACCATGATGATACCTTGGTGCAGACCATGATGATACCTTGGTGCAGACCATGATGATACCTTGGCGCAGACCATGATGATACCTTGGCGCAGACCATGATGATACCTTGGTGCAGACCATGATGATACCTTGGCGCAGACCATGGTGATACCTTGGCGCAGACCATGATGATACCTTGGCACGGACAATTTGTTCATTCTACACTCTAGGTACATTTTGTTTTTGTTGGGGGGGTGAAGTTATTACGTCCAGTTGTTTTTATCAACACAGCAGTTCAACGGAATCTCACTGTAGCAAGCAATTTTTACATCTATTTTCTATGCAAACTTTCTAAATGTCGACAAAAAAAAAAGCTGAAGGTCTGGAGGAGAGAGAGTGAAAGTAGAACCAGTGTTTGTTGTCGGGAGAGAGGTATGGGAGAGGGAAAGGTTTGGTGAGGAGATGAGGAAGGGAGAGAGGAGGAAGGGAGAGAGGAGAGGTTAGGGGAAGACAGGATGAGGGGAGAGAGGAATATGAGAGAGGAGAGGATGAGGGGAGAGAGGTATATAGGAGAGGAGAGGTGAGGAGGGGATGAGGGGAGAGAGGAATATGGGAGAGGTGAGGAAAGGAGGAGGGGAGAGAGGTATATGAGAGAGGAGAGGTTAGGTGAGGAGAAGAGAGGAGGAAAGATGATCGATCAAGGTGTTAAAGGGATGTTGTGCGATTTTGGCAATTTAGCCCTCTTTCATTAGTTTTGAAGGAAGTTTTGAAATGAACTACTATAGCTTCAGCACAATTGCTAACTATGAGAGCAGATGCCAAAGCCTTCCAGTCATTGCGCTGACGCTAGTTAGAGATCACTGGAATAACTACTTCAAAGTCCTTCAAATGGCATGCAGTGACAAAATCTGACTCTGTGTAAGAAGAAAAGGGTTTTATTTTGCCAAAATATTGCAATATCCCTTTAAGTACATAACCTACTGTATAGCTGGGGGTACTGGAGGAGAGGATAGGAGACCCTGTGTTAAGTACATAACCTACTGTATAACTGGGGGTACTGGAGGAGAGTGTCACATTGTTATAAAGGAGACAGGAATGCGTAATAGGGTTTTTTATTTTCCCAAATTACAGTGTGCCATGTAAAGGCACGGGGACGAAGACCAAGCAAACACATATACAAAACACAGGGCTGAAACCCATTCAAAAGAGCGAGGAGTACCTCGAATAAATACACAGGAGGAGACCCGAAAGCACAAGCACACAATGATACAACACGGGACGAGACCCCTAATCATCTATGCACAATACAAGTGGCACGAAAGCCAAAACAACAAGGCACAGGTACTCACACGACCAACGGACATTGGAACATGGATGCTTCCCAATTGGCTTCTTATCCCCTATGTAGTGCACTACTTTGGACCAGGGCCCACAGTGAACTAAATAGAGAATAGCTCATGGCCACAAAGGTAATATGGACCCTTGTCTAAAGTAGATCACTACGTAGGGAATTGGAGGTCAGTTGGGACATAGACAGGTATTAGATGAACAGATGTTGAAATCTCACCTTCTGAAGTCTTCAGTTGTAGCTTCACTTCTTCAGAGATCTTCACTGGGTCTCTCTCTCTCTGTCCTGCCTGTGAGTTGAGTTCTACCTCTCTCTCAACTCCTTTTTAAGGACCCGTCCAGTCAGACCCCTCCTTTTATTTTGTCAAAATTTCTCTCCCTCTCTCTCTCTCTCTCTCTCTCTCTCTCTTTCTCTCTACCTCTCTCTCTCTCACTCTCTCTCTACCTCTCGCTCTCTCTCTCTCTACCTCTCTCTCTCTCACTCTCTCGCTCTCTCTCGCTCTCTCGCTCTCTTGCTCTCTCTCTACCTCTCTCTCTCTCGCTCTCTCTCTACCTCTCGCTCTCTTGCTCTCTCTCTACCTCTCTCTCTCGCTCTCTCTCTACCTCTCTCTCTCGCTCTCTCTCTACCTCTCGCTCTCTCGCTCTCTCTCTACCTCTCGCTCTCTCGCTCTCTCTCTACCTCTCTCTCTCTCGCTCTCTCTCTACCTCTCTACCTCTCGCTCTCTCTCTACCTCTCGCTCTCTTGCTCTCTCTCTACCTCTCTCTCTCTCGCTCTCTCTCTACCTCTCTCTCTCGCTCTCTCTCTACCTCTCTCTCCCTCTTGCTCTCTCTCTACCTCTCTCTCTCTCTCTACCTCTCTCTCTCTCGCTCTCTCTCTACCTCTCTCTCTCGCTCTCTCTCTACCTCTCTCTACCTCTCTCTCTCTCTCTCTCTCGCTCTCTCTCTACCGCTCTCTCTCTCTCTCTCGCTCTCTCTCTACCTCTCGCTCTCTCTCTACCTCTCGCTCTCTCGCTCTCTCTCGCTCTCTTGCTCTCTCTCTACCTCTCTCTCGCTCTCTCTCTACCTCTCGCTCTCTTGCTCTCTCTCTACCTCTCTCTCTCGCTCTCTCTCTACCTGTCTCTCTCGCTCTCTCTCTACCTCTTGCTCTCTTGCTCTCTCTCTACCTCTCTCTCTCGCTCTCTCTCTACCTCTCGCTCTCTTGCTCTCTCTCTACCTCTCTCTCTCGCTCTCTCTCTACCTCTCTCTCTCGCTCTCTCTCTACCTCTCGCTCGCTCTCTCACTCTCTCTCTACCTCTCTCTCTCTCGCTCTCTCTCTACCTCTCTCTCCCTCTTGCTCTCTCTCTACCTCTCTCTCTCTCTACCTCTCTCTCTCTCTCTCTCTCTCTACCTCTCTCTCTCGCTCTCTCTCTACCTCTCTCTCTCTCACTCTCTCTCTCTCTCGCTCTCATCCTTCAATTCTCCATACTTTCTGTCCAGCCCAAACCCTGCTGGACCTGTCTGACATCTACCTGTTTGACAGGGTTGGGGTCAATTCAAAGTTATTCAACTTTTGTAACAAATTCATGTGTTACATATTGGGTCACAATGTTGATATGAAGAGACTTAATTCTACCTAATTGAAGCTGATGAAGATGTAGTCTGAAGTGCATTACAATGTCTTGGAAACACAATGCTATTTCAGAAGGAGATAAATAATTAGCAGCAAAACCTTTTGTCCTCATTGTGATGTCACCAGATAGACTTTAGATGCAGCATCAATTTAACTATAAGTTCTGGAATGTTCCATTCATTTGAATTAACTGCTGTCTGTCTCATTGATCTTTTGCCCCAGAATGTTGGGCAACTTTTCGTAGCAACTGATGTAGCAGCTGTCGTCAAGTCCAACACCTTGGACAAGCTCATGAAACATTAAATCCATTGAGAGGATTACATAAAAGGTAGAGTTTTCATTGAAAAACTAATAGTTTAAATTGCAAAATATTTTAACAGTGCACCAGGGATACTTGCTACTGTGATTCCTGTGATTCCTTCCTGGAGTTTTTTTCAAATACAAAATTATTATTTTATTATATTGTTTGCTTAGCCATGTTATGGACATCAGCTAGTTAGCTAGGCAATGTTAGCCATGTTATGAGCACCAGCTAGTTACCTAGGTAATGTTAGCTAGGTAATGTTAGCCATGTTATGAGCACCAGCTAGTTAGCGAGGTAATGTTAGCCATGTAATGAGCACCAGCTAGTTAGCTAGGTAATGTTAGCCATGTTATGAGCACCAGCTAGTTAGCTAGGCAATGTTAGCCATGTTATGAGCACCAGCTAGTTAGCTAGGCAATGTTAGCCATGTTATGAGCACCAGCTCGTAAGCTAGGTAATGTTAGCCATGTTATGAGCACCATCTAGTTATCTAGGTAATGTTAGCTTGGTATGTTAGCCATGTTATGAGCACCAGCTAGTTAGCTAGGTAATGTTAGCCATTTTATGAGCACCAGCTAGTTAGCTAGGTAATGTTAGCTTGGTATGTTAGCCATGTTATGAGCACCAGCTAGTTAGCTCCAAAAGTGGTTGGTAACGTTTGGCTGCATGCCGACAGTGCATTCAGAGCCATTCATTTAAATAATCGACTTGTATTTTTTTTCCAGAGTTTCCTGGTCTTTGCATTAACAAGATATTCATTTCCAGCATCTTTCAGACCATTGAAAATGCAATAAAAAGAGAGGAGGACAGGCACAGCCTGCCGCACCGCTACCAATGATTCTCAGCTAGCGGAGGCCAATGTTAGCAGAAGTTTGTAGTGGGTTTTTATATTATCGTAGTGCAAAAGTATTGCACAAAAAATACCATAAACCACATAATCTCAGTGTGATTTAATTTAAAACAGTCTGCAAGATGAGAGGAGAGGTGATAGATCAATGTCTTAAGGCTAAAGTATTGGGAGAGAGATATGCCGTAGGACCAGCAGCATTCCTTTGTGAGGAGGAGAGAAGGTGGGAGAGGGTAAATAGCAAGCGTGCCTTTTCTTTGCGAGGGTCAAGCCTCTCTTTCACCAAACCTTGTTATCAAGGTGACTTTCTGTATTTCTGGAAGAACAGGACAATGGAATAGATGGATGAAGTATGTCCCAAATAGAACCCTATTCCTTACATAGTGGACTAGTTGTGACCCTATAGGCCCTGGTCAAAAGCAGTGTACTATGTTGGGAATGTCTTGAAATAGTTTTATTGTGTAAGATGGTTCTTATGGTACCCCTGTAGCAAAATATGTTGTCTTAAAAACTTCATTTCACCCTCCCGTGGTCCTGATGTCAGGGTGACCCAGGTCCTATGTGTGGAGGGCTCCCCTTTCTGTGCTCGGCGCTCGCGGGTCAGAGCGACCCGGGCCCTGTGTTTCCAGGGCTCCCGCTCTGCTCTGGTGGGGTCAGAGTGACCGTGCCAGCCACTGGCGAGGTGTGTGCCTTTGAGCGTAGTAGAGAGTCTGCGAGTGTGGCGAGGCGTGTGCCCGGCTCTGCGCTCTGCTCTCTTCGCTCTGCGCTCAGAGAGACCCTGTCAGCCAATGGCGAGGCGTGTGCCGCGGAGCGTAGTAGAGAGTCTGCGAGTGTGGCAAGGCTGTGCCCGGCTCCCCGCTCTGCGCTCTGGGCTCGCAGCTCTGCGCTCTTGGGTCAGAGCACCTCAGCCAGACGCTTCACAGGTCCGGACGTGCCTCGCTGTGTGCTAGAGAGCAGCCAAGTGTTAGGGTCGCTCTGACCCGCAGAGCGCGACTCTGTCAGCCACTGGCGAGGCATGTGCCGCGGAGCGCGGTAGAGAGTCTGCGAGTGTGGCGAGTGTGGCGAGGCTGTGCCCGGCTCCCCGCTCTGCGCTCGTGGGTCAGAGCGACCCTGCCAGCCGCTACACAGGCCCGGACGTGCCCCGCTGTGTGCTAGAGAGCAGCCAAGTGTTCTTGTTGTGCTCTGCGCTCTGAGGGTCAGAGCGACCCAGCCAGCCGCTGCACAGAGACATAAACTGAACAAGTTCCACAGACATGTAACTAACAGAAATGGAATAATGTGTACCTGAACAAGGGGGGGAGGGGTACCCACCTCTCTCCCCTCCTCCTCTCCTCTCTCCTATACCTCTCTCCCCTCCTCCTCTCCTCTCGCCTATACCTCTCTCCCCTCCTCCTCTCCTCTCTCCTATACCTCTCCTCTCTCCTATACATCTCCTCTTTCCCATAACTCTCCACTCTTCCCTCCACCTCTCCTCTCACCTATACCTCTCTCCCCTCCTCCTCTCCTCTCTCCTATACCTCTCCTCTCTCCTATACCTATCCTCTCTCCTATACCTCTCCTCTCTCCTATACATCTCCTCTTTCCCATAACTCTCCACTCTTACCTCCACCTCTCCTCTCACCTATACCTCTCTCCCCTCCTCTTCTCCTCTCGCCTATACCTCTCCTCTCTCCCATACCTCTCCTCTCTCCCCTTCTCCTCTCCTCTCTCCTATACCTCTCCTCTCTCCTATACCTCTCTCCCCTCCTCCTCTCCTCTCGCCTATACCTCTCCTCTTTCCTATACCTCTCCTCTCTCCTATACCACTCCTCTCTCCTATACCTCTCCTCTCTCCCATACCTCTCCTCTCGCCTATACCTCTCCTCTTTCCTATACCTCTCTCCCCTCCTCCTCTCCTCTCGCCTATACCTCTCCTCTCGCCTATACCTCTCCTCTTTCCTATACCACTCCTCTCTCCTATACCTCTCCTCTCTCCCATATCTCTCCTCTCGCCTATACCTCTCCTCTTTCCTATACCTCTCCTCTTTCCTTTACCTCTCCTCTCCCATCCTCCTCTCCTTTCTCCTATACCTCTCCTCTCTCCTATACCTCTCTCCCCTCCTCCTCTCCTCACTCCCATACCTCTCCTCTCTCCCATACCTCTCCTCTCCCCCCTCCTCTCCTCTCTCCTATTCCTCTCCTCCCTCCTATACCTCTCCTCCCTCCTATACCTCTCATCTCTCCTATACCTCTCCTCTCGCCGATACCTCTCCTCCCTAACCTCTCCTCTCTCCCATACCTCTCCTCTCTCTCATACCTCTCCTCTCTCCCCTCCTCCTCTCCTCTCGCCTATACCTCTCCTCTTTCCTATACCTCTCCTCTTTCCTATACCTCTCCTCTCTCCTATACCTCTCCTCTCTCCCATACCTCTCCTCTCTCCTATACCTCTCACCTCTCCTCTTTCCTATACCTCTCCTCTTTCCTATACCTCTCCTCTTTCCTATACCTCTCCTCTCTCCTATACCTCTCCTCTCTCCCCTCCTCCTCTCCTCTCTCCTATACCTTTCCTCTCTCCTATACCTCTCCTCTCTCCTATACCTCTCACCTCTCCTATACCTCTCCTCTCTCCTATACCTCTCCTCTCCCCTCCTCCTCTCCTCTCTCCTATACCTCTCCTCTCTCCCCTCCTCCTCTCCTCTCTCCTATACCTCTCCTCTCTCCTATACCTCTCCTCTCTACCATACCTCTCCTCTCTCTCCTATACCTCTCCTCTCTCCTATACCTCTCCTCTCTACCATACCTCTCCTCTCTCCCCTCCTCCTCTCCTCTCTCCTATACCTCTCCTCTCTCCTATACCTCTCCTCTCTCGCATACCTCTCCTCTCTCGCATACCTCTCCTCTCTCCCCTCCTCCTCTCCTCTCTCCTATACCTCTCCTCTCTCCTATACCTCTCCTCTCTCCTATACCTCTCTCCCCTAAACTCTCCTCTCTCCACTCCTCCCTCCTATACCCCTCTTCCCTACCCCTCTCCTCCCCTCCCCTAACCTCTCGACTCTCCCCTCCTCCTCTCGTCCCCTAACCTCACCCCTCCTCTCATTTCTCCCATACCTCTCTCTCCTCCTCTTGTCCTAACACAAACCCTCTCCTCTCTCCCATACCTCTCCTCTCTCCTATACCTCTCCTCTCTACCATACCTCTCCTCTCTACCATACCTCTCCTCTCTCGCATACCTCTCCTCTATCCCATACCTCTCCTCTATCCTCCCCTCCTCTCTCCTATACCTCTCCTCTCTCCTATACCTCTCTCCCCTCCTCCTCTCGTCCCCTCCTCCTCTCCTCTCTCGCATACCTCTCCTCTCTCCTATACCTCTCCTCTCTCCTATACCTCTCCTCTATCCTTTACCTCTCCTCTCTCCTATACCTCTACTCTCTCCCCTCCTCCACTCCTCCCTCCTATACCCCTCTTCCCTACCCCTCTCCTCCCCTAACCTCTCGACTCTCCCCTCCTCCTCTCCTCCCCTAACCTCTCCCTCCTCCTCTCATCCCCTAACCTCTCCCCTCCTCTCATTTCTCCCATACCTCTCTCTCCTTCTCTTGTCAGCTTTAATACAGTAACTATGTACCCATTAACTTTATTTTTTTGTTGTTGTCGCCATTTAGAAAGTCTGCATAGGAAATAGATGTAACAATTGTCTGCTCCAGTGAGATTCCGTTGAACTGTCGTGTGTCGGTTAAAAGCAACTGGACGTAAAAAACTTTACCCCTCAAAAAAAAACTAACGTACTGCCATGGTCTGCACCATGGTATTATAATGGTCTGCACCAAGGTATCATAATGGTCTGCACCAAGGTATCATCATGGTCTGCACCAAGGTATCATCATGGTCTGCACCAAGGTATCACCATGGTCTGCACCAAGGTATCACCATGGTCTGCACCAAGGTATTATCATGGTCTGCACCAAGGTATTATAATGGTCTGCACCAAGGCATCATCATGGTCTACACCAAGGTATTATAATGGTCTGCACCAAGGTATCATCATGGTCTGCACCAAGGCATCGTCATGGTCTGCACCAAGGTATCATCATGGTCTACACCAAGGTATCATCATGGTCTGCACCAAGGTATCACCATGGTCTACACCAAGGTATTATAATGGTCTGCACCAAGGTATTATAATGGTCTGCACCAAGGCATCATCATGGTCTGCACCAAGGCATTATAATGGTCTGCACCAAGGTATTATAATGGTCTGCACCAAGGTATTATAATGGTCTGCACCAAGGTATTATAATGGTCTGCACCAAGGCATCATCATGGTCTGCACCAAGGTATTATAATGGTCTGCACCAAGGTATTATAATGGTCTGCACCAAGGCATCATCATGGTCTGCAACAAGGTATTATAATGGTCTGCACCAAGGTATTATAATGGTATGCACCAAGGTATTATAATGGTCTGCACCAAGGTATCATAATGGTCTGCACCAAGGTATTATAATGGTCTGCACCAAGGTATCACCATGGTCTGCACCAAGGTATTACAATGGTCTGCACCAAGGTACTATAATGGCCTGCACCAAGGTATCACCATGGTCTGCACCAAGGTATTACAATGGTCTGTGCCAAGGTATCATCATGGTCTGCACCAAGGTATTATAATGGCCTGCACCAAGGTATCATCATGGTCTGCACCAAGGTATCATCATGGTCTGCACCAAAGTATCACCATGGTCTGCACCAAGGTATCATCATGGTCTGCACCAAGGTATTATAATGGTCTGCACCAAGGTATCATCATGGTCTGCCCCAAGGTATCACCATGGTCTGCACCAAGGTATCATCATGGTCTGCACCAAGGTATCATCATGGTCTGCCCCAAGGTATCACCATGGTCTGCACCAAGGTATCAACATGGTATGCACCAAGGTATCACCATGGTCTGCACCAAGGTATCATCATGGTCTGCACCAAGGTATCATCATGGTCTGCACCAAGGTATCATCATTGTCTGCACCAAGGTATCATCATGGTTTGCACCAAGGTATCGTCATGGTCTGCACCAAGGTATCATCATGGTCTACACCAAGGTATCATCATTGTCTGCACCAAGATATCACCATGGTCTACACCAAGGTATCATCATGGTCTGCACCAAGGTATCATCACGGTCCGTGCCATGGTGGAACTGCATTGTATGTCTGAAATAATTGTATGGTGAATCCTGCATCGAGCCTACCAGAAGAGCAAGGTGAAGCAATTCCGGCATTCTTGAAAGTCACGAGAATCCCTGTCATGCAAAAAACTATGGTTATATTTGATTTTTAAAAATTGCATGCAGTGGGCATAATAAAAGTCTAAATAAATCACTTTGCTTTTATAATTAAAGGATTGAAGATTTATAGTTACGTGATGACATCTCGCAACCCAACAAACAATGATTAATCAGACTAACTTTCCACAACAATTTTAACCCTTTTTTGTTCCATTCTTGGACTTCTCTGTTCTCCACTCATCTTTCTCGCTAACTGTAATCAACCTGCTTTCAACTTCAAATGACACTTTTGCTTCCGCCATCTCCACCAACCTGCTAACAAAACTCGAGAGTGAGAGGTCTGACTGGATGGGTCCTGAAGAGTTTTAAAAAGGAATTAGTTGTGATGGTCAATATTTGGTTGAGAGTCCAGAAGACAAATTCTCAGCAAGGCTGACTGACTAATACAAGAAATGTCTTTGTTCCCATCTACTGCTTGGTTGTCATTGTAGATAACAATTTTCTTAACTGACTTGCCTTCTTCTCTTGCGGTACTGTATGTCCTTTGGTGATCAACTGGTGTCTGTACCCAACGTTGTGAAGTACCTTGGCGCAAACCTGGCATCTGTGCACAGCTCCGAGGAGGACCAGTTTATTCAGGCGTTGGTCTTGGTCAAGACTGTTGGTTTCCCTCCTACCTGGATTGGTGGATTTTATTCTGTTAAGGTGGGACCATTAACCCTACAGTGTTATATAGAGCCATTATTGCAAGGAACTCCGTTCCATCTCATCTTGCTCAAGTGAACAGCAAACCTGGTTAAAACATAGTGTGTTATGGCATTTAGGCTACCTGTTATTAATGTAGTTCTGTCTGAGTTGTCTATTTTGTGTGGACCCCAATAAATTCAAGGCTGCTAGTTTGAATCCCAGAGCTCACTGAGAGAAATCTGACGTGCCCTTGAGCAAAACCCTTAACCTAATTGATCCTGTAGGTCATGCTAGATGAATCTACTAAATAACGTCAATGTATTTAATTGTCAACCTCCGTAGGATGCTTTCATACATATGTAAAATGGTTATAGTTAAGTATTGAAGTAATCTATTCCAGACAGTCTGCTTGTAAACATGTGTATGGGTTTTGAGCTTCAAGTTGTGGACTAGTTATGGTCTTTGACATGTATTGGATGATTGCAAATATGAGGAGTAGGCTTCACGTTCTTTACACAAGCAATAGTCCCAGTAGGAGGGGTTTTGGAGTAGCTTTAACTGTTTCAGGTGTTAGAGGAAAGACTATACATTGAGTATATTCTGACACTTCCCCCCCCCCCCTTCAGGACAGGCGGTGGTTCTGGAGTGATGGCTCCGACTTTGATCACCAGAACTGGGCTAAAGGAAGGCCTGGTGCTGGTGCCAGAGAGACTTGTATTCACATCAACTTTGGAGGTACAGTAAACCCAGTATCATTCACTGATCCAGTCATCAAATTAAACTTATTCCTAGTTAATTTAACTAATGAATGTCTCCTGTGGACTTTCCTACTGTCTGTACAGCTGAGTATATCTCGGTGTTTCGTCTTCAGGTCAGAAGCGCTGGAACAATGCTTTATGTGGAAGGAGCTTGCCCTCGGTGTGCTCCTTGAGACTCCTGCCTCTCCGCCAGACTATACAAGAGAGCAGCAATGCTATTCCGTAGTGTCTGCGCCCTTAATACTTCATGGTAACGTCAAAATACTTTGTTGCTGTTAAATGAAGTCTCAGTTACTACACAAATGTTGAGGAATTGTTTGCAGCCATTAAAATGTGGACACTGCTTTGTCTCATGAGTTATTGAACAAGAATGATGCGTTGTAGTTAGTACTCTTACTGGTCCTCTGTGGGACTCAAACCCACAACCCTAAAGTTGCAAGTGCCACCAGGACATAACTGTCATTGTGCTTTACTTTATGCAAATATAGACCTGTGACGCGACACAGTATGTTTAGGATACTGAAGGTTCAAAAGACATGTTTAACCTGTCATGAAGTTATTTTGTTTACAAATGTTTCTTTTTAAGTTCAGTTTTAAAGAACTGAGGTCATTATGTCAGTCTTTTGTCACCACTCTAAAAAGAGGTGGTTTTTAAGCACCTGCTACTGTCCTTTCAAATCTAAATGTTTGTTGGGCAGGTAGGTTCCTGCAAGAACCCCCACCAGCTAAGGATGTTCCTTGATGAGAACGTTAGAGAACAGAACTTTAGAACTCCAGTTGAACCCCACATTTTTAGAGCGTACTTGGACTAGGATTCAAGAGGCACTCTCACTTCTGAGCTATCTTTGTTGCAGGTGCATGGTTACAGTGGAGTAAGATGAAGAACACTGTTCTTGCTAGTCTCACTGCTCTAAAGCTGTACGTGTCAGCCTCAAAGCCTTCATCAGAGCTTTCAGTGTTCACAACCTGCACCTCTATCTAGACATTGCTCCACCCACATCCGTTCAATGCATCCAATGGGGTTGGAGTATGAGAGAAAGTGTTATCAAAATAATTGCATTTCATAAGTATTCTAATAAAGTGTGTTGGGGATGTGTCAAACAAGACACAAATCAGAGGACATAAACCTATCAAGTAAGTTCTCAAATCATTGTTTTCCGTACAAGAATAAAACAAGGAGTCTAAAGTGGCAGCGTTAAATCATGTTCACATTTACAACATAAATAGGCATTTCATACCTTAAGGGAACATTGACATTCGCCATATGGTTAGTGAGAAAGTCCATATTGGAAATGTACGGTCCCTTACTAGACGTCCGAGAACATTTGTAAAATTCGCGGACGGCATCGGGCCGTATCTACCGGGAAGGCATCAAACAAACTCTCTCGGACATTCGGTTTCAGTTTTATTAAATCAAGTCTTTTTCCGCTGTCCCGATAAATCCCACAAGAGGGCGAATGGAATCATATTGCAAATGTACAAAACATCACGAATCATGAAGTGGCTTTATCTCCAAAACGTAAAAGACTTTGAAGACAACTTGGTGAGCGTAGGTTTGGCATAATGGGCAGTTGGCCCCGAACAAGATGGCGTCTAGGCCTTAACGGTTTGAGTTTTTCTGCGATTAACCTGTTGAAACTCTAGGGGCGCAATTTCATTTTTGGATGAAAAATGTTCCCGTTTTAAACAAGCTATTTTGTCACAAAAAGATGCTCGACTATGCATATAATTGGTAGCTTTGGAAAGAAAACACTCTGACGTTTCCAGAACTGCAAAGATATTTTCTGTGCGTGCCCTAGAACGTGAGCTTCAGGCAAAACCAAGATGAGACGGCATCCAGGAAATGAGCAGGATTTTTGAGGCTCTGCTTTCCATTGTCTCCTTATATGGCTGTGAATGCGAGAGGAGTAAGTCTGCCCTTTCTGTCGTTTCCCCAAGGTGTCTGCAGCATTGTGACGTATTTGTAGGCATATCATTGGAAGATTGACCATAAGAGACCACATTTACCAGGTGTCCGCCCGGTGTCCTGCGGCGAAATTGGTGCGCAAAAGTCAGCTGCAAGTATTTTTCCATGGAATTTAGAGAAGAATGCAGGCTTCCACGAACGATATATCAATGAAGAGATGTGAAAAAACACCTTGAGGATTGATTCCAAACAACGTTTGCCATGTTTCGGTCGATATTATGGAGTTAATTCGGAAAAAGTTTGACGTTGTAGGTGACTGAATTTTCGGTTCGTTTCGGTAGCCAAATGTGATGTACAAAACGGAGCGATTTCTCCTACACACAGACGCTTTCAGGAAAAACTGTGCATTTGGTATGTAACTGAGAGTCTCCTCATTGAAAACATCCGAAGCTCTTCAAAGGTAAATGATTTTATTTATTTGGTTCTGGTTTTTGTGAAAATGTTGCGTGCTAAATGCTACTCAAAATGCTAAGCTAGCTTAGCATACTCTTACACAAATTAGTCAATTGCTATGGTTCAAAAGCATATTTTGAAAATCTGAGATGACAGTGTTAAGAAAAGGCTAAGCTTGAGAGCAGGAGCATTATTTTCATTTTATTTGCGATTTTCAGAAATCGTTAATGTTGCGTTATGCTAATGAGCCTGAGGCTTTAGTCACGATCCCGGATGGGGAGTCAACAGGTTAAAAGATCCAAAATGAAAATAGAGCAATAATTTTTCCGCTTCAAGGAGGCTCCGGTGTCAATTAAAAAAGACCCAGCCATTTAAGAGAAATCGTACAATGTCAAATTGGTCATGTTCAAAAATAGTTTTTTTTTTAACAGTTACAGATGCAGTTGAAGATCCAGATCCAGTTGACCGTAGCTCGCTCTGAATGCAGCGACCGTGAGCCTGGCCCTAAATGTCATTTACTTTTGGGTGACAGTGAGAGAACCGTTAGGGTGAGAAGCACAATTTGAACTCAGGTACGTTCCTGAGGTCCTCCCGATCTATGCAAGCCTAACCTTGACCGTGTGGCATTAACCCTTTAACAGTAAAACAGGGTTTTTTGATCTCACAGATTACAATGACAACTCTCCCCATAGGAATACATTACCTGCTCCTCTAAAGTAAACCTGAAGCCAATGTGGGTTATGAATGCCTTATGAACCTGTCTTCAATAACAGTCCAGCAGGACACTGAGGTCTACCTGTGTCGATTCTAAGCTTCCTGAAGCAACCGGAAGTGGTTAAAAATCACCCTAAACGTGTTTTTCCATACCCAACCAGCCGTTTGTGATAAATAGTGCATTCAACCCTGTGTAAATCGGTCAGTTCTTAACGTAAACACTTAAAACTCAGGATTCTGTAAATGCATACCCCAATGAGGATATGTGTTTACCTATAGCTGTGCCAACCGGAAGTGCCATAATTGGTGTCACAGGGGCTGTTTCGAAGGGTTAAAAAAGTCAGATCTTTCCAAAACTTCATGTGTGTGATTAGGCAACCCCCATGAACTGTAAATCAGTCATTTTTCCCATAAAATTTCAAAGAAAAACTAAATCACACAGCTTGGAAGGAGGGACGTATTGGGGTGCGAAGAGACAAACAGTGCCTGTAATAGTTAGCTTTGTGAGAGCTAAAAAATATTCGTCAGACCTAGAGTTCTGAAACCTGTTCTAGACCTCAGGTCAATAGAGCCACGTAACGCACCACGCACTAGAAGGTTCTCGGACCGAGAAACAGCCTCGCACATTTGCAATAACTTCAATTCATTTTTGCATCACGAAAATGACGACATTTAGAAATGTCCCAGAGTCGCAAGACTAGGTGCATTGCGACCGCCTCGGCCCATAGACGGACCAACGTTTGTCTGATAGCTCATTCAAGGACCCCGTAGCAAGTCATGGAAAAAAAAGGATTTTCAGCACCAATTAAGGTCTTGCTCGGGCACCAAATGACCTATCGAGCCCGAAACTTGGAATTCGCCTCAGCTAGGCCTACACATATCAGAACTGGACCCGCAGCTAGATTGTAACTACGTGTTTGTTATGGTTTGAACAGAAGGCGTCATGAATTTCGGCCCAGCTCTGAGGTATGTGATAGTTGGCTACTAAACGAGTTGGAGAAAGTGGGTTTGGTGTCAGAATGATATCTAATTGACGGTGACTTGCTGGTGACTATTGTCCATTTACAATATATTTAAACAGAGGTACCATCACCAAAGTGACATTCTGAAATCAAACGTAACGAGCGATGGAAAGGAACAACTATCACTCCCCAGCCATCCCGATTTCATTGGGCCAGTCAATTTCGCTTTCCTGCAGTGTTTTTGAGCATGCCAAATTCGTGATGGTAAATGGACATAACATCCTGATTTGACATTTTCAAATCTTTCATATTGCATTTGGCCAAAAAAAGTGACTTGACTTCCTATGAAATCATATTGCAAATGGACAAAACATGCCTTATGCGCAAGTAAACATAATGAAATTGGACAAAAGTACACTCAGAGTTCTTACACATCATTAAGACCTTTTGGGAATAATGAGGATGAAAATCCCAGAACATTCAATACACACTGATATGACCCCACCATCAAATCACACTGATATGACCCCACCATCAGACAATATGGCGGTTGTTTTGCTACACCAACAGGCCTCACAAGACTCGTCTGAAGGTAAACCAGTTTTACAAAATGAAAGGTATTTTTGATGAGCAGGTGACCACATACTTTGTCATGGTGTGTTTTAGTTATACAATTACAGGCTGAACATTTACTTACCCCACTAAAGTCATTAATTTAACTTCTTGGATGTCCTGTTCACACAGAGCAATGATGTGTATCACCCACACATTCTAGCTAGCTAATACTGTACTGACGACGTTCGTTTTCTGGCAAGTTCCCTCCCCGCCTCCAAATATTGGTATGAACATGAAGTGGACCCAAATCCATAGGCATTAAGGCCTTGCCTGTGCACGTGACTAAACCTCGCAACTCCCTTCTCAGCTGTCCATCTTTCTGATTTCCACCAATCGGAATTGATGTCAGCGTGATTAGAGGGACAATAGTGCTCAGTACCAGGCAGTCTACCAAGTGTGGTAGACAAATAATGACCATCACCAGATCTTGGTGAAGCCTAACTACTACATGGTCAAGTGGCATTTGCCTGTCTTCATTTCCTGTAACAGTCACCATAACAGTCCTACTCCTTCCTCCATTTCCCAGAAATGAACCGGTTCAGATACGTTGTCCAACATATCACACCAACAATAACGTAAGTAAAGCAACACTAATCTCTGGATTCCTTCATGTATTTATTTTGTATGGGATGTGAATCCGTTCCTGTAGTACAGTAAAGACAACTGGCCGTCTTCTACATCTTACTTCCAACGCCTTTCATCTACAATTAGAAAGAAATACACATCAATAACTAGCTGCAAAGTAGTAACATTTAGTGAATGAATATGTATATACACACACCTTGGTGGAACAGTTGCTAGCAGTGCCTGTTGGAGTCTCAGTACCCTGGATCTTCTGTCCTGAACTGGTCACACACCAACAGTAACCTACCAGAAAGACATGTTAATAACCTGTTAAATATATAATATTTACACATTTTACTGTAACATATTGAATTGTCACGTTCAACTCAATTGGAGCATTTATGGTGTGTGTGGTAACCTGTAGAGCCTGAACATTGCTCAGGTTTGTATTGTCCATCTTTGTCACACGTGGGGACGTAGACTCCAGGCTGGACTTTTTTCAATGCAGTATCTCTAGCAATCTCACAGGGGGTCTTGGGTCGTATCATACCATCTAAACACAGATAACATTCTTTATAACGATGACATTACATAGTAGAACATACATTGCTGGACAAACATCCTGGAAGCTCTGGCTGCATCTGGAATCTTGGGTTGCGTCCCCTTTGGGACCTTGTTCCCCTATGGGACCCTGGTCAGGACACTGCATCCTACATGGGCCCCTGTTCCCCGAAGGACCCTGGTCAGGACACTGCATCCTACATGGGCCCCTGTTCCCCGAAGGACCCTGGTCAGGACACTGCATCCTACATGGGCCCCTGTTCCCCGAAGGACCCTGCATCCTATATGGGCCCCTGTTCCCCGAAGGACCCTGGTCTGTAGTGCCCTTTACGGAATAGGGTTCCTGTGGAGTCAAATTCCAGATTCGTAGAAGAGCTGATGAAACTAAGACTGGAAATTGTATCAGTGTTATTGCTAGACAATCCAATCAAACATCCAGTTGAATGATCAAACCATTCATATCAGAATACCTCAGTCCAGCATCTAGATATACATCTCTGGACCTAGAGGAGTGGCAGGTAGCCTGCGGTTAGAGAGTTGGGCCAGTAGTTCAAATCAGTGAGCTGACAAGTTGATATATCTGTCTATGTGCCTTTAATAAATCCTCTTGGTGCTAGGGGGCAGTATTTTCAGTTTTGGAAAAAAAACATTCCCGTTTTAAACGGGATATTTTGTCAGGAGAAGATGCTAGAATATGCATATAATTGAAAGCTTTGGATATTAAACACCAACGTTTACAAAACTGTAAAGATATGGTCTGAGTATAACAGAACTGATGTTGCCGGCGAAAGCCTGAGAAATCCAATCCGGAAGTGCCCCAGGTTTTGAAAGCGCTGCGTTCCAATGACTCCCTATTCAGCTGTGAATGTAACATCAACAAGCTTACGCTTTCTACGTATTTCCCAAGATGTCTACAGCACTGTGACGTAGTTTTACGCATTTCTGTTGAAGAATAGCCATAGGCGGCCACATGGTGTCTCCGAGAGAGATTCTCGCGTAAAATACAGAGGTAGCCATTACTCCAGTCGGTCCTCCTGAAATTAATTGTCCCGACGGCTATATTATCGAATCGATATTAGAGAAACACCTTGAGGATTGAATTTAAACAACATTTGCCATGTTTGTTGATATTATGGAGCTAATTTGGAATATTTTTCAGTGTTGTGGTGACCGCAATTTCCGGGCGATTTCTCAGCCAAACGTGAACAGAGCTATTTCGCCTACAAAATTAATATCTTGGGAGAAAATGAACTTTGGCTGTCTACCTGGGAGTCTCGTGAGTGAAAACATCCGAAGTTCAAAGGTAAACGATTTAATTTGATTGCTTTTCTGATTTCCGTGACAAGGTTGCCTGCTGCTAGCAAGGCATAATGCTATGCTAGGCTATGATAATCTTACAAATGCTTGGTAACGTTGGCCGTAAAGCATATTTTGAAAATCTGAGATGACAGGGTGATTAACACAAGGCTAAGCTGTGTTCCAATATATTTCACTTGTGATTTGATTTTCGTGAATATTTTCTAGGAATATTTATGTCTGTTGCGTTATGCTAATTCGTGTCAGGCAATGATTACGCTCCCGGATCCGGGTTTAGAGTCACTAGAAGTTAATTAAGCAAGGCCAAACCTTCATTTCTCCAGTGTCAATGTTGATAATGGCTGACCTCTCAAAGAGTGTCCCATGGAGAAAGTTATGAACAGAAACGCATTTCCAACTCACACCTGCATATCAATATCTATGTGTGTTTTATGTTGATTTAAGAGGTTGGTGAGTAGTTGTGAGGTATGTCACGCTTACTTCCTAGAGCAAAAGCAGTGCTGACAAGCAGAATGATGGTCAATATTGCCATGGTGATAGTCTCCTGAGAGAGAGAGAAAGAGAGATTAGTTGAGCATTTTAAAGGGTCTGGAATGGCTGTGGGTATTAGAGGAGAGGTTAAGGAAACCCACTATTAGGTACAGAACTGAAATAATAGCCAAAGCAGCATTTTCTAAACCCAGTCCTGAGGACCCCAAGAAGAAGTATGGGCAACACGGTGCTACTCGTCTTCTGATGGAACTCAGGTATCACTTCTTCAACCACATACAATAGATTAGCCTGGCACAGAGGAATATGTATCCTTACCAAATGGCTCCTCACTCCTTGTGTAGTGAACTACCTTTGACAAGGGCCTACAATGCACTACATAGGGAATGGGAAGCATTATAGATAGTCAGAGACTACCCATTTACTGCAAAGGTAACTAGTAGTCTACACTCAAATTCAGGGGGTCACTCCACAAAAATGGCACAACTACATAGTGCACTACGTTTGACAAGGGCACATAACATTTAGGCAAAATTTGAGATGCAGCTCGTCTATTAAATAATGATTCACTCTCACCTTCTGCACTCTTCCAAGGGATTCACTTGGTGTCTCCCTCTCTGTTGTCTGTAAGTTATGGTCTACCTCTTCCACCTCTCCTTTTAAAGGACCTGTCACAGGTGTGACTAGTTTCCTCATTAATCCAACGAGAGATCCCGATGTCGGACATTGGTTAGTGATGTAAAGTACTAAAGTGAAAATATTTGAAAGTACTACTCATGTCGTTTTGGGGGTATCTTTACTTTACTATTAATATGTTTGACAACTTTCACTCACTACATTCCTAAAGAAAATAATGTACCTTTTACTCCATACATTTTCCGTGTTGGAGTATGCCCTTGGCTATCCGTAATTATATTTTAAAAATAGAACGGTGCCGTCTGGTTTGCTTAATGTTAGGAATTTGAAATGAGTACTGTAAAAGTGTTACAAGGTGTGATGAACGATAGTGTCCCGTTCTCCCAGGCTGCCGGCCTGCTGTAGGATCAGATTGGGCCAATTAGTGGAGGTATAGGAGAGAGGAGAGGTTCGGGGTAGTTAACCTCGGGATCAGTGTATCCCCTGCGGGATGGTTGAGCTAATGTGCGCTAATGTGATTAGCATGTGATTAGCATGAGGTTGTAAGTAACAAGAACATTTCCCAGGACATAGACATGTCTTATTCGGGCAGAAAGCTTAACTTCTTGTTACTCAAACTGCACTGTCCAATTTACAGTAGCTGTTACAGTGATAAATGCCATTGATTGTTTGAGGAGAGTTTACAGTCATTTACTTGAAAATGTATATACTGACCAGTTAGGCACTGTTGATACAACATTTTGAACAGAAATTAAATGGTTCATTGGATCAGCGTAAAACTTTGCACATACACTGCTCCCATTGAGCCAAAATCTAAATTCACCTGAGCTGGAATAATACATTATGGCCCCTATTTCGAGTCAGATGTATGATAATTGACAATTCTAAATCAAAACAATTTTCACACATTTAGTACATGTAAAGATAAGATTAAATCAAGAATAGTCTGATGGGTGACAATATTACTCTATAACTTGTGAATTATATATTATCACTTCTGCATGATGCCCAGTGTAATTCGAGAAACTGCGCATACTTTTTTTGGTCTACTTTTTCAAATCATAGTGTCACACCTCATGTAGCTGAGCCTATAGGCCTGTATTTTAATTTAGTTTATTTTACCTTAATTTAACGAGGCAAGTCAGTTAAGAACAAATTCTTATTTTCAATGACGGCCTAGGAACAGTGGGTTAACTGCCTTGTTCTGGGTAAGAATGACAGATTTGTACCTCGTCGGCTCGGGGAATTCGATCTTTCAACATTTTGGTTTCTCATTTGGGGAAAATAATTTTCAATCTAAAAATGCAGCTTGATAATAAAAGAAAAATGAAAAGCTGAAAAGTCTTCAGTCAATAAGTATTCAACCTCTATGTTAAGGCAAACCTAAACAAGATGAGGAGTAAAGATTTTCTTATCAAGTCACATTATAAGTTGCATGGACTCACTCTGTGTTCAATAATAATGTTTGACATGATTTTTGAATGACCTCATCTCTGTACCCCACACATATAATTATCTGTAAGGTCCCTCAATCAAGCAATGCATTTCAAACACAGATTCAACCACAAAGACCGGGGAGCTTTCCAATACCTTGCAATGAAGGGAACCTATTGATAGATGGGTAAATATTTACCAAAGCTGACATTGAATATCCCTTTGGGAATGGTATTAATTATATGTTGGATATCAATACAGCTAGTCACTACACAGATACAGGCGTTCTTTCTGTCCGGAGACTGAGATGGACATTGCAACATTTTGTTTTTGTGGTCATTTAACCATTTCATTGTGGATTTTGATGTGTGCTCTGGGATTTTTGTCTTGCAATGTCAGCAGAGATAACTAGTTTTTTTGGAACTATAATGACCTGGTACTTGGTAAAGTTTATGATGCCGTTGAACTGAAAAAGGACCACAGAACCAAAACACCTTCATAACGTTAAAGATGCAGAACCATATTTTACTGTAGGTATGAGGTACTTCTCTGCAAATGCTTCTGTTTTTCCACACCAAAACCACCACTGAAGATCATGACTAGGGAGCTCTATTTTCATGTCATCTGACCATTGCACCGCCTGGAGTTTGATAAATGGCACTTGGATTGGAACCTGTGCTATTTCCTCCTTAAAGGGATATTGCAATATTTTGGCAAATTAAAACCCTTTTCTTCTTACACGGAGTCAGATTTTGTCTCTGCATGCCATTTGAAGGACTTTGATGGTAGTTTTTCCAGCGATCTCTAACTAGCGTCAGCGCAATGACTGGAAGACTTTGGCATCTGCTCTCATAGTTAGCAATTGTGCTGAAGCTATAGTAGTTAATTTCAAAACTTCCTTCAAAAGTAATGAAAGAGGGCTAAATTGCCAAAATCGCACAACATCCCTTTAACACCTTGATCCATCATCTTTCCACCTCTCACCAAACCTCTCCTCTCTCATATACCTCTCTCCCCTCCTCCTTTCCTCACCTCTCCCATATTCCATATTCCTCTCTCCCCTCATCCTCTCCTCACCTCTCCTCTCCCATATACCTCTCTCCCCTCATCCTCTCCTCTCTCATATTCCTTTCTCCCCTCATCCTCACCTAACCTCTCCTCTCTCATATACCTCTCTCCCCTCCTCCTTTCCTCACCTCTCCCATATTCCTCTCTCCCCTCATCCCCTCCTCACCTCTCCTCTCCCATATACCTCTCTCCCCTCCTCCTTTCCTCACCTCTCCCATATACCTCTCTCCCCTCATCCCCTCCTCACCTCTCCTCTCCCATATTCCTCTCTCCCCTCATCCTGTCTTCCCCTAACCTCTCCTCTCTCCCTTCCTCCTCTCTCCCTTCCTCATCTCCTCACCAAACCTTTCCCCTCTCCCATACCTCTCTCCCACCAAAGAAACCTGTTTCTACTTTCACTCTCTCTCCTCCAGACCTTCAGCTTTCATTTTTTTGTCGACATTTAGAAAGTTTGCATAGAAAATAGATGTAAGAATTGCCTGCTACAGTGAGATTCCTTAGAACTGTTCTGTCCATAAAAACAACTGGACGTAATAACTTCACCCCCCCAACAAAAACAACATGTACCTAGAGTGTAGAATAAACAAATTGTCCGTGCCAAGGTATCATCATGGTCTGCGCCAAGGTATCACCATGGTCTGCGCCAAGGTATCACCATGGTCTGCGCCAAGGTATCATCATGGTCTGCGCCAAGGTATAACCATGGTCTGCGCCAAGGTATCATCATGGTCTGCGCCAAGGTATCATTATGGTCTGCGCCAAGGTATCATCATGGTCTGCGCCAAGGAATCATCATGGTCTGCGCCAAGGTATCACCATGGTCTGCGCCAAGGTATCACCATGGTCTGCACCAAGGTATCATCATGGTCTGCACCAAGGTATCATCATGGTCTGCACCAAGGTATCACCATGGTCTGCACCAAGGTATCATCATGGTCTGCACCAAGGTATCACCATGGTCTGCACCAAGGTATCATTATGGTCTGCGCCAAGATATCATCATGGTCCGTGCCATGGTGGAACTGCATTGTATGTCTGAAATAATTGGATGGTGAAACTTGCATCGAGCCTACCAGAAGAGCAAGGTGAAGCAATTCCGGCATTCTTGAAAGTCACAATAAACCTTGTCCTGCAAAACAACTATTTGTATATGATCATTAAAAAAATGAATTCAGTGGGCATAATTGAACTCCCAATTACGTTCTGGACACGCCCCTTTCCTGCTAACTCACCACACCTGAACTCACTCTGCTAATCACCAATTCCTCTTCCATTCTTCTGGTATATAAGCAGCTTGTTCTACTTAGATGTGTTCAGCATTTGTGGTGTCCAAGTTCCTTTATTTTTCCTGTTGTTAATTGGCTAAAGTAAGTGCCTGCTGTTGTAACTTTTCTATGGTTTTAACTTCCTGCATTGGGGTGTAATATCCTGTTCATCATGTGTATTGTTATGGTGTAGCTGGCCCAGTATTAGACCTTTAATTTAACTGTAAGGGAAGTGTTACAGCTTGTGAAATGAAACATGGTATAATGATGGTTCCTGCTAGCAGAATGTGTCTTACATCTATAATCCTGTAGACTGTTCTGATTGGTTGCACTGCGTCTCAGTGAACAAGAAACTATGAAATGCTATGTTTACTTTATTCCCATCAACTTTAAATGGATTCCATATTGTGCTCAGCTGTTTAGCTAATCACCCCTCACAGTATGGGCACCATGCTGGGCCAGACTGGAAGTAGGGGAAACATGAACATGCAAAGCCAGAACAAAATATTGGCCGCCATATTTGGATGGGCCTTGTCTATTCTAAATTTAGTTATTGATCACTGCTCAGTGCTGTAAATGGTGCTTTATCAGAACCATCTAGTGTATTATGTCTGGATCTTCAGAGGTGGGACCCCATACTGCTAGCAGGTACCTTATTGAACCATGTCATCTACCAGCAAGCTTTTGCAGTGGAATGTCCTTAGACCTTGCTTCATTAATTAATAGGTCTAATATTGGGCTGTGGTGTATTCCCTCCAGCACGACATCTTATCACAGCCTTTCCTGGTGGCCATTTCATCTTACCTGCTAGTGTTACAAGCCACTAAGCCTTACCTACTGGTGTTACAAGCCATTAAGCCTTACCTGCTGGTGTTAATGCCACTAAACCTTGCCTGCTGGTGTTACAAGCCGTACCTGCTGGTGTTACAAGCCTTACCTGCTGGTGTTACAAGCCTTACCTGCTGGTGTTACAAGCCACTATGACTTACATGCCAGCATTTTGTACTTCCATTTTTGTTGGAAAGTAAAAGAAGCATGAATGAACTTTGTGTTCAATCATAATGCTTGTATTCTGACAGATTTGGCCATAACCAAACCTGAATGACATTTCTACATTTGGGAATTATAACTTTATTTACTTCTGTCTGAGTGGAGAGAAATACCTGCCCAGAAATTCTCCTCAGCCCTGTTTAGGGAATAGTTTGGCATTTAGGAAAGCAGACACATTCCTGTTCTAATCTAATGTATGTGGAGTTGAATCTGAGGTTTTGATGGCTTCACTCTTTGTTTCTCTCAGGAGACTCCATGACCATGTTGACCAGTCTTCTGCTTCTCAGTGCTGCCTTTGCTATGGGAGATGCAAGTAAGAGTCTACTTTTCTTGACTCACTCTGTATTTTTCTCGTAGCAGACATGACTGATTGACCTACAAATAATATTGTAGCTGTGATTTGTAGATCTTTCTCCACTAGCCTTTAAAGCCACATGTAACTTCTCCTTACAGATTCACTTGTAGAAGAAGACTTGTGTCCTTCCGGTTGGACCAAATATGGATCACGCTGTTTAATGTTTGTAAAGACTACGAGGAGCTGGCCTGAAGCAGAGGTATCACCCTTACCATCTACTGTGAATTTTAAGGGGAAGTGTAGTTGAAATAAGCTCTTTGACATTACCTTAAAGATGATACTTTCTTAAACTGCAACACATGACTGATGTATAATACTGAACTTCCCTTTAAGATGGGAATTTTCTAATCATTTTGAATATTTAATGTGGAGTCTTGCCTCCTGTATACTGGAACCCACCGGACATGGCTTAAGAATGAGATGAACTAGTATCTTTAAGAGTTTAAAAAGGAATTAGCTGCGATGGTCAATATTTGGTTGAGAGTCCAGAAGACAAATTCTCAGCAAGGCTGACTGACTATTACATGAAATGTCTTTGTTCCCATCTACTGCTTGGCTGTTACTGTAGATAATAATTTTCTTAAATGACTTGCCTAGTTCAATAAATACTTTCTTCTCTAGCGGTACTGTGTGTCCCTTGGTGATCAACTGGTGTCTGTACCCAACGTTGTGAAGTACCTTGGCGCAAACCTGGCATCTGTGCACAGCTCCGAGGAGGACCAGTTTCTACAGGCGTTGGTCTTGGTCGCGACTGTTGGTTTCCCTCCTACTTGGATTGGAGGATTTTATTCGGTTAAGGTGGGACCATTAAGCCTACAGTGATATATAGAGCCATTATTGCAAGGAACGCCGTTCCATCTCGTATTGCTCAAAAGGGGAGATGTGGCATGTAGGCTACCTGTAATTTGATTATGTAGTTCTGTCTGAGTTGTTCTAATGTCATTTTGTGTGGACCCCAGCAAGAGGAGCTGCTGCTTTTTAACAGCTATTGTAATGGTTTCCATATCAAATATCAAGCGTTGCCATGCAACAGGAAGCCTCGCCATTGGCCAATAAAGGCTTGTTTGAATCCCAGAGCTCTCACCGTGAAATCTGATGTGCCCTTGAGCAACGCCCTTAATCCTAATTGACCCTGTAGGTCATTCTAGATGAGTCTGCTAAATTATTTTACTGTCAACTTCAGGAGGCCTTTATACTCATATAAAATGTTTCTAGGTAAGTATAAATTTGATCGAAGTAATCTCTTCCAATCAGTCTTGTAACCATGTGTATGGGGTTTCTATCTTTAAAAGTTGTAGACTTGTTATAGTCTTTGAAAGGCATCGGGATGATTGCAAATGTGAGTAGACTGTAGGTTCTTTAAACAAGCAACAGTCCCAGTCGGTGGGTTTTGAAGTAGAGGTAGCTTAAACTGTTTGGTTTCAGGTGGTAGAGGAAGGACTACATTTAGTCTTTATTCTCAAACCCCACTTTCCCCACCTCAGGACATGCGGTGGTTCTGGAGTGATGGCTCCGACTTTGATCACCAGAACTGGGCTAAAGGAAGGCCTGGTGCTGGTGCCAGAGAGTCTTGTGTTCATATCAACTTTGGAGGTACAGTAAACTCCGTATCAGTCATCAAATTAAACTTATTCCTAGTTAATTTAACTTTCCTACTGTGTGTACAGCTGAATATTCTGGTTTTGTCTTCAGGTCAACAGCGCTGGAACAATGCATTATGTGAAACAAGCTTGCCCTCTGTGTGCTCCCTGAGGCTCCTGCCGCTTCGCCAGAGTATCCATTAAAAGCAGCAATGCTATTCCGTAGTGTCTTTGTCCTTAATACTTCATGGTAACGTCAAAATACTTTGTTGCTGTTAAATGAAGTCTCAGTTACTACACAAATGTTGAGGAATTGTTTGCAGCCAATAAAATGTGGACACTAATTTGTCTCATGAGTTATTGAACATGAATGATAAGTTGTAGTTTGTATTTTTTCTTACTGGTCCTCTGTGGGTCTCAAACCCACAACCCTAATGTTATATGTGCCACCAGGACCAGGACTCATCGTGCTTAAACTTTAGGTAGATGCACACCTGTGACATGATGCAGTATGTTTAACTTCGTCAGGACAGGGAGGCAGTATTGAATAACTTGGATAAAAATCTGCCAAGAGTAAACTACCTGCTACTCAGGCCTTAAAGCTAGAATATGCATAGGAAACACTCTGAAGATTTTAGAACTGTTTGACTGATGTCTGAGTATAGCAGAACTCATATGGCAGGCCGCAACCAGAGAGAAAATCCAACCAGGAAGTGGTAACTGAGGTTTGTAGTTTTAAATTCTTTGCCAAGCCAGTATACAGTAGAAATTGGGTCATATTGCAATTCCCAAAGCTTCCACTTCATACAGTCCTTAGAACCTTGATGCTTCTACTGTGGAGGGGGGGGGGGAATGGGAGCTGAATGAGTCTGCGGTCTGCCAGAGTGGCTTGAGCTGATCACGTGAGGTACCTGCGTTCCATCGCATTCCTACAGACCAAGGAATTCTTGCCCGTGAGTTTGGATTGTGTACTAAATGCGCAGACAAAGGAGGTATCTGGACGTGATCAAACAAATAACCTTTGTGGAACTGATTCCTGGGAGTGCATTCTGATGACGATCATCAAAGGTAAGTGACTAATGTATTTCTGACTGACTCCACACAGCGGATATCTGTATGGCTTGATTTGAGCGCTGTACTCAGATTTTAGCTTTAAATTGATGTGGCTTTGCAAAATCACCGGCTGTTTTGGAACTACTGACCGTAACGTGCCAATGTAACTACAGGGAACCCCTTGTCAGTGATCCTTGAAGATAAAATAAAATCATGAGGTGAAATGCCAGCAGAGCTTCAAGCCCAATGTTTTATATCTGGGGTGTTGATGATCTCTATCCACAGCCAGAATGCTCACCATGCACTGCAACATCGAACAGGATTCCAGTTAGTCATCAGCGGTGAAGGGAGGAATGAAATCTGGTCCTTGAACATCTTAATTATACAGATTTACAAAACAAGCTCAGATTTCATACCTTGGTTTTTGTGGTGACAACTTTTGCTAATAGTTTTAATACTTTGTCCATAACGTAGAGGCCCAGGTGGTAGTAATTGAAGAGGTAAGAGGTGGATGGTAAATGTGATCTGCATAACATACCAATTGACATGCCTCGTCTGTATACCTGCATACAAGAGAGCAGTTCAGTCTTCTGCACGCAGTACCGCTAACCTTATCGTACCTCGTGATTATCCATTGAATTGTGAATATTTTCTGTTAAGATTGTGAAAATAGATGATATCAAACAATATTTAGATCATCCAAAGGACAAACCTCACCTTGATCTTTCCATTTGTCAGTTAAAATGTCTTATGGCTGAAATCCCGGTAACGGGATCGATATGACAACAGCCAGTGAAAGTGCAGGGCGCCAAATTCAAACATCTCACAATTAAAATTCCTCAAACATACATGTGTCTCATACCATTTTAAAGGTAATCTTGTTAATCCCACTAAAGTGTGCAATTTTAAATAGGCTTTTCAGCTAAATCACCACAAACGATTGTTAGGTCATCGCAAAATCAGTCACAAAAAGCAGAAAGGGATAAAATTAATCACTAACCTTTGATCTTCATCAGATGGCACTCATAGGACTTCATGTTAAACAATACATAAATGTTTTGTTCGATAAATTTAATATTTATATACAAAAACCTCAGTTTACATTGGCACCATGTTCAGAAATGCCTCCAAAATATCCATAGAAATTGCAGAGAACCAAGTCAAATAACATAGTCATCAACTTTGATGAAAGATAGATACATGTTTTACATAGAACTAAAGATACACTTGTTCTTAATGCAACCGCTTTGTCCGATTTCAAAAAGCTTTACAGCAAAACACAATATTCAATCATCTGAAAACAGGGTTCAGCCACAAAAGGTAGTCATACAGTTCACTTCCAAATTGTGCAGTCAACAAAACTCATAAAAAGCATTATAAATCTTCACTTACCTTTGCTGATCTTCGTCGGAATGCACTCCCAGGACTCCCACAAGAAATGTTTGTATTGTTCGGTAATGTCCATCATTTATGTCCAAGTAGCTACTTTTGTTAGCGCGTCAGCACGAAGCGCGTTCACTAAAGGCTGACGAAATGTCCAAAAGTTCCGTAACAGTCAGTAGAAACATGTCAAACGATGTATTGAAACAATCTTTAGAATGTTTTTAACAAAAATCTCACATAAAGTTCCAATCGGAGAATTACATGGACTTCAGATGAGCGATGGAACAGAGCTCCCTCTCATGTGAACGCGCATTGTCAGGTTATGGCAGACCTGACTGATTCTCCTTTCATTTGGCCCCCCTTTACAGTAGAGACATCAGAGTTCTACAGACTGTTGGTATCCAGTGGAAGCCGTAGGAAGTGCAAACTCATCCATATCTCGCTATGATTTCAATAGGATCTTGGTTGAAAATCTTCTCAGGTTTTTGCCTGCCATATGAGTTATGTTATACTCACAGACATCATTCAAACGGTTTTAGAAACTTCAAAGTGTTTTCTATACAATGTGAATAATCATATGGATATATTAGCAACTGGGACTGAGAAGCAGGCAGTTTAATATGGACACCTCTGTGCACCTTTCATCCAAGCAACTCACTGCCCCTTAAGAAGTTAAGCAGCTGCTACTGTCTTTTCAAATCTAGATGTTTGTTGGGCAGGAAAGTTCCTGCAAGAACCCCCACCAGCTAAGGAGGTTCCTTGATGACCCCCACCTTCTACGGGGTTCTTAGAATAACCTTTTGAGGGCCATTTTCAGTTCCAAGTACTGTATGGTTTAAAGAACAGAACTTTAGAACTCCAGTTGAACCCCACATTTTTAGAGCGTACTTGGACTAGGATTCAAGAAGAACTCTCACATCTGAGCTATCTTTGTTGCAGGTGCATGGTTACAGTTGAGTAAGATGAAGAACACTGTTCTTGCGCGTCTTACTGCTCTAAAGCTGTACATATCAGCCTCAAAGCCGTCGTCAGAGCTTTCAGTGTTCACAACCTGCACCTCTATGTAGACATTGCTCCACCCACATCTGTTCAATGAATCCAATGGGGTTGGAGTATGAGAGAAAAAAATGTTGCCAAAAATAACTGTGCATTTCATAAGTATTCTAATAAAGTGTGTAGGTGATGTGTCAAACAAGACACAAATCACACAGAGGACATCAACCTATCAAGTAAGTTCTCATAAATCATTGGTTTCCGTACAAGAATAAAACAAGAGGAGTCTAAAGTGGCAGCGTTAATTCATGTTCACATTTACAACAAATAGGCATTTCATACCTTAAGGGAACATTTTGACATTCGCCATATGGTTAGTGAGAAAGTCCATATTGCAAATGTACGGTCCCTTACTAGACGTCCGAAAACATTTGTAAAATTCGCGGACGGCGTCGGGCCGTATCTACCGGGAAGGCATCAACCGAACTCTCTCGGACATTCGGTTTCCGTTTCATAAAATAATCAAATTTTGGTCATTTTTCCGCTGTCCCGATAAATCCAACAAGAGGGCGAATGGAATCATATTGCAAATGTACAAAACATCACGAATCACGTGGCTTTATCTCCAAAACGTAAAAGACTTGGTGAGCATAGGTTTGGCATAATGGGCAGTTGGCCCCGAACAAGATGACGTCTAGGCCTTAACGTTTTTTGAGTTATGGCCATTTTTCTGCGACTTAAAGGTCCAAAATGAAAATAGAGCAATAATTTTTCCGCTTCACGTCAAAGTCAAGGAGCCTCCAGTGTCAATAAAAAAAAGAACCATCCATTTATCTGTCATCATTTAAGAGAAATTGTACAATGTCAAATTGGTGATGTTCAAAAATAGTTTTTTTTAAACAGTTACAGATCCAGTGGAAGCGTGTTCATACGAATCTTTTCAAAGTGTGCTTCGGAGCTCTGCGAGATTTCTGTGATTTTCTGTGATTTTCTGAAATAACACACACAAATAACACACTCACTAAACACAACCTTGTCACGGAAATCAGAAAAGCAATCAAATTAAATTGTTTTACTTTGAACTTCAGATGTTTTCACTCACGAGACTCCCAGGTCGACAGCCAAAGTTCATTTTCTCCCAAAATATAAATTTTGTAGGCGAAATAGCTCTGTTTGTTCTTCACGTTTGGCTGAGAAATCGCCCAGAAATTGTGGTCACCACAACACTGATAAATATTCCAAATTAGCTCCATAATATCGACAAACATGGCAAACGTTGTTTATAATCAATCCTCAAGGTGTTTCTCTAATATCTATTCGATAATATATCCGTCGGGACAATTAATTTTTCAGGAGGACCGATTGGAGTAATGGCTACCTCTGTATTGTACGTGAGAATCTCTCTCGGAGCCACCATGTGACATTCAATTCAGTTGAATGTGACAATTCAATGTGTATATATTGTATATGAAACAAGTCTATTTCTGGTAGGCTACTGTTGGTGTGTGACCAGTTCTGGACAGAAGATCCCGGGTACTGCGACTCCACCAGGCAATGCTCCAATCAACTGTTCCACCCAGAGTAAGTGAGGCCCTGTGGTCTCATCCAACACCATCACCACTTTAAACTCCAACACATCACTACACTTGCTTCCTACCTTGGATCTCTTTATGCTTTCTTTACAAGATGCTCCACTGATTTCAGAATCATGATCTCTCTGCTTCCTGTGTCTTTCCACTTCCGACCATTCAGGTCATTAACCCTCATCCTCCCACTACATACCATCAGAACTGACAGCCATATTGTTCTCATTCCAGCACAGCTGCTGCTTCACCAATTATTTCTGAATTTCCTGCATTTTTTCTGCACTACTCGCCTCCATTTCGGACCTCCAACTCTCCGTGCGGGGTTCCAGAGGGAGGGTTCTGAATGGACGGGTCCTTTAAAAGGAGAGGGAGAATTTAACTCACAGGCAGGACAGAGGGAGAGACCCAGTGAAGATCTCTGAAGGAGTGAAGCAACAACTGAATATTTCAGAAAATGTACATCTGAAATGGCTTCCTATTCTGTATAGGGCACTTCTCCTGACCAGGGCCCTTCGGGGAACAGGGTCCTATATAGGATGGAGTCTCCTGACCAGGACCCAACGGGGAACAGGGTCCCATATAGGATGGAGTCTCCTGACCAGGACCCAACGGGGAACAGGGTCCCATATAGGATGGAGTCTTCTGACCAGGACCCAACGGGGAACAGGGTCCCATATAGGATGCAGTCTCCTGACCAGGACCCAACGGGGAACAGGGTCCCATATAGGATGCAGTCTCCTGACCAGGACCCAACGGGGAACAGGGTCCCATATAGGATGCAGTGTCCTGACCAGGGTCCCATAGGCGACGCAACCCAAGATTCCAGATCCAGCCAGAGCTTCCAGGATGTTTGTCCAGCAATGTATGTTCTACTATGTAATGTCATCGTTATAAAGAATGTTATCTGTGTTTAGATGGTATGACCCCTTGACCCCAAGACCCCTTGTGAGATTTCTAGAGATACTGCTAGAGATACTACCACACACACCATAAATGCTCCAATTGAGTTGAAAGTGACAATTCAATATGTTACAGTAAAATGTGTAAATATTATATATTTAACAGGTTATTAACATGTCTTTCTGGTAGGTTACTGTTGGTGTGTGACCAGTTCTGGACAGAAGATCCCGGGTACTGAGACTCCACCAGGCATTGCTCCAATCATATGTTCCACCCAGAGTAAGTGAGGCCCTGTGGTCTCATTCAACACATCACTACTCTTGCTTCCTACCTTGGACCTCTTTATGCTTTCTTTACAAGATGCTAAACTGATTTCTGTATCATGATCTCTCTTCTTCCTGTGTCATTATCTCTTTTCTTACGGTATCATTATCATACCCACCATCAGATCTGACAGCTTATTGTTCTCATTCCAGCACATCTTTTTCTTCACCGAGTCTTCATTTCCTGCATGTCGTCCTACTTCTGAACAGGGTCCCATATGGAACACAGTCCATGATTCCAGAATGTATATCCATCATTGTTATGTCCACATTACAATGTATGTTGCCTGTGTGTCCAGATGGTACGATACAACCCAAGACCCCATGTGAGGATGCTAGAGATGCCGGGCCACATGGCCAAGTTGGAGCCTACATCCCCACGGGTGACGCCGCTGGACGATACACCCCTGAGCAATGTTGGGGCTCTACAGGTTAACACACACACACTATAAATGCTCCAATTCAGTTGAACGTGACAATTCAATGTGTTCCAGTAAAATGTATATTTGAGTAAATATTGTATTATGTGACAGGTTATTAACATGTCTTTCTGGTAGGTTACTGTTGGTATGTGAACAGTTCTGGACAGAAGATCCAGGGTACTGAGACTCCAACAGGCACTGCTATCAACTGTTCTGCCAAGGTGTGTGTATATACAGATTCATTCACTAATTGTTACTACTTTGCAGCTAGTTATTGATGTGTATTTCTTTCTAATTGTAGATGAAAGGCGTTGGAAGTAAGATGTAGAAGACGGCCAGTTGTCTTTACTGTACTACAGGAACGGATTCACATCCCATACAAAATAAATACATGAAGGAATCCAGAGATTAGTGTAGCTTTACTTACGTTATTGTTGGTGTGATATGTTGAACAACGTATCTGAACCGGTTCATTTCTGGGAAATGGAGGAAGGAGTAGGACTGTTATGGTGACTGTTACAGGAAATGAAGACAGTCAAATGCCACTTGACCATGTAGTTGTTAGGCTTCACCAAGATCTGGTAATGGTCATTATTTGTCTACCACACTTGGTAGACTGCCTGGTACTGAGCACTATTGTCCCTCTAATCACGCTGACATCAATTCCGATTGGTGGAAATCAGAAAGATGGACAGCTGAGAAGGGAGTTGCGAGGTTTAGTCACGTGCACAGGCAAGGCCTTAATGCCTATGGATTTGGGTCCACTTCATGTTCATACCAATATTTGGAGGCGGGGAGGAAACTTGCCAGAAAATGAACATCGTCAGTACAGTATTAGCTAGCTAGAATGTGTGGGTGATACACATCATTGCTCTGTGTGAACAGGACATCCAAGAAGTTAAATTAATGACTTTAGTGGGGTAAGTAAATGTTCAGCCTGTAATTGTATAACTAAAACACACCATGACAAAGTATGTGGTCACCTGCTCATCAAATACCTTCTTTCCTTTTGTAAAACTGGTTTACCTTCAGACGAGTCTTGTGAGGCCTGTTGGTGTAGCAAAACAACCGCCATATTGTCTGATGGTGGGGTCATATCAGTGTGTATTGATGGTGGGGTCATATCAGTGTGTATTGATGGTGGGGTCATATCAGTGTGTATTGAATGTTCTGGGATTTTCATCCTCATTATTCCCAAAAGGTCTTAATGATGTGTAAGAACTCTGAGTGTACTTTTGTCCAATTTCATTATGTTTTTGAAATTTACTTGCGCATAAGGCTTGTTTTGTCCATTTGCAATTTGATTTCATAGGAAGTCAAGTCACTTTTTTTGGCCAAATGCAATATGAAAGATTTGAAAATGCCAAATCAGGATGTTATGTCCATTTACCATCACGAATTTGGCATGCTCAAAAATACTGCAGGAAAGCGAAATTGACTGGCCCAATGAAATAGGGATGGCTGGGGAGTGATAGTTGTTCCTTTCCATCGCTCGTTACGTTTGATTTCAGAATGTCACTTTGGTGATGGTACCTCTGTTTAAATATATTGTAAATGGACAATAGTCACCAGCAAGTCACCGTCCATCAGTCAATTAGATATTATTCTGACACCAAACCCACTTTTTCCAACTCGTTTAGTAGCCAACTATCACATACCTCAGAGCTGGGCCGAAATTCATGACGCCTTCTGTTCAAACCATAAAAAAAACGTAAAACACGTAGTTACAGTCTAGCTGCGGGTCCAGTTCTGATATGTGTAGGCCTAGCTGAGGCGACCCCCAAATTCCAAGTTTCGGGCTCGATAGGTCATTTGGTGCCCAAGCAAGACCCTAATTGGTGCTGAAAATCCACTTTTTTCCATGACTTGCTACGGGGTCCTTGAATGAGCTATCGGACAAATGTTGGTCCGTCTATATGGGCCGAGGAGGTCGCAATGCACCTAGTCTTGCGACTCTGGGACATTTCTAAATGTCGTCATTTTCGTGTTGCAAAAATGAATTGAAGTTATTGCAAATGTGCGAGGCTGTTTCTCGGTCCGAGAACCTTCTAGTGCGTGGTGAGTTACGTGGCTCTATCGACCTGAGGTCTAGAACAGGTTTCAGAACTCTAGGTCTGACGATTCTTTTTTGGCTCTCACAAAGCTAACTATTGCAGGCACTGTTTGTCTCTACGCACCCCAATACGTCCCTCCTTCCAAGATGTGTGTTATTTCGTTTTTCTTTGAAATTTTATGGGAAAAATAACTGATTTACAGTTCATGGGGGTTGCCTAATCACACACATGAAGTTTTGGAAAGATCTGACTTTTTTAACCCTTCGAAACAGCCCCTGTGACACCAATTATGGCACTTCTGGTTGGCACAGGAAGCTATAGGTAAACACATATCCTCATTGGGGTACGCATTTACAGAATCCTGAGTTTTAAGTGTTTACGTTAAGAACTGACCGATTTACACAGGGTTGAATGCACTATTTATCACAAACTGCTGGTTGGGTATGGAAAAACACGTTTAGGGTGATTTTTTTTTAACCACTTCCGGTTGCTTCAGGAAGCTTAGAATCGACAAAGGTAGACCTCAGTGTCCTGCTGGACTGTTATTGAAGACAGGTTCATAAGGCATTCATAACCCACATTGGCTTCAGGTTGACTTGAGAGGAGCAGGTAATGTATTCCTATGGGGAGAGATGTCATTGTAATCTGTGAGATCAAAAAACCCTGTTTTACTGTTAATAAAGGGTTAATGCAACACGGTCAAGGTTAGGCTTGCATAGATCGGGAGGACCTCAGGAACGTACCTGAGTTTGAATTGTGCTTCTCACCCTAACGGTTCTCTCACTGTCACCCAAAAGTAAATGACATTTAGGGCCAGGCTCACGGTCGCTGCATTCAGAGCGAGCTACGGTCAACTGGATTTGGATCTGTAACTGTTAACTATTTTTGAAGATGACAAATTTGACATTGTACGATTTCTCTTAAATGGCTGGGTCTTTTTTAATTGACACCGGAGGCTCCTTGAAGCGGAAAAATTGTTGCTCTATTTTCATTTTGGACCTTTTAACCTCTTACATCTATGGGGGCGCTATTTCATTTTTGGATGAAAAACGTTCCCGTTTTAAACAAGATATTTTGTCACAAAAAGATGCTCGACTATGCATATAATTGATACCATTCGAAAGAAAAAACTCTGACGTGTCCAGAAATACCAAGATATTCTCTGTGCGTGCCCTAGAACGTGAGCTTCAGGCAAAACCAAGATGAGATGGCATCCAGGAAATGACAAGGATTTTTGAGGCTCTGTTTTCCATTGTCTCCTTATATGGCTGTGAATGCGAGAGGAATGAGCCTGCCCTTTCTGTCGTTTCCCCAAGGTGTCTGCAGCATTGTGACGTATTTGTAGGCAGATCATTGGAAGATTGACCATAAGAGACCACATTTACCAGCTGTCCGCCCGGTGTCCTGCGCCGAAATTGGTGCGCAAAAGTCACCTGCCAGTATTTTTCCTTGGGATACAGAGAGGAAAGCAAGCTTCCACGAACTGCATATCAATGAAGAGATATGTGAAAAAACACCTTGAGGATTGATTCCAAACAACGTTTGCCATGTTTCGGTCGATATTATGTAGTTAATCCGGAAAAAGTTTTACGTTGTAGGTGACTGAATTTTCGGTTCGTTTCGGTAGCCAGACGCAATGTAGAAAACGGAACGATTTCTCCTACACACAGACGCTTTCAGGAAAAACTGCGCATTTGGTATGTAACTGAGAGTCTCCTCATTGAAAACATCAGAAGCTCTTCAAAGGTAAATGATTTTATTTATTTGGTTATCTGGTTTTTGTGAAAATGTTGCGTGCTAAATGCTACTCAAAATGCTATGCCAGCTTTGCATACTCTTACACAAATTAGTCAATTTCTATGGTTCAAAAGCATATTTTGAAAATCTGAGATGACAGTGTTGTTAAGAAAAGGCTAAGCTTGAGAGCAGACGCATTATTTTCATTTTATTTGTGATTTTCAGAAATCGTTAACGTTGCGTTATGCTAATGAGCCTGAGGCTTTAGTCACAAACCCGGATCCGGGATGGGGAGTTTAAAGAAGTTAATCGCAGAACACCTACGCTCACCAAGTTGTCTTCAAAGTCTTTTACGTTTTGGAGATAAAGCCACTTCATGATTCGTGATGTTTTGTACATTTGCAATATGATTCCATTCGCCCTCTTGTGGGATTTATCGGGACAGCTGAAAGACATTTCATGATATTATAAAACAGAAACCGAATGTCCGAGAGAGTTTGTTTGATGCCTTCCCGGTAGATACGGCCCAATGCCGTCCGCGAATTTTAAATGTTTTCGGACGTCTAGTAAGGGACCGTACATTTCCAATATGGACTTTCTCACTAACCATATGGCAAATGTCAATGTTCCCTTAAGGTATGAAATGCCTATTTATGTTGTAAATGTGAACATGATTTAACGCTGCCACTTTAGACTCCTTGTTTTATTCTTGTACGGAAAACAATGATTTGAGAACTTACTTGATAGGTTGATGTCCTCTGATTTGTGTCTTGTTTGACACATCCCCAACACACTTTATTAGAATACTTATGAAATGCAGTTATTTTGGTAACACTTTCTCTCATACTCCAACCCCATTGGATGCATTGAACGGATGTGGGTGGAGCAATGTCTAGATAGAGGTGCAGGTTGTGAACACTGAAAGCTCTGATGAAGGCTTTGAGGCTGACACGTACAGCTTTAGAGCAGCGAGACTAGCAAGAACAGTGTTCTTCATCTTACTCAACTGTAACCATGCACCTGCAACAAAGATAGCTCAGAAGTGAGAGTGCCTCTTGAATCCTAGTCCAAGTACGCTCTAAAAATGTTGGGTTCAACTGGAGTTCTAAAGTTCTGTTCTTTATAACCATGCAGTTCTTGGAACTGAAAATGGCCCTCAAAAGGTTCTTCTAAGAACCCCGTATAAGGTTGGTTCATCAAGGAACCTCCTTAGCTGGTGGGGGTTCTTGCAGGAACCTACCTGCCCAACAAACATTTAGATTTGAAAGGACAGTAGCAGGTGCTTAAAAACCACCTCTTTTTAGAGGTGTGACAAAAGACCGACATAATGACCTCAGTTCTTTAAAACTGAACTTAAAAAGAAACATTTGTAAACAAAATAACTTCATGACAGGTTAAACATGTCTTTTGAACCTTCAGTATCCTAAACATACTGCGTCGCATCACAGGTCTACATTTACATAAAGTAAAGCACAATGACAGTTATGTCCTGGTGGCACTTGCAACTTTAGGGTTGTGGGTTTGAGTCCCTCAGAGGACCAGTAAGAGTACTAACTACAAAGCCTCATTCCTGTTCAATAACTCATGAGACAAAGTAGTGTCCACATTTTAATGGCTGCAAACAATTCCTCAACATTTGTGTAGTAACTGAGACTTCATTTAACAGCAACAAAGTATTTTGACGTTACCATGAAGTATTAAGGGCGCAGACACTACGGAATAGCATTGCTGCTTCTAATGTATAGTCTGGCGGAGAGGCAGGAGTCTCAAGGAGACAATCATTAGTTAAATTAACTAGGAGTAAGTTTAATTTCATGACTGGATCAGTGAATGATACTGGGTTTACTGTAACTCCAAAGTTGATGTGAATACAAGTCTCTCATGGTCTGCATCATCATGGTCTGCACCAAGGTATCAGCATGGTCTGCACCAAGTTATCATCATGGTCTGCACCAAGGTATCATCATGGTCTGCACCAAGGTATCACCATGGTCTGCGCCAAGGTATCATCATGGTCTGCACCAAGGTATAATCATGGTCTGCACCAAGTTATCATCATGGTCTGCACCAAGGTATCATCATGGTCTGCACCAAGGTATCACCATGGTCTGCACCAAGGTATCACCATGGTCTGCACCAAGGTATCACCATGGTCTTCACCAAGGTATCATCATGGTCTGCACCAAGGTATCATCATGGTCTGTACCAAGGTATCATCATGGTCTGCACCAAGGTATCGCCATGGTCTCCACCAAGGTATCATCATGGTCTGCACCAAGGTATCACCATGGTCTGCGCCAAGTTATCATCATGGTCTGCACCAAGGTATCACCATGGTCTGCGCCAAGATATCATCATGGTCTGCGCCAAGGAATCATCATGGTCTGCGCCAAGGCATCATCATGGTCTGCGCCAAGGCATCACCATGGTCTGCGCCAAGGCATCATCATGGTCTGCGCCAAGGAATCATCATGGTCTGCGCCAAGGTATCATCATGGTCTGCGCCAAGGTATCATCATGGTCTGCGCCAAGGTATCATCATGGTCTGCACCAAGGTATCATCATGGTCTGCACCAAGGTATCATCATGGTCTGCGCCAAGGTATCATCATGGTCTGCACCAAGGTATCACCATGGTCTGCGCCAAGTTATCATCATGGTCTGCACCAAGGTATCATCATGGTCTGCACCAAGGTATCACCATGGTCTGCACCAAGGTATCACCATGGTCTGCACCAAGGTATCACCATGGTCTTCACCAAGGTATCATCATGGTCTGCACCAAGGTATCATCATGGTCTGTACCAAGGTATCATCATGGTCTGCACCAAGGTATCGCCATGGTCTCCACCAAGGTATCATCATGGTCTGCACCAAGGTATCACCATGGTCTGCGCCAAGTTATCATCATGGTCTGCACCAAGGTATCACCATGGTCTGCGCCAAGATATCATCATGGTCTGCGCCAAGGAATCATCATGGTCTGCGCCAAGGCATCATCATGGTCTGCGCCAAGGCATCACCATGGTCTGCGCCAAGGCATCATCATGGTCTGCGCCAAGGAATCATCATGGTCTGCGCCAAGGTATCATCATGGTCTGCGCCAAGGTATCATCATGGTCTGCGCCAAGGTATCATCATGGTCTGCACCAAGGTATCATCATGGTCTGCACCAAGGTATCATCATGGTCTGCGCCAAGGTATCATCATGGTCTGCACCAAGGTGTCATCATGGTCCGTGCCATGGTGGAACTGCATTGTATGTCTGAAATAATTGGATGGTGAAACTTGCATCGAGCCTACCAGAAGAGCAAGGTGAAGCAATTCCGGCATTCTTGAAAGTCACAATAAACCTTGTCCTGCAAAACAACTTTTTGTATATGATCATTAAAAAAATGCATTTCAGTGGGCATAATTGAACTCCCAGTTCCCCTCTGGACACGCCCCTTTCCTGCTAACTCACCACACCTGAACTCACTCTGCTAATCACCAATTCCTCTTCCATTCTTCTGGTATATAAGCAGCTTGTTCTACTTGGGTTGTTCAGCATTTGTGGTGTCCTAGTTCCTTTATTGAGTAATATCAAACCAGGAAGTGGCTTCTATTTTGACTCCATGTTCCATAGCCTCCCTTTGTGCCATTTAAAGGGATATCAACCAGCTTCCCCTATCACTTCCTCAAGTTGTCAACAGTCTTCAGCCAGTTTCAGGGTTTTATTTTGAAAAGTGAGCCAGAACAATAACATCCGTCAAGTGTTCGCATGAGTTCTGCTCGCGCAACAGAGTTTGGGGAACCATTGCCGTTCCCTCTCCTACTGAACAAGACCGTTGCGGTTGATATTATCGATTATATATTTTATCCTGAGGATTGATAATAAAAGTTTGCCATTTTCTGTGGACATTACGGAAACTATTTGGAATTTGTCGTGCCTCTTTCCTGTGGATTTCTGAACATAATGTGCCAAACAAATAGGGCAACATTTATTGTGTAACTGGGAGTCTCGTGAGTGAACATCCGATCGAAGGTAAACGATTATTTTGACAGGTTCATATAAATTGTTCAGCATATCACACCAACAAGAAAAATCAACAGTTGTATCTCTGGATTTATTTTATTTGTATGGAAAGTGAATTAGTTCCTGTAGTACAGCAAAGACAACTGTCAAGTCTTCAACGTCTTCGTTCCAACGCTTTTCATCTACGTCCACATCTACAATTCCAGACAAAACAACAAACATGAACAACATCCAGAACCAGCTGCAAAGAAATAAGATTTAGTGAGTGTGTGTTTTTGTGTGTGTATATACCTTGGTGGAACAGTTGCTAGCAGTTGCTAGCACTGCCTGGTGGAGTCTCAGTACCCGGAATCTTCTGTCCAGAACTGTTCACACACCAACAGTAACCTACCAGAAAGACATGTTAATAACCTGTTAAATATATTTACACATTTTACTGTAACACATTGAATTTGTCACGTTCAACTCAATTGGAGAATTTACTGTGTGCTTCTCTGCGTGTGTGTGTGCATGTTAACCTGTAGAGCCCCAACATTGCAGAGGGGTGTATTGTCCATTGTAGTCACAAGTGGGGATGAAGCCTCCTATTGGGCCATGTGTCGCGGCATCTCTTTCACGCTCACAGCGGGTCTTGAGGTGTGAGATGCCATCTTGATAGACTGGTAACATACATTGTAATGTGGACATGACATAACATTGCTGGACAATGTATGGACATATGATACATTTCTGGACATACATTCTGGAAGCTTGGGCTGTCAATCTCAATCTTATACATCAACATACATCTCTGGAACAAGAGGAGTCTCAGGTAGCCTAGCGGTTAGAGAGTTGGGCCAGTAACACAAAGGTTGCTAGTTTGAATCCCTGAGATGAGAAGTTGAAATATCTGTCTATGCCCTTGAGCCCTTGGGCACAACCTTAATTTATCTGGTGTCACGGCTGATCTTTTGAACCTGTCTCTTCTCTCTAGGGAGGTTCCCATTGCCTGGAAGACATCCACGGTGCGTCCTTTATTTAAAGGGGGAGATCAAGCTGATCCTAACTGTTATAGGCCTATTTCTATTTTGCCCTGTTTATCAAACGTTTTGAAAAACGTGTCAATAATCAACTGACTGGCTCTCTTGATGTCTATAGTGTTCTCTCTGGTATGCAGTCTGGCTTCCGTTCAGGTTATGCATGTGTCACTGTAACCTTAAAGGTCCTCAATGATGTCACCATTGCCCTTGATTATAAGCAATACTGTGCTGATATTTTTATTGACCTGGCCAAAGCTTTTGATACGGTAGACCATTCCATTCTTGTGGGCCGGTGAAGGAGTATTGGTGTCTCTGAGGGGTCTTTGGCCTGGTTTGCTAACTACCTCTCAAAGAGTGCAGTGTATAATGTCAGAACATCTGCTGTCTCAGCTGCTGCCTGTCACCAAGGGTGTACCCCAAGGCTCAATCCTAGGCTCCACGCTCTTCTCAATTTACCTCAACGACATAGCTCAGGCAGTAGGAAGCTCTCATCCATTGATATGCAGATGATACAGTCTTATACTCAGCTGGCCCCTCCCTGGATTTTGTGTTAAATGCTCTACAACAAAGCTTTCAGTGTCCAACAAGCTTTCTCTGCCCTTAACCTTGTTCTGAACACCTCCAAAACAAAGGTCATGTGGTTTGGTAAGAAGAATGCCCCTGTCCCCACAGGTGTGATTACTACCTCTGAGAGTTTAGAGCTTGAGGTAGTCAACTCATACAAGTACTTGGGAGTTTGGCTAGACTATACACTGTCCTTCTCTCAGCACATATCAAAGCTGTAGGCTTAAGTTAATTCTGGACTTGGTTTGCTATATTGTAATCGCTCCTCTTTCACCCCAGCTGCAAAACTAACCCTGATTCAGATGACCCTCCTACCCATGCTAGATTACGGAGACATAATTTATAGATCGGCAGGTAAGGGTGCTCTCGAGCGGCAAGATGTTCTTTACCATTTGGCCATCAGATTTGCTACCAATGCTCCTTATAGGACACATCACTGCACTCTATACTCCTCTGCAAACTGGTCATCTCTGTATACCCGTCGCAAGACCCACTGGTTGATGCTTATTTATTTACCCTCTTAGGCCTCACTCCCACTATCTGAGATATCAACTGCAGCCCTCATCCTCCACATACAACACCTGTTCTGCAAGTCACATTTTGTTAAAGGTCCCCAAAGCACACACATCCCTGGGTCGCTCATCTTTTCAGTTTGCTGCAGCTAGTGACTGGAACGAGCTGCAACAAAACTGTCCAGTTTGAGTATTTATCTCAATCTCTTCATTCAAATACTCAATCATGGACACTCTTACTGACAGTTGTGGCTGCTTCGCCTGATGTATTGTTGTCTCTACCTTCTTGCCCTTTGTGCTGTTGTCTGTGCCCAATAATGCTTGTACCATGTGTTGTGCTGCTGCCTAGTTGTGCTGCTACCATGTTGTTGTCATGATGTTCTGCTACCATGTTGTACTGCTGCCATGTTGTTTTCATGATGTGTTGCTACCATGGTGTGTTGTCATGTGTTGCAGCCCATGCTGTTGTCATGTTGTTTTGTTGCCATGCTGTGTTGTCATGTGTTGCTGCCATGCTGTGTTGTCATGTGTTGCTGCCTTGATGTGTTGTTGTTTTAGAGCTCTCTTTATGTAGTGTAGCGTTGTCTCTCTTGTGTTTTGTCCTATATTGTTTATTTTCAATCCCTTTTGGTAGGCCATCATTGTAAATAAGAATTTGTTTACAGGTTAAATAGAGGCTGTCCTCTCTGAGGGTGTCCCAAGGAGAATGAGATGTACAAACAAACATTTTTCCTAATCACACCTGGGTATTAATACTTGTACTTGTGGGACAGATAAACACCCAGTAATGTTTATATTTATAAAATTGTTGACTTAGTACAGTTGAAGTGGGAAGTTCACATACACCTTAGACAAATACATTTACACTCAGTTTTTCACAATTCCTGACATTTAATCCTAGTAAACATTCCCTGTTTTAGGTCAGTTAGGATCACCACTTTATTTAAGAATGTAAAATGTCAGCATAATAGTAGAGAATGATTTATTTCAGCTTTTATTTCTTTCATCACATTCCCAGTGGGTCAGAAGTTTATATACACTCAATTAATATTTGGTAGCATTGCCTTTACATTGTTTAACTTGGGTCAAACGTTTCGGGTCGCCTTCTACAAGCTTCACACAATAAGTTGGGTGAATTTTGGCCCATTCCTCCTGACAGAGTGGGTGTAACTGAGTCAGGTTTGTAGGCCTCCTTGCTCGAACATGCTTTTTCAGTTCTGCCCACAACTTTTCTATAGGATTGAGGTCAGGGCTTTGTGATGGCCACTTTGTTGTCCTGAAGCCATTTTGCCACAACTTTGGAAGTCTGCTTGGGGTCAATGTCCATTTGGAAGACCCATTTTCGACCAAGCTTTAACTTCCTGAATGATGTCTTGAGATGTTGCTTCAATATATGCACATCATTTTCCAACCTCATGCCATCTATTTTCTGAAGTACACCAGTCCTTCCTGCAGCAAAGCACCCCCACAACATGATTCTGCTACCCCCATGCTTCACGGTTGGGATGGTGTTCTCGGCTTGCAAGCCTCCCCCTTTTTCCTCCAAACATAACGATGGTCATTATGGCCAAACAGTTTTGTTTATGTTTCATCAGACCAGAGGACATTTCTCCAAAAAGTACAGTATTTGTCCCCATGTGCAGTTGCAAACCGTAGTCTGGCATTTTTATGGCCGTTTTTGAGCAGTGGCTTCTTCCTTGCTGAGCGGCCTTTCAGGTTATGTCTATATAGGACTCGTTTTACTGTGGATATAGATACTTTTGTACCCGTTTCCTCCAGCATCTTCACAAGGTCCTTTGCTGTTGTTCTGGGATTAATTTGCACTTTTCGCACCAAAGTACGTTCATCTCTAGGAGACAGAACGCGTCTCCTTCCTGAGCGTTATGATGGCTGCGTGGTCCCATGGTGTTTATACTTGCGTACTATTGTTTGTACAGATGAACATGGTACCTTCAGGCATTTTGAAATTGCACCCAAGGATGAACCAGACTTGTCTTGGCTGATTCATTTTGATTTTCCCATGATGTCAAGCAAAGAGGCACTGAGTTTGAAGGTAGGCCTTGAAATACATCCACAGGTACACCTCCAATTGACTCAAATGATGCCAATGAGCCCATCAGAAGCTTCTAAAGCCATGACATCATTTTCTGGAATTTTCCAAGCTGTTTAAAGGCACAGTCAACGTAGTGGATGTAAACTTCAGACCCACTGGAATTGTGATACAGTGGATTATAAGTGAAATAATCTGTCTGTTAACAATTGTTGGAAAAATGACCTGTGTCATGCACGAAGTAGATGTCCTAACTGACTTGCCAAAACGATAGTTTGTTAACAATACATTTGTGGAGTGGTTGAAAAACGTATGTAACTGAATGTAAACTTCAGACTTCAACTGTCAGTGTGAGGTGTCTCACTCTTACCATGGGGAACAAAGGTGTCTCCCAGAGCAAAAGCTGTGCTGACAAGCAGAATGATGGTCAATGTCACCATGGCGATAGTCTGGAGAGAGAGATGAGCATTTTAATCAGCTGTGATTGTACTGGATTACTCCAAATCACTGGGATGGCTGGGGGTACTAGAGGAGAGGATAGGAGACCCTGTGTTAAGTACATAACCTACTGTATGGCTGGGGGTACTAGAGGAGAGGATAGGAGACCCTGTGTTAAGTACATAACCTACTGTATAGCTGGGGGTACTAGAGGAGAGGATAGGAGACCCTGTGTTAAGTACATAACCTACTGTATAACTGGGGGTACTAGAGGAGAGGAGAGGAGACCCTGTGTTAAGTACATAACCTACTGTATAGCTGGGGGTACTAGAGGAGAGGATATGAGACCCTGTGTTAAGTACATAACCTACTGTATAACTGGGGGTACTAGAGGAGAGGAGACCCTGTGTTTAGTACATAACCTACTGTATAGCTGGGGGTACTAGAGGAGAGGATAGGAGACCCTGTGTTAAGTACATAACCTACTGTATAGCTGGGGGTACTGGAGGAGAGGATAGGAGACCCTGTCTTAAGTACATAACCTACTGTATAGCTGGGGGTACTAGAGGAGAGGAGACCCTGTGTTAAGTACATAACCTACTGTATAGCTGGGGGTACTAGAGGAGAGGATAGGAGACCCTGTCTTAAGTACATAACCTACTGTATAGCTGGGGGTACTAGAGGAGAGGAGACCCTGTGTTTAGTACATAACCTACTGTATAGCTGGGGGTACTGGAGGAGAGGAGACCCTGTGTTAAGTACATAACCTACTGTATAACTGGGGGTACTAGAGGAGAAGATAGGAGACCCTGTGTTTAGTACATAACCTACTGTATAACTGGGGGTACTAGAGGAGAGGATAGGAGACCCTGTGTTAAGTACATAACCTACTGTATAACTGGGGGTACTAGAGGAGAAGATAGGAGACCCTGTGTTTAGTACATAACCTACTGTATAACTGGGGGTACTAGAGGAGAGGATAGGAGACCCTGTGTTAAGTACATAACCTACTGTATAACTGGGGGTACTAGAGGAGAGGATAGGAGACCCTGTCTTAAGTACATAACCTACTGTATAGCTGGGGGTACTAGAGGAGAGGATAGGAGACCCTGTGTTAAGTACATAACCTACTGTATAGCTGGGGGTACTGGAGGAGAGGAGACCCTGTGTTTAGTACATAACCTACTGTATAGCTGGGGGTACTAGAGGAGAGGATATGAGACCCTGTGTTAAGTACATAACCTACTGTATAACTGGGGGTACTGGAGGAGAGGAGACCCTGTGTTAAGTACATAACCTACTGTATAGCTGGGGGTACTGGAGGAGAGGAGACCCTGTGTTAAGTACATAACCTACTGTATAGCTGGGGGGTACTAGAGGAGAGGATAGGAGACCCTGTGTTAAGTACATAACCTACTGTATAACTGGGGGTACTAGAGGAGAGGATATGAGACCCTGTGTTAAGTACATAACCTACTGTATAGCTGGGGGTACTAGAGGAGAGGAGAGGAGACCCTGTGTTAAGTACATAACCTACTGTATAACTGGGGGTACTAGAGGAGAGGATAGGAGACCCTGTGTTAAGTACATAACCTACTGTATAGCTGGGGGGTACTAGAGGAGAGGAGAGGAGACCCTGTGTTAAGTACATAACCTACTGTATAACTGGGGGTACTAGAGGACAGGATATGAGACCCTGTGTTAAGTACATAACCTACTGTATAGCTGGGGGTACTGGAGGAGAGGAGACCCTGTGTTTAGTACATAACCTACTGTATAACTGGGGGTACTAGAGGAGAGGAGAGGAGACCCTGTGTTAAGTACATAACCTACTGTATAGCTGGGGGTACTGGAGGAGAGTGTCACATTGTTATAAAGGAGACAGGAATGCGTAATAGGGTTTTTAATTTTCCCAAATTACAGTGTGCCATGTAAAGGCACGGGGACGAAGACCAAGCAAACACATATACAAAACACAGGGCTGAAACCCATTCAAAAGAGCGAGGAGTACCTCGAATAAATACACAGGAGGAGACCCGAAAGCACAAGCACACAATGATACAACACGGGACGAGACCCCTAATCATCTATGCACAATACAAGTGGCACGAAAGCCAAAACAACAAGACACAGGTACTCACACGACCAACGGACATTGGAACATGGATGCTTCCAAAATGGTTTCTTATCCCCTATGTAGTGCACTACTTTGGACCAGGACCCACAGTGAACTAAATATAGAATAGCTCATGGCCACAAAGGTAATATGGACCCTTGTCTAAAGTAGCTCACTACGTAGGGAATTGGAGGTCAGTTGGGACATAGACAGGTATTAGATGAACAGATGTTGAAATCTCACCTTCTGAAGTCTTCAGTTGTAGCTTCACTTCTTTAAAGTTCTTCACTGGGTCTCTCTCTCTCTCTGTCCTGCCTGTGAGTTGAGTTCTACCTCTCTCTCAACTCCTTTTTAAGGACCCGTCCAGTCAAACCCCTCCCTCTATTTTGTCAAAATTTCTCTCCCTCGCTCTCTCTCCCTCTCTCTCCCTCTCTCTCTCTCTCTCTTTCTATCTACCTCTCTCTCTCTCACTCCCTCTCTACCTCTCTCTCGCTCTCTCTCTACCTCTCTCTCCCTCTTGCTCTCTCTCTACCTCTCTCTCTCTCTCTCACTCTCTCTCTACCTCTCTCAACCTCTCTCTCTCTCTCTCTCGCTCTCTCTCTACCTCTCTCTCCCTCTTGCTCTCTCTCTACCTCTCTCTCTCACTCTCTCTCTACCTCTCTCAACCTCTCTCTCTCACTCTCTCTCTTGCTCTCTCTCTCTCTCTCTCTCTCTCTCTCTCTCTACCTCTCTCTCTCTCTCTCTCTCTCTCTCTCTTTCTCTAGTCTGAAGTGCATTACAATGTCTTGGAAACACAATGCTATTTCAGAAGGAGATAAATAATTAGCAGCAAAACCTTTTGTCCTCATTGTGATGTCACCAGATAGACTTTAGATGCAGCATCAATTTAACTATAAGTTCTGGAATGTTCCATTCATTTGAATTAACTGCTGTCTGTCTCATTGATCTTTTGCCCCAGAATGTTGGGCAACTTTTCATAGCAACTGACGTAGCAGCTGTCGTCAAGTCCAACACCTTGGACAAGCTCATGAAACATGAAATCCATTGAGAGGATTACATAAAAGGTAGAGTTTTCATTGAAAAACTAATAGTTTAAATTGCTAAATATTTTAACAGTGCACCAGGGATACTTGCTACTGTGATTCCTGTGATTCCTTCCTGGAGTTTTTTCAAATACAAAATTATTATTTGTTATATTGTTTGCTGGCCCCGCTGGTTAGCGAGCTCTGTCTCATTGACAACCCAATGTTGCTAATGGCCAGCTATCTATCCTGTTAATATAAGTTGTTTTGTTAGCTAGGTAATGTTAGCCATGTTATGAGCACCAGCTAGTTAGCTAGGTAATGTTAGCCATGTTATGAGCACCAGCTAGTTAGCTAGGTAATGTTAGCCATGTTATGAGCACCAGCAAGTTAGCTAGGTAATGTTAGCCATGTTATGAGCACCAGCTCGTTAGCTCGGTAATGTTAGCCATGTTATGAGCACCAGCTAGTTAGCTAGGTAATGTTAGCCATGTTATGAGCACCAGCTAGTTAGCTAAGTAATGTTAGCCATGTTATGAGCACCAGCTAGTTAGCTAGGTAATGTTAGCCATGTTATGAGCACCAGCTCTTAGCTAGTTAATGTTAGCTAGGTAATGTTAGCCATGTTATGAGCACCAGCTAGTTAGCTAGTTAATGTTAGCCATGTTATGAGCACCAGCGAGTTAGCTAGGTAATGTTAGCCATGTTATGAGCACCAGCTAGTTAGCTAGGTAATGTTAGCCATGTTATGAGCACCAGCTGGTTAGCCAGGCAATGTTAGCCATGTTATGAGCACCGGCTAGTTAGCTAGGTAATGTTAGCCATGTTATGAGCACCAGCTAGTTAGCTAGGCAATGTTAGCCATGTTATGAGCACCAGGTAGTTAGCTAGGTAATGTTAGCCATGTTATGAGCACCAGCTAGTTAGCTAGGTAATGTTAGCCATGTTATGAGCACCGGCTAGTTAGCTAGGTAATGTTAGCCATGTTATGAGCACCTGCTAGTTAGCTAGGTAATGTTAGCCATGTTATGAGCACCAGCTAGTTAGCTAGGTAATGTTAGCCATGTTATGAGCACCAGCTAGTTAGCTAGGCAATGTTAGCCATGTTATGAGCACCAGGTAGTTAGCTAGGTAATGTTAGCCATGTTATGAGCACCAGCTAGTTAGCTAGGCAATGTTAGCCATGTTATGAGCACCAGCTAGTTAGCTAGGTAATGTTAGCCATGTTATGAGCACCAGCTAGTTAGCTAGGTAATGTTAGCCATGTTATGAGCACCAGCTAGTTAGCTAGGTAATGTTAGCCATGTTATGAGCACCAGCTAGTTAGCTAGGCAATGTTAGCCATGTTATGAGCACCAGCTAGTTAGCTAGGTAATGTTAGCCATGTTATGAGCACCAGCTAGTTAGCTAGGTAATGTTAGCTTGGTATGTTAGCCATGTTATGAGCACCAGCTAGTTAGCTAGGCAATGTTAGCCATGTTATGAGCACCAGCTAGTTAGCTAGGCAATGTTAGCCATGTTATGAGCACCAGCTAGTTAGCTAGGTAATGTTTGCCATGTTATGAGCACCAGCTAGTTAGCTCCAAAAGTGGTTGGTAACGTTTGGCTGCATGCCGACAGTGCATTTTTTTCCAGTTTCCTGGTCTTTGCATTAACAAGATATTCATTTCCAGCATCTTTCAGACCATTGAAAATGCAAAAAAAAGAGAGGAGGACAAGCACAGCCTGCCGCACTGCTACCAATGATTCTCAGCTAGCGGAGGCCAATGTTAGCAGAAGTTTGTAATGGGTTTTTACATAATCGTAGTGCAAAAGTATTGCACAAAAAATACCATAAACCACATAATCTCAGTGTGATTTAATTTAAAACAGTCTGCAAGATGAGAGGAGAGGTGATAGATCAATGTCTTAAGGCTAAAGTATTGGAAGAGAGATATGCCGTAGGACCAGCAGCATTCCTTTGTGAGGAGGAGAGAAGGTGGGAGAGGGTAAATAGCTAGCGTGCCTTTTCTTTGCGAGGGTCAAGCCTCTCTTTCACCAAACCTTGTCATCAAGGTGACTTTCTGTATTTCTGGAAGAACAGGACAATGGAATAGATGGATGAAGTACGTCCCAAATAGAACCCTATTCCTTACATAGTGGACTAGTTGTGACCCTATAGGCCCTGGTCAAAAGCAGTGTACTATGTTGGGAATGTCTTGAAATAGTTTTATTGTGTAAGATGGTTCTTATGGTACCCTTGTAGCAAAATATGTAGTCTTAAAAACTACATTTCACCCTCCCGTGGTCCTGATGTCAGGGTGACCCAGGTCCTGTGTATAGAGGGCTTCCCTTTCTGTGCTCGGCGCTCGCGGGTCAGAGCGACCCGGGCCCTGTGTTTCCAGGGCTCCCGCTCAGCTCTGGTGGGGTCAGAGTGACCGTGCCAGCCACTGGCGAGGTGTGTGCCTTTGAGCGTAGTAGAGAGTCTGCGAGTGTGGCGAGGCGTGTGCCCGGCTCCCCGCTCTGCGCTCTGCTCTCTTCGCTCTGCGCTCAGAGCGACCCTGTCAGCCAATGGCGAGGCGTGTGCCGCGGAGCGCAGTAGAGAGTCTGCGAGTGTGGCGAGTGTGGCGAGGCTGTGCCCGGCTCCCCGCTCTGCGCTCTGGGCTCGCAGCTCTGCGCTGGTGGGTCAGAGCGACCCTGCCAGCCGCTACATAGGTCCGGACGTGCCCCGCTGTGTGCTAGAGAGCAGCCAAGTGTTCTTGTTGTGCTCTGCGCTCTGCGGATCAGAGCGACCCAGCCAGCCGCTGCACAGAGACATAAACTGAACAAGTTCCACAGACATGTAACTAACAGAAATGGAATAATGTGTACCTGAACAAGGGGGGGGGGGTCCCCACCTCTCTCCCCTCCTCCTCTCCTCTCTCCTGTACCTCTCACCCCTCCTCCTCTCCTCTCTCCTGTACCTCTCCTCCCTCCTATATCTCCTCTTTCCCATAACTCTCCTCTCTTCCCTCCACCACTCCTCTTACCTATACCTCTCTCCCCTCCTCCTCTCCTCTCGCCTATACCTCTCTCCCCTCCTCCTCTCCTCTCTCCTATACCTCTCTCCCCTCCTCCTCTCCTCTCGCCTATACCTCTCTCCCCTCCTCCTCTCCTCTCTCCTATACCTCTCCTCTCTCCTATACATCTCCTCTTTCCCATAACTCTCCTCTCTTCCCTCCACCTCTCCTCTCTCCTATACCTCTATCCCCTCCTCCTCTCTTCTCTCCTATACCTCTCCTCTCTCCAATACCTCTCCTCTCGCCGATACCCCTACTCCGATAACCTCTCCCCTATACTTCTCCTCTCTCCTATACCACTCCTCCCCTAACCTCTCCTCTCCCCCATACCTCGCCCCCCTCCCATACCTCTCCTCTCTCCCCTCCTCCTCTCCTCTCTCCTATAAGTCTCCTCCCCTAACCTGTCCTCTCTCCTATACCTCTCCTCTCTCCCATACCTCTCCTCTCTCCTACACCTCTCCTCTCCCCTCCTCCTCTCCTCTCTCCTATACCTCTCCTCTCTCCTATACCTCTCCTCTCTCCTACACCTCTCCTCTCTCCTACACCTCTCCTCTCCCTCCTCCTCTCCTCTCTCCCCACACCTCTCCTCTCCCCTCCTCCTCTTCTCTATACCTCTCCTCTCTCCTATACCTCTCCTCTCTCCTATACCTCTCCTCTCTCCTATATCCCCCCCGCTCTCCTATACCTCTCCTCTCTCCTATACCTCTCCTCTCTACCATACCTCTCCTCTCTCGCATACCTCTCCTCTATCCCATACCTCTCCTCTCCCCCCTCCTCCTCTCCTCTCTCCTATACCTCTCCTCTCTCCTTTACCTCTCCTCTCTCCTATACCTCTACGCTCTCCTATACCTCTCTCCCCTAACCTCTCCTCTCTACCCTCCTCCACTCCGCCCTCCAATACCCCTCTTCCCTACCTCTCTCCTCCCCTCCCCTAACGTCTCGACTCTCCCCTCCTCCTCTCATCCCCTAACCTCTCCCCTCCTCTCATTTCTCCCATACCTCTCTCTCCTCCTCTTGTCCTAACACAAACCCTCTCCTCTCTCCCATACCTCTCCTCTCTCCTATACCTCTCCTCTCTACCATACCTCTCCTCTCTCGCATACCTCTCCTCTATCCCATACCTCTCCTCTATACTCCCCTCCTCCTCTCCTATACCTCTCCTCTCTCCTATACCTCTCCTCTCTCCTATACCTCTCTCCCCTCCTCCTCTCCTCCCCTCCTCCTCTCCTCTCTCCTATACCTCTCCTCTCTCCTATACCTCTACTCTCTCCTATACCTCTCCTCTCTCCCCTCCTCCACTCCTCCCTCCTATACCCCTCTTCCCTACCCCTCTCCTCCCCTAACATCTCAACTCTCCTCTCCTCCTCTCATCCCCTAACCTCTCCCCTCCTCTCATTTCTCCCATACCTCTCTCCCCTCCTCTTGTCAGCTTTAATACAGTAACTATGTATGTACCCATTATTTTTTTGTTGTTGTCGCCATTTAGAAAGTCTGCATAGGAAATAGATGTAACAATTGTCTGCTCCAGTGAGATTCCGTTGAACTGTCGTGTGACGGTTAAAAGCAACTGGACGTAAAAAACTTTACCCCCCCCAACTAACGTACTGCCATGGTCTGCACCAAGGTATCATCATGGTCTGCACCAAGGTATCATCATGGTCTGCACCAAGGTATTATAATGGTCTGCACCAAGGTATCATCATGGTCTGCACCAAGGTATCATCATGGTCTGCACCAAGGTATCATCATGGTCTGCACCAAGGTATTATAATGGTCTGCACCAAGGTATCACCATGGTCTGCACCAAGGTATTATAATGGTCTGCACCAAGGTATTATAATGGTTTGCACCAAGGTATTATAATGGTCTGCACCAAGGATTTATAATGGTCTGCACCAAGGTATTATAATGGTCTGCACCAAGGTATTATAATGGTCTGCACCAAGGTATCATCATGGTCTGCACCAAGGTATCATCATGGTCTGCACCAAGGTATTATAATGGTCTGCACCAAGGTATTATAATGGTCTGCACCAAGGTATCATAATGGTCTGCACCAAGGTATTATATTGGTCTGCACCAAGGTATTATAATGGTATGCACCAAGGTATTATAATGGTATGCACCAAGGTATCATGGTATGCACCAAGGTATTATAATGGTCTGCACCAAGGTATTATAATGGTATGCACCAAGGTATTATAATGGTATGCACCAAGGTATCATGGTATGCACCAAGGTATTATAATGGTCTGCACCAAGGTATTATAATGGTCTGCACCAAGGTATTATAATGGTCTGCACCAAGGTATCATCATGGTCTGCACCAAGGTATCATCATGGTCTGCACCAAGGTATCACCATGGTATGCACCAAGGTATCACCATGGTCTGCACCAAGGTATCACCATGGTCTGCACAAAGGTATCACCATGGTCTGCACCAAGGTATTACCATGGTCTGCACCAAGGTATCCTCATGGTCTGCACCAAGGTATTACAATGGTCTGCACCAAGGTATTATAATGGTCTGCACCAAGGTATCATCATGGTCTGCACCAAGGTATCATCATGGTATGCACCAAGGTATCACCATGGTCTGCACCAAGGTATCACCATGGTCTGCACAAAGGTATCACCATGGTCTGCACCAAGGTATCACCATGGTCTGCACCAAGGTATCCTCATGGTCTGCACCAAGGTATTACAATGGTCTGCACCAAGGTATTATAATGGTCTGCACCAAGGTATCATCATGGTCTGCACCAAGGTATCATCATGGTCTGCACCAAGGTATTATAATGGTCTGCACCAAGGTATCACCATGGTCTGAACCAAGGTATCATCATGGTCTGCACCAAGGTATTACCATGGTCTGCACCAAGGTATCACCATGGTCTGCACCAAGGTATCACCATGGTCTGCACCAAGGTATCACCATGGTCTGCACAAAGGTATCACCATGGTCTGCACCAAGGTATCACCATGGTCTGCACCAAGGTATCACCATGGTCTGCACCAAGGTATCACCATGGTCTGCACCAAGGTATCACCATGGTCTGCACCAAGGTATTATCATGGTCTGCACCAAGGTATCACCATGGTCTGCACCAAGGTATCATCATGGTCTGCACCAAGGTATCATCATGGTGTGCACCAAGGTATCACCATGGTCTGCACCAAGGATTTATAATGGTCTGCACCAAGGTATTATAATGGTCTGCACCAAGGTATTATAATGGTCTGCACCAAGGTATCATCATGGTCTGCACCAAGGTATCATCATGGTCTGCACCAAGGTATTATAATGGTCTGCACCAAGGTATTATAATGGTCTGCACCAAGGTATCATAATGGTCTGCACCAAGGTATTATATTGGTCTGCATCAAGGTATCATGGTATGCACCAAGGTATTATAATGGTCTGCACCAAGGTATTATAATGGTCTGCACCAAGGTATTATAATGGTCTGCACCAAGGTATCATCATGGTCTGCACCAAGGTATTATATTGGTCTGCACCAAGGTATCGCCATGGTCTGCACCAAGGTATCATCATGGTCTGCGCCAAGGTATCACCATGGTCTGCGCCAAGGTATCACCATGGTCTGCGCCAAGGTATCATCATGGTCTGCACCAAGGTATCATCATGGTCTGCACCAAGGTATCATCATGGTCTGCACCAAGGTATCGCCATGGTCTGCACCAAGGTATCATCATGGTCTGCACCAAGGTATCATCATAGTCTGCACCAAGGTATCACCATGGTCTGCACCAAGGTATCACCATGGTCTGCACCAAGGTATCCCATGGTCTGCACCAATGTATCACCATGGTCTGCACCAAGGTGTCATCATGGTCTGCACCAAGGTATCATCATGGTCTGCACCAAGGCATCACCATGGTCTGCACCAAGGTATCATCATGGTCTGCACCAAGGTATCATCATGGTCTGCACCAAGGTATCATCATGGTCTGCACCAAGGTATCATCATGGTCTACACCAAGGTATCATCATAGTCTGCACCAAGGTATCACCATGGTCTGCACCAAGGTATCATCATGGTCTGCACCAAGGTATCACCATGGTCTGCACCAAGGTATCATCATGGTCTGCACCAAGGTATCACCATGGTCTGCACCAAGGTATCCCATGGTCTGCACCAAGGTATCATCATGGTCTGCACCAAGGTATCATCATGGTCTGCACCAAGGTATCATCATGGTCTGCACCAAGGTATTATAATGGTCTGCACCAAGGTATCACCATGGTCTGCAGCAAGGTATTATAATGGTCTGCACCAAGGTATCATCATGGTCTGCACCAAGGTATCATAATGGTCTACACCAAGGTATTATAATGGTCTGCACCAAGGTATTATAATGTTCTGCACCAAGGTATTATAATGGTCTGCACCAAGGTATCACCATGGTCTGCAGCAAGGTATTATAATGGTCTGCACCAAGGTATCATCATGGTCTGTACCAATGTATTATAATTGTCTGCACCAAGGTATTATAATGGTCTGCACCAAGGTATTATAATGGTCTGCACCAAGGTATTATAATGGTCTGCACCAAGGTATTATAATGATCTGCATCAAGGTATCATCATGGTCTGCACCAAGGTATTATAATGGTCTGCACCAAGGTATTATAATGGTCTGCACCAAGGTATTATAATGGTCTGCACCAAGGAACCATAATGGTCTGCACCAAGGTATCATAATGGTCTGCACCAAGGTATTATATTGGTCTGCACCAAGGTATCATAATGGTCTGCACCAAGGTATTATATTGGTCTGCACCAAGGTATTATAATGGTATGCACCAAGGTATTATAATGGTATGCACCAAGGTATCATGGTATGCACCAAGGTATTATAATGGTCTGCACCAAGGTATTATAATGGTCTGCACCAAGGTATTATAATGGTCTGCACAAAGGTATCATCATGGTCTGCACCAAGGTATTATATTGGTCTGCACCAAGGTATCACCATGGTCTGCACCAAGGTATCATCATGGTCTGCACCAAGGTATTACCATGGTCTGCACCAAGGTACCATCATGGTCTGCACCAAGGTATCATCATGGTCTGCACCAAGGTATCATCATGGTATGCACCAAGGTATCACCATGGTCTGCACCAAGGTATCACCATGGTCTGCACAAAGGTATCACCATGGTCTGCACCAAGGTATCATCAGGGTCTGCACCAAGGTATCATCATGGTCTGCACCAACGTATCATCATGGTCTGCACCAAGGTATTATAATGGTCTGCACCAAGGTATTATAATGGTCTGCACCAAGGTATCATCATGGTCTGCACCAAGGTATCATCATGGTCTGCACCAAGGTATTATAATGGTCTGCACCAAGGTATCACCATGGTCTGAACCAAGGTATCATCATGGTCTGCACCAAGGTATTACCATGGTCTGCACCAAGGTATCACCATGGTCTGCACCAAGGTATCACCATGGTCTGCACCAAGGTATCACCATGGTCTGCACAAAGGTATTTCCATGGTCTGCACCAAGGTATCACCATGGTCTGCACCAAGGTATCACCATGGTCTGCACCAAGTTATCACCATTGTCTGCACCAAGGTATCACCATGGTCTGCACCAAGGTATCATCATGGTCTGCACCAAGGTATCATCATGGTGTGCACCAAGGTATCATCATGGTCTGCACCAAGGAATCATCATGGTAGGCACCAAGGTATCACCATGGTCTGCACCAAGGTATCAACATGGTCTGCACCAAGGTATCATCATGGTCTGCACCAAGGTATCACCATGGTCTGCGCCAAGGTATCACCATGGTCTGTGCCAAGGTATCACCATGGTCTGCGCCAAGGTATCATCATGGTCTGCACCAAGGTATCATCATGGTCTGCACCAAGGTATCACCATGGTCTGCACCAAGGTATCATCATGGTCTGCACCAAGGTATCATCATAGTCTGCACCAAGGTATCACCATGGTCTGCACCAAGGTATCACCATGGTCTGCACCAAGGTATCCCATGGTCTGCACCAATGTATCACCATGGTCTGCACCAAGGTGTCATCATGGTCTGCACCATGGTATCATCATGGTCTGCACCAAGGCATCACCATGGTCTGCACCAAGGTATCATCATGGTCTGCACCAAGGTATCATCATGGTCTGCACCAAGGTATCATCATGGTCTGCACCAAGGTATCACCATGGTCTGCACCAAGGTATCATCATGGTCTACACCAAGGTATCATCATAGTCTGCACCAAGGTATCACCATGGTCTGCACTAAGGTATCATCATGGTCTGCACCAAGGTATCACCATGGTCTGCACCAAGGTAGCATCATGGTCTGCACCAAGGTATCACCATGGTCTGCACCAAGGTATCCCATGGTCTGCACCAAGGTATCATCATGGTCTGCACCAAGGTATCATCATGGTCTGCACGAAGTTATTATAATTGTCTGCGCCAAGGTATTATAATGGTCTGCACCAAGGTATCATCATGGTCTGCACCAAGGTATCACCATGGTCTGCACCAAGGTATCATCATGGTCTGCACCAAGGTATCATCATGGTCTGCACCAAGGTATCATCATGGTCTGCGCCAAGGTATCATCATGGTCTGCGCCAAGGTATCATCATGGTCTGTGCCAAGGTATCATCATGGTCTGCACCAAGGTATCATCACGGTCTATGCCATGGTGGAACTGCATTGTATGTCTGAAATAATTGGATGGTGAAACTTGCATCGAGCCTACCAGGAGAGCAAGGTGAAGCAATTCCGGCATTCTTGAAAGTCACGAGAATCCCTGTCATGCAAAAAACTGTTTATATTTGATTTTTAAAAATTGCTTGCAGTGGGCATAATAAAAGTCTAAATAAATCACTTTGCTTTTATAATTAAAGGATCGAAGATTTATAGTTACGTGATGACATCTCGTACCCCAACTAACAGTGATTAATCAGACTAATTTTCCACAACAATTTTAACCCTTTTTTTGTTCCATTCTTGGACTTCTCTGTTCTCCACTCATCTTTCTCGCTAACTGTAATCGACCAGCTTTCAACTTCAAATGACACTTTTGCTTCTGCCATCTCCACCAACCTGCTCACAAAACTTGAGAGTGAAGGGTCTGACTGGATCTGTCCATAAAAAGGAGAAGATGGAGATGTAGAACTCAATCTCACCCATCGAGAGAGTTAGAACTCAACTCACAGCAGGATTTCAGAAAGTGACATTTCAACATCTGTTCATCTAATACTGTATGTGAATGTATCCCAAATAGCCCTCTATTCACTATGAAGTGCACTACTTTTGACCAGAGTCCATAGTGAATATGTTGGTTTGCTCTGGACAAATGTAGTGCAATTGTTTTGAAGGATACTGCTATTTCCACAAACTCCCAGTTCCCCTCTGGACACGCCCCTTTCCTGCTAACTCACCACACCTGAACTCACTCTGCTAATCACCAATTCCTCTTCCATTCTTCTGGTGTATAAGCAGCTTGTTCTACTTGGGTTGTTCAGCATTTGTGGTGTCCCAGTTCCTTTATTGTTCCTGTTGTTAATTGGCTAAAGTGAGGTCCTGCTATTGTAACTTTTCTAGGGTTTTAACTTCCTGCATTGGGGTGTAATATCCTGTTCATCATGTGTATTGTTATGGTGCAGCTGGCCCAGTATTAGACCTTTAATTTAACTGTAAGGCAAGTGTTACAGCTTGTGAGATGAGACACGTTATAATGATGGCTCTTGCCTGCAGAATGTGTCTTACATCTATAATCCTGTAGACTGTTCTGATTGGTTGCCTGTTGCACTGCGTCACAGTGAACAAGAAACTATGAAATAGAGGAAACATGGTTGTGCAAAGCCAGAACAAAACATTGGCAGCCATATTTAGCTGGTTAGTGTCTAAATATTGGCAGCCATATCCAACTGGGTAGTGTCTAAACATTGGCAGCCATATCCAGCTGGGTAGTGTCTAAACATTGGCAGCCATATTTAGCTGGGTAGTGTCTAAACATTGGCAGCCATATTCAGCTGGGTAGTGTCTAAACATTGGCAGCCATATTCAGCTGGGTAGTGTCTAAACATTGGCAGCCATATTCAGCTGGGTAGTGTCTAAACATTGGCAGCCATATTTAGCTGGGTAGTGTCTAAACATTGGCAGCCATATTCAGCTGGGTAGTGTCTAAACATTGGCAGCCATATTCAGCTGGGTAGTGTCTAAACATTGGCAGCCATATTTAGCTGGGTAGTGTCTAAACATTGGCAGCCATATTCAGCTGGGTAGTGTCTAAACATTGGCAGCCATATCCAGCTGGGTAGTGTCTAAACATTGGCAGCCATATTTAGCTGGGTAGTGTCTAAACATTGGCAGCCATATCCAGCTGGGTAGTGTCTAAACATTGGCAGCCATATTCAGCTGGGTAGTGTCTAAACATTGGCAGCCATATTTAGCTGGGTAGTGTCTAAACATTGGCAGCCATATCCAGCTGGGTAGTGTCTAAACTCGATTGTATTTGCACTCCCCTACACACTGAGGTTCTCACTGAATCTGGTTTGGATGGCTTCACTCTTTGTTTCTCTCAGGAGATTCCATGACCATGTTGACCAGTCTTCTGCAACTCAGTGCTGCCTTTGCTCTGGGAGATGCACGTAAGAGTCCACTTTTCTTGATTCGTTCTGTATTTTTCTCGTAGCAGACATGACTGATTGACCTACAAATAATATTGTAGCTGTGATTTGTAGATCTTTCTACACTAGCCTTTAAAGCCACATGTAACTTCTCCTTACAGATTCACTTGTAGAAGAAGACTTGTGTCCTTCCGGTTGGACCAAATATGGATCACGCTGTTTAATGTTTGTAAAGACTACAAGGAGCTGGCCTGAAGCAGAGGTATCACCGTTACCATCTACTGTGAATTTGAAGGGGAAGTGTAGTTGAAATTAGCTCTTTGACATTACCTTAAAGATGATACTTTCTTAAACTGCAACACATGACTGATGTGAAATACTGAACTTCCCTTTAAGATGTGAATTTTCTAATCATTTTGAATGTGTTGTGCCTCCTGTATACTGGAACCCACAGGACATGGCTTAAGACTGAGAAACTAGTATCTTTAAGATAATGTTTTAAAAAGGAATTAGTTGTGACGGTCAATTTGGGTGAGAGTCCAGAAGACAAATTCTCAGCAAGGCCGACTGACTAATACATGAAATGTCTTTGTTCCCATCTACTGCTTGGTTGTCATTGTAGATAACAATTTTCTTAACTGACTTGCCTTGTTACATAAATACTTTCTTCTCTAGCGGTACTGTGTGTCCCTTGGTGATCAACTGGTGTCTGTACCCAGCGTTGTAAAGTACCTTGGTGCAAACCTGGCATCTGTGCACAGCTCCGAGGAGGACCAGTTTCTACAGGCGTTGGTCTTGGTCAAGACTGTTGGTTTCCCTCCTACTTGGATTGGAGGATTTTATTCTGTTAAGGTGGGACCATTAACCCTACAGTGTTATATAGAGCCATTATTGCAAGGAACTCCGTTCCATCTCATCTTGCTCAAGTGAACAGCAAACCTGGTTAAAAAAATAGTGTGTTGTGGCATTTAGGCTACCTGTTATTAATGTAGTTCTGTCTGAGTTGTCTATTTTGTGTTGACCCCAATAAAGTCAAGGCTGCTAGTTTGAATCCCAGAGCTCACTGAGAGAAATTTGACGTGCCCTTGAGCAACGCCCGTAACCTAATTGATCCCTTAGGTCATGCTAGATGAATCTACTAAATAACGTCAATGTATTTAATTGTCAACCTCCGTAGGATGCTTTCATACATATGTAAAATGGTTCTAGTTAAGTATTGATGTAATCAATTCCAGACAGTCTGCTTGTAAACATGTGTATGGGTTTCGAGCTTCAAGTTGTGGACAAGTTATGGTCTTTGACATGTATTGGATGATTGCAAATATGAGGAGTAGGCTTCACATTCTTTACACAAGCAATAGTCCCAGTAGGAGGAGTTTTGGAGTAGCTTTAACTGTTTCAGGTGTTAGAGGAAAGACTATACATTGAGTATATTCTGACACTTCCCCCCCCCCCCTCCCTTCAGGACAGGCGGTGGTTCTGGAGTGATGGCTCCGACTTTGATCAACAGAACTGGGCTAAAGGAAGGCCTGGTGCTGGTGCCAGAGAGACTTGTATTCACATCAACTTTGGAGTTACAGTAAACCCAGTATCATTCACTGATCCAGTCATGAAATTAAACTTACTCCTCGTTAATTTAACTAATGATTGTCTCCTGTGGACTCTCCTACTGTCTGTACAGCTGAGTATATCTGTGTGTTTCATCTTCAGGTCAGAAGCGCTGGAATAATGCTTTATGTGGAAGGAGCTTGCCCTCGGTGTGCTCCTTGAGACTCCTGCCTCTCCGCCAGACTATACATTAGAAGCAGCAATGCTATTCCGTAGTGTCTGCGCCCTTAATACATCATGGTAACGTCAAAATACTTTGCTGTTAAATGAAGTCTCAGTTACTACACAAATGTTGAGGAATTGTTTGCAGCCATTAAAATGTGGACACTACTTTGTCTCATGAGTTATTGAACAGGAATGATGCTTTGTAGTTAGTACTCTTACTGGTCCTCTGAGGGACTCAAACCCACAACCCTAAAGTTGCAAGTGCCACCAGGACATAACTGTCATTGTGCTTTACTTCATGTAAATGTAGACCTGTGACGCAGTATGTTTAGGATACTGAAGGTTCAAAAGACATGTTTAACCTGTCATGAAGTTATTGTTTACAAATGTTTCTTTTTAAGTTCAGTTTTAATGAACTGAGGTCATTATGTCGGTCTTTTGTCACCACTCTAAAAAGAGGTGGTTTTAAGCACCTGCTACTGTCCTTTCAAATCTAAATGTTTGTTGGGCAGGTAGGTTCCTGCAAGAACCCCCACCAGCTAAGGAGGTTCCTTGATCACCCCCACCTTCTACGGGGTTCTTAGAAGAACCTTTTGAGGGCCATTTTCAGTTCCAAGAACTGCATGGTTATAAACAGAACTTTAGAACTCCAGTTGAACCCAACATTTTTAGAGCGTACTTGGACTAGGATTCAAGAGGCACTCTCACTTCTGAGCTATCTTTGTTGCAGGTGCATGGTTACAGTTGAGTAAGATGAAGAACACTGTTCTTGCTAGTCTCACTGCTCTAAAGCTGTACGTGTCAGCTTCAAAGCCTTCGTCAGAGCTTTCAGTGTTCACAACCTGCACCTCTATCTAGACATTGCTCCACCCACATCCGTTCAATGCATCCAATGGGGTTGGAGTATGAGAGAAAGTGTTACCAAAATAACTGCATTTCATAAGTATTCTAATAAAGTGTGTTGGTGATGTGTCAAACAAGACACAAATCACGCAGGACATCAACCTATCAAGTAAGTTCTCAAATCATTGTTTTCCGTACAAGAATAAAACAAGGAGTCTAAAGTGGCAGCGTTAATTCATGTTTACATTTACAATATAAATAGGCATTTCATACCTTAAGGGAACATTGACATTCGCCATATGGTTAGTGAGAAAGTCCATATTGGAAATGTACGGTCCCTTACTAGACGTCCGAAAACATTTGTAAAATTCGCGGACGGCATCGGGCCGTATCTACCGGGAAGGCATCAAACAAACTCTCGGACATTCGGTTTCCGTTTTATAAAATCATCAAATGTGTTTTTCCGCTGTCCCGATAAATCCCACAAGAGGCGAATGGAATCATATTGCAAATGTACAAAACATCACGAATCATGAAGTGGCTTTATCTCCAAAACGTAAAAGACTTTGAAGACAACTTGGTGAGCGTAGGTTTGGCATAATGGGCAGTTGGCCCCGAACAAGATGGCGTCTAGGCCTTAACGGTTGAGTTTTTCTGCGATTAAAAGGTCCAAAATGAAAATAGAGCAATACTTTTTCCGCTTCAAGGAGCCTCTGGTGTCAATTAAAAAAGACCCAGCCATTTAAGAGAAATCGTACAATGTCAAATTGGTCATGTTCAAACATAGTTAAGTTACAGATCCAGTTGACCGTAGCTCACTCTGAATGCAGCGACCGTGAGCCTGGCCCTAAATGTCATTCGACCTCAGGTACGTTCCTGAGGTCCTCCCGATCTGTGCAAGCCTAATCTTTACCGTGTGGCATTAACCCTTAACAGTGAAACAGGGTTTTTTGATCTCACAGATTACAATGACATCTCTCCCCATAGGAATACATTACCTGCTCCTCTCAAGTCAACCTGAAGCCAATGTGGGTTATGAATGCCTTATGAACCTGTCTTCAATGACAGTCCAGCAGGACACAGATCTACCTGTGTCGATTCTAAGCTTCCTGAATCAACCGGAAGTGGTTAAAAAAAAATAAAAAATCACCCTAAACGTGTTTTTCCATACCCAACCAGCAGTTTGTGATAAATAGTGCATTCAACCCTGTGTAAATCGGTCAGTTCTTAACGTAAACACTTAAAATTCAGGATTCTGTAAATGCATACCCCAATGAGGATATGTGTTTACCTATAGCTTCCTGTGCCAACCGGAAGTGCCATAATTGGTGTCACAGGGGCTGTTTCAAAGGGTTAAAAAGTCAGATCTTTCCAAAACTTCGTGTGTGATTAGGCAACCCCCATGAACTGTAAATCAGTCATTTCCCATAAAATGTCAAAGAAAAACTAAATCACACACAGCTTGGAAGGAGGGACGTATTGGGTTGCGTAGAGACAGACAGTGCCTGCAATAGTTAGCTTTGTGAGAGCTAAAAAAGAATCGTCAGACCTAGAGTTCTGAAACCTGTTCTAGACCTCAGGTCGATAGAGCCACGTAACTCACCACGCACTAGGTTCTCGGACCGAGAAACAGCCTCGCACATTTGCAATAACTTCAATTCATTTTTGCATCATGAAAATGACGACATTTAGAAATGTCCGAGTCGCAAGACTAGGTGCATTGCGACCTCCTCGGCCCATATAGACGGACCAACATTTGTCCGATAGCTCATTCAAGGACCCCGTAGCAAGTCATGGAAAAAAGTGGATTTTCAGCACCAATTAGGGTCTTGCTCGGGCACCAAATGACCTATCGAGCCAAAACTTGGAATTCGGGGGTCGCCTCAGCTAGGCCTACACATATCAGAACTGGACCCGCAGCTAGACTGTAACTACGTGTTTTACGTTTTTGTTATGGTTTGAACAGAAGGCATCATGAATTTCGGCCCAGCTCTGAGGTATGTGATAGTTGGCTACTAAACGAGTTGGAAAAAGTGGGTTTGGTGTCAGAATGATATCTAATTGACTGATGGACGGTGACTTGCTGGTGACTATTGTCCATTTACAATATATTTAAACAGAGGTACCATCACCAAAGTGACATTCTGAAATCAAATGTAACAAGCGATGGAAAGGAACAACTATCACTCCCCAGCCATCCCGATTTCATTGGGCCAGTCAATTTCGCTTTCCTGCAGTATTTGAGCATGCCAAATTCGTGATGGTAAATGGACATAACATCCTGATTTGGCATTTTCAAATCTTTCATATTGCATTTGGCCAAAAAAAGTGACTTGACTTCCTATGAAATCATATTGCAAATGGACAAAACATGCCTTATGCGCAAGTAAATTTCAAAAACATAATGAAATTGGACAAAAGTACACTAAGAGTTCTTACACATCATTAAGACCTTTTGGGAATAATGAGGATGAAAATCCCAGAACATTCAATACACACTGATATGACCCCACCAAATCACACTGATATGACCCCACCAAATCACACTGATATGACCCCATCAAATCACACTGATATGACCCCATCAAATCACACTGATATGACCCCATCAAATCACACTGATATGACCCCATCAAATCACACTGATATGACCCCACCATCAGACAATATGGCGGTTGTTTTGCTACACCAACAGGCCTCACAAGACTCGTCTGAAGGTAAACCAGTTTTACAAAAGGAAAGGTATTTTTCATGAGCAGGTGACCACATACTTTGTCATGGTGTGTTTTAGTTATACAATTACAGGCTGAACATTTACTTACCCCACTAAAGTCATTAATTTAACTTCTTGGATGTCCTGTTCACACAGAGCAATGATGTGCATCACCCACACATTCTAGCTAGCTAATACTGTACTGACGACGTTCGTTTTCTGGCAAGTTCCCTCCCCGCCTCCAAATATTGGTATGAACATGAAGTTGACCCAAATCCATAGGCATTAAGGCCTTGCCTGTGCACCTGACTAAACCTCGCAACTCCCTTCTCAGCTGTCCATCTTTCTGATTTCCACCAATCGGAATTGATGTCAGCGTGCTTAGAGGGACAATAGTGCTCAGTACCAGGCAGTCTACCAAGTGTGGTAGACAAATAATGACCATCACCAGATCTTGGTGAAGCCTAACTACTACATGGTCAAGTGGCATTTGACTGTCTTCATTTCCTGTAACAGTCAACATAACAGTCCTACTCCTTCCTCCATTTCCCAGGAATGAACCGGTTCAGATACGTTGTCCAACATACCACACCAACAATAACGTAAGTAAAGCAACACTAATCTCTGGATTCCTTCATGTATTTATTTTGTATGGGATGTGAATCCGTTCTTGTAGTACAGTAAAGACAACTGGCCGTCTTCTACATCTTACTTCCAACGCCTTTCATCTACAATTAGAAAGAAATACACATCAATAACTAGCTGCAAAGTAGTAACATTTAGTGAATGAATATATATATACACACACCTTGGTGGAACAGTTGATAGCAGTGCCTGTTGGAGTCTCAGTACCCTGGATCTTCTGTCCAGAACTGTTCACATACCAACAGTAACCTACCAGAAAGACATGTTAATAACCTGTTAAATATATAATATTTACACATTTTACTGTAACATATTGAATTGTCACGTTCAACTCAATTGGAGCATTTATAGTGTGTGTGTTTTAACCTGTAGAGCCCCAACATTGCTCAGGGGTGTATCGTCCAGCGGCGTCACACGTGGGGATGTAGGCTCCAACTTGGCCATGTGGCCCGGCATCTCTAGCATCCTCACATGGGGTCTTGGGTCGTATCGTACCATCTAGACACACAGGCAACATACATTGTAATGTGGACATAACAATGATGGATATACATTCTGGAATCATGGACTGTGTTCCATATGGGACCCTGTTCAGAAGTAGGACGACATGCAGGAAATGAAGACTCGGTGAAGAAAAAGATGTGCTGGAATGAGAACAAAAAGCTGTCAGATCTGATGGTGTGTATGATAATGATACGGTAAGAAAAGAGATAATGACACAGGAAGAAGAGAGATCATGATACAGAAATCAGTTAAGCATCTTGTAAAGAAAGCATAAAGAGCTCCAAGGTAGGAAGCAAGAGTAGTGATGTGTTGGATGAGACCACAGGGCCTCACTTACTTTGGGTGGAACATATGATTGGAGCAATGCCTGGTGGAGTCTCAGTACATGGGATCTTCTGTCCAGAACTGGTCACACACCAACAGTAACCTACCAGAAAGACATGTTAATAACCTGTTAAATATATAATATTTACACATTTTACTGTAACATATTGAATTGTCACTTTCAACTCAATTGGAGCATTTATGGTGTGTGTGGTAGTATCTCTAGCAGTATCTCTAGAAATCTCACAAGGGGTCTTGGGTGGTATCATACCATCTAAACACAGATAACATTCTTTATAACGATGACATTACATAGTAGAACATACATTGCTGGACAAACATCCTGGAAGCTCTGGCTGGATCTGGAATCTTGGGTTGCGTCGCCTATGGGACCCTGGTCAGGACACTGCATCCTACATGGGACCCTGTTCCAAGTTGGGCCCTGGTCAGAAGACTCCATCCTATATGGGACCCTGTTCCCCGAAGGGTCCTGGTCAGTAGACTGCATCCTATATGGGACCCTGTTCCCCGAAGGGCCCTGGTCAGAAGACTCCATCCTATATGGGACCCTGTTCCCCAAAGGGCCCTGGTCAGGAGAAGTGCCCTATACGGAATAGGAAGCCATTTCAGATGTACATTTCTGAAATATTCAGTTGTTGCTTCACTCCTTCAGAGATCTTCACTGGGTCTCTCCCTCTGTCCTGCCTGTGAGTTAAATTCTCCCTCTACTTTTTAAGGACCCGTCCAGTCAGAACCCTCCCTCTGGAACCCCGCACGGAGAGTTGGAGGTCCGAAATGGAGGCGAGTAGTGCAGAAAAAATGCAGGAAATTCAGAAATAATTGGTGAAGCAGCAGCTGTGCTGGAATGAGAACAATATGGCTGTCAGTTCTGATGGTATGTAGCGGGAGGATGAGGGTTAATGACCTGAATGGTCGGAAGTGGAAAGACACAGGAAGCAGAGAGATCATGATTCTGAAATCAGTGGAGCATCTTGTAAAGAAAGCATAAAGAGATCCAAGGTAGGAAGCAAGTGTAGTGATGTGTTGGAGTTTAAAGTGGTGATGGTGTTGGATGAGATCACAGGGCCTCACTTACTCTGGGTGGAACAGTTGATTGGAGCAATGCCTGGTGGAGTCGCAGTACCCGGGATCTTCTGTCCAGTACTGGTCACACACCAACAGTAGCCTACCAGAAATAGACATGTTTCATATACAATATATACACATTGAATTGTCACATTCAACTGAATTGAATGTCACATGGTGGCTCCGAGAGAGATTCTCACGTACAATACAGAGGTAGCCATTACTCCAATCGGTCCTCCTGAAAAATTAATTGTCCCGACGGATATATTATCGAATATATATTAGAGAAACACCTTGAGGATTGATTATAAACAACGTTTGCCATGTTTGTTGATATTATGGAGCTAATTTGGAATATTTATCAGTGTTGTGGTGACCACAATTTCTGGGCGATTTCTCAGCCAAACGTGAAGAACAAACAGAGCTATTTCGCCTACAAAATTTATATTTTGGGAGAAAATGAACTTTGGCTGTCGACCTGGGAGTCTAGTGAGTGAAAACATCTGAAGTTCAAAGTAAAACAATTTAATTTGATTGCTTTTCTGATTTCCGTGACAAGGTTGTGTTTCGTGAGTGTGTGTTATTTGTGTGTTATTTCAGAAAATCACAGAAAAAAAGTTTTGTCTTAAGTCTTTTACGTTTTGGAGATAAAGCCACGTCGTGATTTGTGATGTTTTGTACATTTGCAATATGATTCCATTCGTCCTCTTGTTGGATTTATCGGGACAGCGGAAAAATGACCAAAATGTGATTATTTTATGAAACGGAAACCGAATGTCCGAGAGAGTTCGGTTGATGCCTTCCCGGTAGATACGGCCCGACGCCGTCCGCAAATTTTACAAATGTTTTCGGACGTCTAGTAAGGGACCGTACATTTGCAATATGGACTTTCTCACTAACCATATGGCGAATGTCAAAATGTTCCCTTAAGGTTTGAAATGCCTATTTGTTGTAAATGTGAACATGAATTAACGCTGCCACTTTAGACTCCTCTTGTTTTATTCTTGTACGGAAACCAATGATTTATGAGAACTTACTTGATAGGTTGATGTCCTCTGTGTGATTTGTGTCTTGTTTGACACATCACCTACACACTTTATTAGAATACTTATGAAATGCGCAGTTATTTTTGGCAACATTTTTTTCTCTTATACTCCAACCCCATTGGATGCATTGAACGGATGTGGGTGGAGCAATGTCTACATAGAGGTGCAGGTTGTGAACACTGAAAGCTCTGACATAGGCTTTGAGGCTGATACGTACAGCTTTAGAGCAGTGAGACGAGCAAGAACAGTGTTCTTCATCTTACTCAACTGTAACCATGCACCTGCAACAAAGATAGCTCAGATGTGAGAGTGCCTCTTGAATCCTAGTCCAAGTACGCTCTAAAAATGTGGGGTTCAACTGGAGTTCTAAAGTTCTGATCTTTAAACCATACAGTTCTTGGAACTGAAAAAGGCCCTCAAAAGGTTATTCTAAGAACCCCGTAGAAGGTGGGGGTCATCAAGGAACCTCCTTAGCTGGTGGGGGTTCTTGCAGGAACTTTCCTGCCCAACAAACATTTAGATTTGAAAGGACAGTAGCAGCTGCTTAACTTCTTAAGGGGCAGTGAGTTGCTTGGATGAAAGGTGCACAGAGGTGTCCATATTAAACTGCCTGCTTCTCAGTCCCAGTTGCTAATATATGCATATGATTATTCACATTGTATAGAAAACACTTTGAAGTTTCTAAAACCGTTTGAATGATGTCTGAGTATAACATAACTCATATGGCATGCAAAAACCTTAGAAGATTTTCAACCAAGATCCAATTGAAATCATAGCGAGATATGGATGAGTTTGCACTTCCTACGGCTTCCACTGGGTACCAACAGTCTGTAGAACTTTGTCTGATGCCTCTACTGTAAAGGGGGGCCAAATGAAAGGAGAATCAGTCAGGTTTGCCATGACCTGACAATGCGCGTTCACATGAGAGGGAGCTCTGTTCCAACGCTCATCTGAAGTCCATGTAATTCTCCGATTGGAACTTTGTGAGATTTATGTTAAAAACATTCTAAAGATTGTTTCAATACATCGTTTGACATGTTTCTACTGACTGTTACGGAAATTTGTCTGCGCATTTAGTACACAATCCAAACTCACGGGCAAGTCCAGGCCAAAGTTCAGATGTCAGAAGTCATTACAGTTTGTAGAAACATGAATTCTTCAATGTTTCAACCGGAGAATTCCTTGGTCTGTAGGAATGCGATGGAACGCAGGTACCTCACGTGATCAGCTCAAGCCACTCTGGCAGACCGCAGACTCATTCAGCTCCCATTCCCCCCCCCCCCCCTCCACAGTAGAAGCATCAAGGTTCTAAGGACTGTATGAAGTGGAAGCTTTAGGAATTGCAATATGACCCAATTTCTACTGTATACTGGCTTGGCAAAGAATTTAAAACTACAAACCTCAGTTACCACTTCCTGGTTGGATTTTCTCTCTGGTTGCGGCCTGCCATATGAGTTCTGTTATACTCAGACATCAGTCAAACAGTTCTAGAATCTTCAGAGTGTTTCCTATGCATATTCTAGCTTTAAGGACTGAGTAGCAGGTAGTTTACTCTTGGCAGATTTTTATCCAAGTTATTCAATACTGCCCCCCTGTCCTGACGAAGTTAAACATACTGCATCATGTCACAGGTGTGCATCTACCTAAAGTTAAGCATGATGAGACCTGGTCCTGGTGGCACATATAACATTAGGGTTGTGGGTTTGAGACCCACAGAGGACCAGTAAGAAAAAATACAAACTACAACTTATCATTCATGTTCAATAACTCATGAGACAAAGTAGTGTCCACATTTTATTGGCTGCAAACAATTCCTCAACATTTGTGTAGTAACTGAGACTTCATTTAACAGCAACAAAGTATTTTGACGTTACCATGAAGTATTAAGGACAAAGACACTACGGAATAGCATTGCTGCTTTTAATGGATACTCTGGCGAAGCGGCAGGAGCCTCAGGGAGCACACAGAGGGCAAGCTTGTTTCACATAATGCATTGTTCCAGCGCTGTTGACCTGAAGACAAAACCAGAATATTCAGCTGTACACACAGTAGGAAAGTTAAATTAACTAGGAATAAGTTTAATTTGATGACTGATACTGAGGTTACTGTACCTCAAAGTTGATATGAACACAAGACTCTCTGGCACCAGCACCAGGCCTTCCTTTAGCCCAGTTCTGGTGATCAAAGTCGGAGCCATCACTCCAGAACCACCGCATGTCCTGAGGGGGGGAAAGTGGGGTTTGAGAATAAAGACTAAATGTAGTCCTTCCTCTACCACCTGAAACCAAACAGTTTAAGCTACCTCTACTTCAAAACCCACCGACTGGGACTGTTGCTTGTTTAAAGAACCTACAGTCTACTCACATTTGCAATCATCCCGATGCCTTTCAAAGACTATAACAAGTCTACAACTTTTGAAGCTAGAAACCCCATACACATGGTTACAAGACTGAATGGAAGAGATTACTTCGATCAAATTTATACTTACCTAGAAACATTTTACATGAGTATAAAGGCCTCTTGAAGTTGACAGTAAAATAATTTAGCAGACTCATCTAGAATGGCCTACAGGGTCAATTAGGATTAAGGGCGTTGCTCAAGGGCACATCAGATTTCACCAACGGCGAGGCTACCTGTCGCATGGCAACTCTTGATATTTTATATGGAAACCATTACAATAGCTGTTAAAAATCAGCAGCTCCTCTTCCTGGGGTCCACACAAAATGACATTAGAACAACTCAGACAGAAGTACATAATCAAATTACAGGTAGCCTACATGCCACATCTCCCCTTTTGAGCAACACGAGATGGAACGGCGTTCCTTGCAATAGTGGCTCTATATATATCACTGTTGGCTTAATGGTCCCACCTTAACCGAATAAAATCCTCCAATCCAAGTAGGAGGGAAACCAACAGTCTTGACCAAGACCAACGCCTGTAGAAACTGGTCCGCCTCGGGGCTGTGCACAGATGCCAGGTTTGCGCCAAGGTACTTCACAACGTTGGGTACAGACACCAGTTGATCACCAAGGGACACACAGTACCGCTAGAGAAGAAAGTATTTATTTAACAAGGCAAGTCAGTTAAGAAAATTGTTATCTACAATGACAACCAAGCAGTAGATGGGAACAAAGACATTTCATGTATTAGTCAGTCGGCCTTGCTGAGAATTTGTCTTCTGGACTCTCACCCAAATTGACCGTCACAACTAATTCCTTTTTAAAACATTATCTTAAAGATACTAGTTTCTCAGTCTTAAGCCATGTCCTGTGGGTTCCAGTATACAGGAGGCACAACACATTCAAAATGATTAGAAAATTCCCATCTTAAAGGGAAGCTCAGTATTTCACATCAGTCATGTGTTGCAGTTTAAGAAAGTATCATCTTTAAGGTAATGTCAAAGAGCTAATTTCAACTACACTTCCCCTTCAAATTCACAGTAGATGGTAAGGGTGATACCTCTGCTTCAGGCCAGCTCCTTGTAGTCGTTACAAATATTAAACAGCGTGATCCATATTTGGTCCAACCGGAAGGACACAAGTCTTCTTCTACAAGTGAATCTGTAAGGAGAAGTTATATGTGGCTTTAAAGGCTAGTGGATGGAGATCTACAAATCACAGCTACAATATTATTTGTAGGTCAATCAGTCATGTCTGCAACGAGAAAAATACAGAACGAATCAAGAAAAGTGGACTCTTACTTGCATCTCCCATAGCAAAGGCAGCACTGAGAAGCAGAAGACTGGTCAACATGGTCATGGAGTCTCCTGAGAGAAACAAAGAGTGAAGCCATCCAAACCAGATTCAGTGAGAACCTCAGTGTGTAGGGGAGTGCAAATACAATCGAGTTTAGACACTACCCAGCTAAATATGGCTGCCAATGTTTAGACACTACCCAGCTGAATATGGCTGCCAATGTTTAGACACTACACAGCTGGATATGGCTGCCAATGTTTAGACACTACCCAGCTAAATATGGCTGCCAATGTTTAGACACTACCCAGCTGGATATGGCTGCCAATGTTTAGACACTACCCAGCTAAATATGGCTGCCAATGTTTAGACACTACCCAGCTGGATATGGCTGCCAATGTTTAGACACTACCCAGCTAAATATGGCTGCCAATGTTTAGACACTACCCAGCTAAATATGGCTGCCAATGTTTAGACACTACGCAGCTAAATATGGCTGCCAATGTTTAGACACTACCCAGCTGAATATGGCTGCCAATGTCTAGACACTACGCAGCTGGATATGGCTGCCAATGTTTAGACACTACCCAGCTGAATATGGCTGCCAATGTTTAGACACTACCCAGCTGGATATGGCTGCCAATGTTTAGACACTACCCAGCTAAATATGGCTGCCAATGTTTAGACACTACCCAGCTGGATATGGCTGCCAATGTTTAGACACTACCCAGCTAAATATGGCTGCCAATGTTTAGACACTACCCAGCTGGATATCGCTGCCAATGTTTAGACACTACCCAGCTAAATATGGCTGCCAATGTTTAGACACTACCCAGCTAAATATGGCTGCCAATGTTTTGTTCTGGCTTTGCACATCCATGTTTTCTCTATTTCATAGTTTCTTGTTCACTGAGACACAGTGCAACCAATCAGAACAGTCTACAGGATTATAGATGTAAGACACATTCTGCAGGCAGGAGCCATCATTATACCATGTCTCATCTCACAAGCTGTAACACTTCCCTTACAGTTAAATTAAAGGTCTAATACTGGGCCAGCTGCACAATAACAATACACATGATGAACAGGATATTACACCCCAATGCAGGAAGTTAAAACCCTAGAAAAGTTACAATAGCAGGACCTCACTTTAGCCAATTAACAACAGGAACAATAAAGGAACTGGGACACCACAAATGCTGAACAACCCAAGTAGAACAAGCTGCTTATACACCAGAAAAATGGAAGAGGAATTGGTGATTAGCAGAGTGAGTTCAGGTGTGGTGAGTTAGCAGGAAAGGGGCGTGTCCAGAGGGGAACTGGGAGTTTGTGGAAATAGCAGTATCCTTCAAAACAATTGCACTACATTTGTCCAGAGCAAACCAACATATTCACTATGGACTCTGGTCAAAAGTAGTGCACTTCATAGTGAATAGAGGGCTATTTGGGATACATTCACATACAGTATTAGATGAACAGATGTTGAAATGTCACTTTCTGAAATCCTTCTGTGAGTTGAGTTCTAACTCTCTCGATGGGTGAGATTGAGTTCTACGTCTCCATCTTCTCCTTTTTATGGACAGATCCAGTCAGACCCGTCACGCTCAAGTTTTGTGAGCAGGTTGGTGGAGATGGCAGAAGCAAAAGTGTCATTTGAAGTTGAAAGCTGGTCGATTACAGTTAGCGAGAAAGATGAGTGTAGAACAGAGAAGTCCAAGAATGGAACAAAAAAAGGGTTAAAATTGTTGTGGAAAATTAGTCTGATTAATCACTGTTAGTTGGGGTACGAGATGTCATCACGTAACTATACATCTGCGATCCTTTAATTATAAAAGCAAAGTGATTTATTTAGACTTTTATTATGCCCACTGCAAGCAATTTTTAAAAATCAAATATAAACAGTTCTTTGCATGACAGGGATTCTCGTGACTTTCAAGAATGCCCGAATTGCTTCACCTTGCTCTCCTGGTAGGCTCGATGCAAGTTTCACCATCCAATTATTTCAGACATACAATGCAGTTCCACCATGGCACGGACCATGATGATACCTTGGTGCAGACCATGATGATACCTTGGTGCAGACCATGATGATACCTTGGTGCAGACCATTATAATACCTTGGTGCAGACCATGATGATACCTTGGTGCAGACCATGATGATACCTTGGTGCAGACCATGATGATACCTTGGTGCAGACCATGATGATACCTTGGTGCAGACCATGATGATACCTTGGTGCAGACCATGATGATACCTTGGTGCAGACCATGGTGATACCTTGGTGCAGACCATGGTGATACCTTGGTGCAGACCATGATGATACCTTGGTGCAGACCATGATGATACCTTGGTGCAGACCATGATGATACCTTGGTGCAGACCATAGTGATACCTTGGTGCAGACCATTATAATACCTTGGTGCAGACCATGATGATACCTTGGTGCAGACCATGGTGATACCTTGGTGCAGACCATGATGATACCTTGGTGTAGACCATGATGATAACTTGGTGCAGACCATGATGATACCTTGGTGCAGACCATTATAATACCTTGGTGCAGACCATGATGATACCTTGGTGCAGACCATGATGATACCTTGGTGCAGACCATGATGATACCTTGGTGCAGACCATGATGATACCTTGGTGCAGACCATGATGATACCTTGGTGCAGACCATGATGATACCTTGGTGCAGACCATTATGATACCTTGGTGCAGACCATGGTGATACCTTGGTGCAGACCATGGTGATACCTTGGTGCATACCATGATGATACCTTTGTGCAGACCATGATGATACCTTGGTGCAGACCATGATGATACCTTGGTGCAGACCATAGTGATACCTTGGTGCAGACCATTATAATACCTTGGTGCAGACCATGATGATACCTTGGTGCAGACCATTATAATACCTTGGTGCAGACCATGATTATACCTTGGTGCAGACCATGATGATACCTTGGTGCATACCATTATAATACCTTGCTGCAGACCATGGTGATACCTTGGTGCAGACCATTATAATACCTTTGTGCAGACCGTTATAATACCTTGGTGCAGACCATTATAATAACTTGGTGCAGACCATGATGATACCTTGGTGCAGACCATTATAATACCTTGGTGCAGACCATGATGATACCTTGGTGCAGACCATTATAATACCTTGCTGCAGACCATGATGATACCTTGGTGCAGACCGTTATAATACCTTGGTGCAGACCGTTATAATACCTTGGTGCAGACCATTATAATACATTGGTTCAGACCATTATATTACCTTGGTGCAGACCATTATAATACCTTGGTGCAGACCATGATGATACCTTGATGCAGACCATTATAATACCTTGGTGCAGACCATTATAATACCTTGGTGCAGACCATGATGATACCTTGGTGCTGACCATTATAATACCCTTGTGCAGACCATTATAATACCTTGGTGCAGACCATGATGATACCTTGGTGCAGACCATTATAATACCTTGGTGCAGACCATGATGATACCTTGGTGCAGACCATTATAATACCTTGGTGCAGACCATGATGATACCTTGGTGCAGACCATTATAATACCTTGTTGCAGACCATGGTGATACCTTGGTGCAGACCATTATAATACCTTGGTGCAGACCATGGCAGTACGGTAGTTTTTTTTTGAGGGGTAAAGTTTTTTACGTCCAGTTGTTTTTAACCGACACACGACAGTTCAACGGAATCTCACTGGAGCAGACAATTGTTACATCTATTTCCTATGCAGACTTTCTAAATGGCGACAACAACAAAAAAATAAAGTTAATGGGTACATAGTTACTGTATTAAAGCTGACAAGAGAAGGAGAGAGAGGTATGGGAGAAATGAGAGGAGGGGAGAGGTTAGGGGATGAGAGGAGGAGGGAGAGGTTAGGGGAGGAGAGGAGGAGGGGAGAGTCGAGAGGTTAGGGGAGGAGAGGGGTAGGGAAGAGGGGTGTAGGAGAGAGGAGAGGTATAGGAGAGAGGAGAGGTATAGGAGAGAGGAGAGGTATAGGAGAGAGGAGAGGTATGCGAGAGAGGAGAGGAGGAGAGGAGGAGGGGAGAGAGGTATAGGAGAGAGGAGAGGTATAGGAGAGAGGAGGGGAGGATAGAGGAGAGGTATGGGATAGAGGAGAGGTATGCGAGAGTGGAGAGGTATGGTAGAGAGGAGAGGTATGGTAGAGAGGAGAGGTATGGTAGAGAGGAGAGGTATAGGAGAGAGGAGAGGTATGGGAGAGAGAAGAGGGTTTGTGTTAGGACAAGAGGAGGAGAGAGAGGTATGGGAGAAATGAGAGGAGGGGTGAGGTTAGGGGACGAGAGGAGGAGGGGAGAGTCGAGAGGTTAGGGGAGGGGAGGAGAGGGGTAGGGAAGAGGTGTATAGGAGGGAGGAGTGGAGAGAGGAGAATTTAGGGGAGAGAGGTATATGAGAGAGGAGAGGTATAGGAGAGAGGAGAGGTATAGGAGAGAGGAGAGAGGAGAGGAGGAGGGGAGAGAGGAGGGGATAGAGGAGAGGTATGCGAGAGAGGAGAGGTATAGGAGAGAGGAGAGGTATGGGAGAGAGGAGAGGTATAGGAGAGAGGAGAGGAGGAGGGGAGAGAGGAGAGGTATAGGAGAGAGTAGAGGTATAGGAGAGAGGAGAGGTATAGGAGAGAGGAGAGGCATAGGAGAGAGGAGAAGAGGAGGGAGAGAGGAGAGGTATGCGAGAGAGGAGAGGTATGGTAGAGAGGAGAGGTATAGGAGAGAGGAGAGGTATAGGAGAGAAGAGAGGAGGAGGGGAGAGAGGAGAGGTATGGTAGAGAGGAGAGGTAGAGGAGAGGAGGAGGGGAGAGAGGAGAGGTATAGGAGAGAGGAGAGGAGGAGGGGAGAGGAGAGGTATAGGAGAGAGGAGAGGTGTAGGAGAGAGGAGAGGTATAGGAGAGAGGAGAGGTATGGGAGAGAGGAGAGGTATAGGAGAGAGGAGAGGGTATAGGAGAGGTATAGGAGAGAGGAGAGGTATGGGAGAGAGGAGAGGTATAGGAGAGAGGAGAGGTATAGGAGAGAGGAGAGGTATGGGAGAGAGGAGAGGTATAGGAGAGAGGAGAGGTATAGGAAAGAGGAGAGGTATAGGCTAGAGGAGAGGTATAGGCGAGAGGAGAGGTATAGGCGAGAGGAGAGGAGGAGGGGAGAGAGGAGAGGTATGAGAGAGAGGAGAGGTATGGGAGAGAGGAGAGTTTAGGGAGGAGAGGTATAGGAGAGAGGAGAGGTATAGGGGAGAGGTTATGGGAGTAGGGGTATCAGCGAGAGTAGAGGTATAGGAGAGATGAGAGGTATAGGAGGGAGGAGAGGTATAGGAGAGAGGAGAGGTATAGGAGGGAGGAGAGGAATAGGAGAGAGGAGAGGAATAGGAGAGAGGAGAGGAGGGGGGAGAGGAGAGGTATGGGAGAGAGGAGAGGTATGGGAGTGAGGAGAGGAGGAGGGGGAGAGAGGTATAGGAGAGAGGAGAGGTATAGGTGAGAGGAGAGGAGGAGGGGAGAGAGGAGTGGTATAGGAGAGAGGAGAGGAGGAGGGGAGAGGGAGAGGTATAGGAAAGTGGAGAGGTATAGGAGAGGTATCGGAGAGAGGAGAGGTATAGGAGAGAGGAGAGGTATAGGAAAGAGGAGAGGTATAGGCGAGAGGAGAGGAGGAGGGGAGAGAGGAGAGGTATAGGAGAGAGGAGAGGTATAGGCGAGAGGAGAGGAGGAGGGGAGAGAGGAGAGGTATGGGAGAGAGGAGAGGTATGGGAGAGAGGAGAGGTATAGGAGAGAGGAGAGGTATAGGAGAGAGGAGAGGTATAGGAGAGAGGAGAGGAGGAGGGGAGAGAGGAGAAGAGGAGGGGAGAGAGGAGAGGTATGCGAGAGAGGAGAGGTATGGTAGAGAGGAGAGGTATGGTAGAGAGGAGAGGTATAGGAGAGAGGAGAGGTATAGGAGAGAGGAGAGGAGGAGGGGAGAGAGGAGAGGTATGGTAGAGAGGAGAGGTAGAGGAGAGAGGAGAGGTATAGGAGAGAAGAGAGGAGGAGGGGAGAGAGGAGAGGTATGGTAGAGAGGAGAGGTAGAGGAGAGGAGGAGGGGAGAGAGGAGAGGTATAGGAGAGAGGAGAGGAGGAGGGGAGAGGAGAGGTATAGGAGAGAGGAGAGGTGTAGGAGAGAGGAGAGGTATAGGAGAGAGGAGAGGTATGGGAGAGAGGAGAGGTATAGGAGAGAGGAGAGGTATAGGAGAGAGGAGAGGTATGGGAGAGAGGAGAGGTATAGGAGAGAGGAGAGGTATAGGAGAGAGGAGAGGTATAGGAGAGAGGAGAGGTATGGGAGAGAGGAGAGGTATGGGATAGAGGAGAGGTATGGGATAGAGGAGAGGTATGCGAGAGTGGAGAGGTATGGTAGAGAGGAGAGGTATGGTAGAGAGGAGAGGTATAGGAGAGAGGAGAGGTATGGGAGAGAGAAGAGGGTTTGTGTTAGGACAAGAGGAGGAGAGAGAGGTATGGGAGAAATGAGAGGAGGGGTGAGGTTAGGGGACGAGAGGAGGAGGGGAGAGTCGAGAGGTTAGGGGAGGGGAGGAGAGGGGTAGGGAAGAGGTGTATAGGAGGGAGGAGTGGAGAGAGGAGAATTTAGGGGAGAGAGGTATATGAGAGAGGAGAGGTATAGGAGAGAGGAGAGGTATAGGAGAGAGGAGAGGTATAGGAGAGAGGAGAGGAGGAGGGGAGAGAGGAGGGGATAGAGGAGAGGTATGCGAGAGAGGAGAGGTATAGGAGAGAGGAGAGGTATAGGAGAGAGGAGAGGTATAGGAGAGAGGAGAGGAGGAGGGTAGAGAGGAGAGGTATAGGAGAGAGTAGAGGTATAGGAGAGAGGAGAGGTATAGGAGAGAGGAGAGGCATAGGAGAGAGGAGAAGAGGAGGGGAGAGAGGAGAGGTATGCGAGAGAGGAGAGGTATGGTAGAGAGGAGAGGTATAGGAGAGAGGAGAGGTATAGGAGAGAGGAGAGGAGGAGGGGAGAGAGGAGAGGTATGGTAGAGAGGAGAGGTATAGGAGAGGGAGAGGTATAGGAGAGAAGAGAGGAGGAGGGGGAGAGAGGAGAGGTATGGTAGAGAGGAGAGGTAGAGGGAGAGGAGGAGGGAGAGAGGAGAGGTATAGGAGAGAGGAGAGGAGGAGGGGAGAGGAGAGGTATAGGAGAGAGGAGAGGTGTAGGAGAGAGGAGAGGTATAGGAGAGAGGAGAGGTATGGGAGAGAGGAGAGGTATAGGAGAGAGGAGAGGTATAGGAGAGGTATAGGAGAGAGGAGAGGTATGGGAGAGAGGAGAGGTATAGGAGAGAGGAGAGGTATAGGAGAGAGGAGAGGTATGGGAGAGAGGAGAGGTATAGGAGAGAGGAGAGGTATAGGAAAGAGGAGAGGTATAGGCTAGAGGAGAGGTATAGGCGAGAGGAGAGGTATAGGCGAGAGGAGAGGAGGAGGGGAGAGAGGAGAGGTATGAGAGAGAGGAGAGGTATGGGAGAGAGGAGAGTTTAGGGAGGAGAGGTATAGGAGAGAGGAGAGGTATAGGGGAGAGGTTATGGGAGTAGGGGTATCAGCGAGAGTAGAGGTATAGGAGAGATGAGAGGTATAGGAGGGAGGAGAGGTATAGGAGAGAGGAGAGGTATAGGAGGGAGGAGAGGAATAGGAGAGAGGAGAGGAATAGGAGAGAGAGAGGAGGGGGGAGAGGAGAGGTATGGGAGAGAGGAGAGGTATGGGAGTGAGGAGAGGAGGAGGGGAGAGAGGTATAGGAGAGAGGAGAGGTATAGGTGAGAGGAGAGGGAGGAGGGGAGAGAGGAGTGGTATAGGAGAGAGGAGAGGAGGAGGGGAGAGGAGAGGTATAGGAAAGTGGAGAGGTATAGGAGAGGTATCGGAGAGAGGAGAGGTATAGGAGAGAGGAGAGGTATAGGAAAGAGGAGAGGTATAGGCGAGAGGAGAGGAGGAGGGGAGAGAGGAGAGGTATAGGAGAGAGGAGAGGTATAGGCGAGAGGAGAGGAGGAGGGGAGAGAGGAGAGGTATGGGAGAGAGGAGAGGTATGGGAGAGAGGAGAGGTATAGGAGAGAGGAGAGGTATAGGAGAGAGGAGAGGTATAGGAGAGAGGAGAGGAGGAGGGGAGAGAGGAGAAGAGGAGGGAGAGAGGAGAGGTATGCGAGAGAGGAGAGGTATGGTAGAGAGGAGGGTATGGTAGAGAGGAGAGGTATAGGAGAGAGGAGAGGTATAGGAGAGAGGAGAGGAGGAGGGGAGAGAGGAGAGGTATGGTAGAGAGGAGAGGTAGAGGAGAGAGGAGAGGTATAGGAGAGAAGAGAGGAGGAGGGGAGAGAGGAGAGGTATGGTAGAGAGGAGAGGTAGAGGAGAGGAGGAGGGGAGAGAGAGAGGTATAGGAGAGAGGAGAGGAGGAGGGGAGAGGAGAGGTATAGGAGAGGGAGAGGTGTAGGAGAGAGGAGAGGTATAGGAGAGAGGAGAGGTATGGGAGAGAGGAGAGGTATAGGAGAGAGGAGAGGTATAGGAGAGAGGAGAGGTATGGGAGAGAGGAGAGGTATAGGAGAGAGGAGAGGTATAGGAGAGAGGAGAGGTATGGGAGAGAGGAGAGGTATAGGAGAGAGGAGAGGTATAGGAAAGAGGAGAGGTATAGGCGAGAGGAGAGGTATAGGCGAGAGGAGAGGTATAGGCGAGAGGAGAGGTTAGGGAGGAGAGGTATAGGAGAGAGGAGAGGTATAGGGGAGAGGTTATGGGAGTAGGGGTATCGGCGAGAGGAGAGGTATAGGAGAGATGAGAGGTATAGGAGGGAGGAGAGGTATAGGAGAGAGGAGAGGTATAGGAGGGAGGAGAGGTATAGGAGGGAGGAGAGGAATAGGAGAGAGGAGAGGAATAGGAGAGAGGAGAGGAGGGGGGAGAGGAGAGGTATGGGAGAGAGGAGAGGTATGGGAGTGAGGAGAGGAGGAGGGGAGAGAGGTATAGGAGAGAGGAGAGGTATAGTTGAGAGGAGAGGAGGAGGGGAGAGAGGAGAGGTATAGGAGAGAGGAGAGGAGGAGGGGAGAGGAGAGGTATGAGAGAGAGGAGAGGTATGGGAGAGAGGAGAGGTTAGGGAGGAGAGGTATAGGAGAGAGGAGAGGTATAGGGGAGAGGTTATGGGAGTAGGGGTATCGGCGAGAGGAGAGGTATAGGAGAGATGAGAGGTATAGGAGGGAGGAGAGGTATAGGAGAGATGAGAGGTATAGGAGAGAGGAGAGGTATAGGAGAGAGGAGAGGTATAGGCGAGAGGAGAGGTATAGGCGAGAGGAGAGGTTAGGGAGGAGAGGAATAGGAGAGAGGAGAGGAATAGGAGAGAGGAGAGGAGGGTGGAGAGGAGAGGTATGGGAGAGAGGAGTGGTATGGGAGTGAGGAGAGGAGGAGGGGAGAGAGGTATAGGAGAGAGGAGAGGTATAGGTGAGAGGAGAGGAGGAGGGGAGAGAGGAGAGGTATAGGAGAGAGGAGAGGAGGAGGGGAGAGGAGAGGTATAGGAGCGAGGAGAGGTGTAGGAGAGAGGAGAGGTATAGGAGAGAGGGAGAGGTATGGGAGAGAGGAGAGGTATAGGAGAGAGGAGAGGGTATAGGAGAGAGGAGAGGTATGGGAGAGAGGAGAGGTATAGGAGAGAGGAGAGGTATAGGAGAGAGGAGAGGTATAGGAGAGAGGAGAGGTATGGGAGAGAGGAGAGGTATGGGATAGAGGAGAGGTATGGGATAGAGGAGAGGTATGCGAGAGTGGAGAGGTATGGTAGAGAGGAGAGGTATGGTAGAGAGGAGAGGTATAGGAGAGAGGAGAGGTATGGGAGAGAGAAGAGGGTTTGTGTTAGGACAAGAGGAGGAGAGAGAGGTATGGGAGAAATGAGAGGAGGGGTGAGGTTAGGGGACGAGAGGAGGAGGGGAGAGTCGAGAGGTTAGGGGAGGGGAGGAGAGGGGTAGGGAAGAGGTGTATAGGAGGGAGGAGTGGAGAGAGGAGAATTTAGGGGAGAGAGGTATATGAGAGAGGAGAGGTATAGGAGAGAGGAGAGGTATAGGAGAGAGGAGAGGTATAGGAGAGAGGAGAGGAGGAGGGGGAGAGAGGAGGGGATAGAGGAGAGGTATGCGAGAGAGGAGAGGTATAGGAGAGAGGAGAGGTATAGGAGAGAGGAGAGGTATAGGAGAGAGGAGAGGAGGAGGGTAGAGAGGAGAGGTATAGGAGAGAGTAGAGGTATAGGAGAGAGGAGAGGTATAGGAGAGAGGAGAGGCATAGGAGAGAGGAGAAGAGGAGGGGAGAGAGGAGAGGTATGCGAGAGAGGAGAGGTATGGTAGAGAGGAGAGGTATAGGAGAGAGGAGAGGTATAGGAGAGAGGAGAGGAGGAGGGGAGAGAGGAGAGGTATGGTAGAGAGGAGAGGTATAGGAGAGAGGAGAGGTATAGGAGAGAAGAGAGGAGGAGGGGAGAGAGGAGAGGTATGGTAGAGAGGAGAGGTAGAGGAGAGGAGGAGGGGAGAGAGGAGAGGTATAGGAGAGAGGAGAGGAGGAGGGGAGAGGAGAGGTATAGGGAGAGGAGAGGTGTAGGAGAGAGGAGAGGTATAGGAGAGAGGAGAGGTATGGGAGAGAGGAGAGGTATAGGAGAGAGGAGAGGTATAGGAGAGGTATAGGAGAGAGGAGAGGTATGGGAGAGAGGAGAGGTATAGGAGAGAGGAGAGGTATAGGAGAGAGGAGAGGTATGGGAGAGAGGAGAGGTATAGGAGAGAGGAGAGGTATAGGAAAGAGGAGAGGTATAGGCTAGAGGAGAGGTATAGGCGAGAGGAGAGGTATAGGCGAGAGGAGAGGAGGAGGGGAGAGGGAGAGGTATGAGAGAGGAGAGGTATGGGAGAGAGGAGAGTTTAGGGAGGAGAGGTATAGGAGAGAGGAGAGGTATAGGGGAGAGGTTATGGGAGTAGGGGTATCAGCGAGAGTAGAGGTATAGGAGAGATGAGAGGTATAGGAGGGAGGAGAGGTATAGGAGAGAGGAGAGGTATAGGAGGGAGGAGAGGAATAGGAGAGAGGAGAGGAATAGGAGAGAGGAGAGGAGGGGGGAGAGGAGAGGTATGGGAGAGAGGAGAGGTATGGGAGTGAGGAGAGGAGGAGGGGAGAGAGGTATAGGAGAGAGGAGAGGTATAGGTGAGAGGAGAGGAGGAGGGGAGAGAGGAGTGGTATAGGAGAGAGGAGAGGAGGAGGGGAGAGGAGAGGTATAGGAAAGTGGAGAGGTATAGGAGAGGTATCGGAGAGAGGAGAGGTATAGGAGAGAGGAGAGGTATAGGAAAGAGGAGAGGTATAGGCGAGAGGAGAGGAGGAGGGGAGAGAGGAGAGGTATAGGAGAGGAGAGGTATAGGCGAGAGGGGAGGAGGAGGGGAGAGAGGAGAGGTATGGGAGAGAGGAGAGGTATGGGAGAGAGGAGAGGTATAGGAGAGAGGAGAGGTATAGGAGAGAGGAGAGGTATAGGAGAGAGGAGAGGAGGAGGGGAGAGGGAGAAGAGGAGGGGAGAGAGGAGAGGTATGCGAGAGAGGAGGGTATGGTAGAGAGGAGAGGTATGGTAGAGAGGAGAGGTATAGGAGAGAGGAGAGGTATAGGAGAGGAGAGGAGGAGGGGAGAGAGGAGAGGTATGGTAGAGAGGAGAGGTAGAGGAGAGAGGGGAGAGGTATAGGAGAGAAGAGAGGAGGAGGGGAGAGAGGAGAGGTATGGTAGAGAGGAGAGGTAGAGGAGAGGAGGAGGGGAGAGAGGAGAGGTATAGGAGAGAGGAGAGGAGGAGGGGAGAGGAGAGGTATAGGAGAGAGGAGAGGTGTAGGAGAGAGGAGAGGTATAGGAGAGAGGAGAGGTATGGGAGAGAGGAGAGGTATAGGAGAGAGGAGAGGTATAGGAGAGAGGAGAGAGGTATGGGAGAGAGGAGAGGTATAGGAGAGAGGAGAGGTATAGGAGAGAGGAGAGGTATGGGAGAGAGGAGAGGTATAGGAGAGAGGAGAGGTATAGGAAGAGGAGAGGTATAGGCGAGAGGAGAGGTATAGGCGAGAGGAGAGGTATAGGCGAGAGGAGAGGTTAGGGAGGAGAGGTATAGGAGAGAGGAGAGGTATAGGGGAGAGGTTATGGGAGTAGGGGTATCGGCGAGAGGAGAGGTATAGGAGAGATGAGAGGTATAGGAGGGAGGAGAGGTATAGGAGAGAGGAGAGGTATAGGAGGGAGGAGAGGGTATAGGAGGGAGGAGAGGAATAGGAGAGAGGAGAGGAATAGGAGAGAGGAGAGGAGGGGGAGAGGAGAGGTATGGGAGGAGGAGAGGTATGGGAGTGAGGAGAGGAGGAGGGGAGAGAGGTATAGGAGAGAGGAGAGGTATAGTTGAGAGGAGAGGAGGAGGGGAGAGAGGAGAGGTATAGGAGAGAGGAGAGGAGGAGGGGAGAGGAGAGGTATGAGAGAGGGAGAGGTATGGGAGAGAGGGTTAGGGAGGAGAGGTATAGGAGAGAGGAGAGGTATAGGGGAGAGGTTATGGGAGTAGGGGTATCGGCGAGAGGAGAGGTATAGGAGAGATGAGAGGTATAGGAGGGAGGAGAGGTATAGGAGAGATGAGAGGTATAGGAGAGAGGAGAGGTATAGGAGAGAGGAGAGGTATAGGCGAGAGGAGAGGTATAGGCGAGAGGAGAGGTTAGGGAGGAGAGGAATAGGAGAGAGGAGAGGAATAGGAGAGAGGAGAGGAGGGTGGAGAGGAGAGGTATGGGAGAGAGGAGTGGTATGGGAGTGAGGAGAGGAGGAGGGGAGAGAGGTATAGGAGAGAGGAGAGGTATAGGTGAGAGGAGAGGAGGAGGGGAGAGAGGAGAGGTATAGGAGAGAGGAGAGGAGGAGGGGAGAGGAGAGGTATAGGAAAGAGGAGAGGTATAGGAGAGGTATGGGAGAGAGGAGAGGTATAGGAGAGAGGAGAGGTATAGGAAAGAGGAGAGGTATAGGCGAGAGGAGAGGAGGAGGGGAGAGAGGAGAGGTATGGGAGAGAGGAGAGGTATGGGAGAGAGGAGAGGTATAGGAGAGAGGAGAGGTATAGGAGAGAGGAGAGGTATATGCGAGAGGAGAGGAGGAGGGGAGAGAGGTATAGGAGAGAGGAGAGGAGGAGGGGAGAGAGGAGAGGTATGGGAAAGAGGAGATGTATAGGAGAGAGGAGGTATAGGAGAGAGGACTGGAGGAGGGGAGAGAGGTATAGGCGAAAGGAGAGGAGGAGGGGAGAGAGGTATAGGAGAGAGGAGAGGAGGAGGGGAGAGAGGTGGGGACCCCCCCCCCTTGTTCAGGTACACATTATTCCATTTCTGTTAGTTACATGTCTGTGGAACTTGTTCAGTTTATGTCTCTGTGCAGCGGCTGGCTGTGTCGCTCTGATCCGCAGAGCGCAGAGCACAACAAGAACACTTGGCTGCTCTCTAGCACACAGCGGGGCACGTCCGGGCCTGTGTAGCGGCTGGCAGGTTCGCTCTGACCCACGAGCGCAGAGCTGGGAGCCGGGCACAGCCGCGCCACACTCGCCACACTCGCAGACTCTCTACTGCGCTCAGCGGCACACGCCTCGCCAGTGGCTGACAGGGTCGCTCTGACCCGCAGAGCGCGACTCTAACACTCGGCTGCTCTCTAGCACACAGCGAGGCACGTCCGGACCTGTGAAGCGTCTGGCTGAGGTGCTCTGACCCAAGAGCGCAGAGCTGCGAGCCCAGAGCGCAGAGCGGGGAGCCGGGCACAGCCTTGCCACACTCGCAGACTCTCTACTACGCTCCGCGGCACACGCCTCGCCATTGGCTGACAGGGTCGCTCTGAGCGCAGAGCGAAGAGAGCAGAGCGCAGAGCCGGGCAGACGCCTCACCACACTCGCAGACTCTCTACTACGCTCAAAGGCACACACCTCGCCAGTGGCTGGCACGGTCACTCTGACCCCACCAGAGCAGAGCGGGAGCCCTGGAAACACAGGGCCCGGGTCGCTGTGACCCGCGAGCGCCGAGCACAGAAAGGGGAGCCCTCCACACACAGGACCTGGGTCACCCTGACATCAGGACCACGGGAGGGTGAAATGAAGTTTTTAAGACAACATATTTTGCTACAGGGGTACCATAAGAACCATCTTACACAATAAAACTATTTCAAGACATTCCCAACATAGTACCCTGCTTTTGACCAGGGCCTATAGGGTCACAACTAGTCCACTATGTAAGGAATAGGGTTCTATTTGGGACATACTTCATCCATCTATTCCATTGTCATGTTCTTCCAGAAATACAGAAAGTCACCTTGATGACAAGGTTTGGTGAAAGAGAGGCTTGACCCTCGCAAAGAAAAGGCACGCTAGCTATTTACCCTCTCCCACCTTCTCTCCTCCTCACAAAGGAATACTGCTGGTCCTACGGCACATCTCTCTTCCAATACTTTAGCCTTAAGACATTGATCTATCACCTCTCCTCTCATCTTGCAGACTGTTTTAAATTAAATCACACAGAGATTATGTGGTTTATGGTATTTTTGTGCAATACTTTTGCACTACGATAATATAAAAACCCACTACAAACTTCTGCTAACATTGGCCTCCGCTAGCTGAGAATCATTGGTAGCGGTGCGGCAGGCTGTGCCTGTCCTCCTCTCTTTTTTTTGCATTTTCAATGGTCTGAAAGATGCTGGAAATGAATATCTTGTTAATGGAAAGACCAGGAAACTGGAAAAAAATGCACTGTCGGCATGCAGCCGAACGTTACTAACCACTTTTGGAGCTTACTAGCTGGTGCTCATAACATGGCTAACATTGCCTAGCTAACTAGCTGGTGCTCATAACATGGCTAACATACCAAGCTAACATTACCTAGCTAACTAGCTGGTGCTCATAACATGGCTAACATTACCTAGCTAACTAGCTGGTGCTCATAACATGGCTAACATTACCGAGCTAACTAGCTGGTGCTCATAACATGGCTAACATTACCTAGCTAACATTATCTAGCTAACTCGCTGGTGCTCATAACATGGCTAACATTACCTAGCTAACTACCTGGTGCTCATAACATGGCTAACATTGCCTAGCTAACTAGCAGGTGCTCATAACATGGCTAACATACCAAGCTAACATTACCTAGCTAACTAGCTGGTGCTCATAACATGGCTAACATTACCTAGCTAACTAGCTGGTGCTCATAACATGGCTAACATTACCTAGCTAACTAGCTGGTGCTCATAACATGGCTAACATTGCCTAGCTAATTAGCTGGTGCTCATAACATGGCTAACATACCAAGCTAACATTACCTAGCTAACTAGCTGGTGCTCATAACATGGCTAACATTACCTAGCTAACTAGCTGGTGCTCGTAACATGGCTAACATTACCTAGCTAACTAGCTGGGGCTCATAACATGGCTAACATTACCTAGCTAACTAGCTGGTGCTCATAACATGGCTAACATTACCTAGCTAACTAGCCGGTGCTCATAACATGGCTAACATTACCTAGCTAACTCGCTGGTGCTCATAACATGGCTAACATTACCTAGCTAACATTACCTAGCTAACAAAACAACTTATATTAACAGGATAGATAGCTGGCCATTAGCAACATTGGGTTGTCAATGAGACAGAGCTCGCTAACCAGCGGGGCCAGCAAACAATATAACAAAATAATAATTTTGTATTTGAAAAAACTCCAGGAAGGAATCACAGGAATCACAGTAGCAAGTATCCCTGGTGCACTGTTAAAATATTGTAGCGACCCGCACAGACAGCTGTGTGTTATGTGTTAGGCTAGGAGGTGGTTGTGTTGTACTGACCAGTACCCGGTGTTCGCGGGGTCCGACATGTCAATCAACCTGCTATCTGCCAATCACGGGAATGCCTGGAATGTTCTGATGCCGGGCATCCTGGTGGTTGGCGGAGTGGCGTGGAGGGGGGTTGGGCAGGGGGGTGGAGCATTGGAAGTTAAGACCAGGTTCAGCCTTTATTCTCTCTCTCTTACGTCTGGGCTTCCCAAGAGAAGGTCACGATTGGCTTGTGGGTTATCTGTCATCTTTTTGGCGTGTGCTACGGCCCAAACAGTAGCCTGTGTAAAGTTGGTTTAATAAACCGTCAATTCGCAAACTCAAGCCTCTGTCTGGACAATTGTTCATTTATGATCTAGTCAGGTCATTACATTGGTGTCAGAAGTAAAAACATTGATACAAGTTAGCCAGCTAGCTAGCTGACTTATGTGGCTAGCTACCGTAGGTGAGAACGGGGATTGAAAATGCGTCGAGGGAATCCGAAAGTGAAGGTGGAGGTAGGGGACGATTATGGCCAAGGAGGTGCGTGTGAATGGACGTCGGAGGTTCTGTCTGAGGAGATCGCCAGGGCGTCGGAGCGCAGAGGCCGCTTGAGGGAGGACGTTAGAGCGATGGCGGCTGAAGCGGGCATGAGTGCTTCGTCGACTGTATTTCGAGCGGATTCTGGTGGGCGGACCGAAGTGGCGACGTCGACGCGGCGTGACGAGGAATCTGGGGCTCAGGATGTAAACAAACATGGCGGCGCCCAGTTCCCGGCTGCGTCCGTATCTGTTAAGACCCCGAAGTATTCCGGTAAGGCGGATTGGGAAGCTTTTCATGCTCAGTTTGAACTGTTAGCTCATTTTAGGGGTGGTCGGATGAAGAAAGGGCACTGCAGTTGGCTTTATGCCTCACGGATGAAGCTCTGGCCTGTTTGATATTGATTAGCCCCGAGGACAGGCATGATTATGGTGCTTTAGTGGGAGCACTGAGGAGGCGCTATGGACAGTGTGTTCAGCCCGGGCTACTGCGCTCCGAACTGAGTAATAGACGCAGGCAGCCTGGAGAGCCTCTACGGGTGCTAGCTAATGACATTGAGAGCCTCTCTCGGCGGGCATATGCTCACATGCCCCCCTCCGTGCAGAGCGAGCTAGCACGGGACCAGTTCAGACGGGCGCTCTCTCCTACGGAGCTGCGCATACAGACCCAGCTGGCTCATCCTGAGTCATTGCAGACAGCCTTGGAGATGGCTTTGGAGAGGGAGCTGGTGTGGGCTGGGGCTTCAGCTGGGGCTTTGGTGGGGGTGCAGGGAGACACACCCTCTGTGCGAGCTGGGGGGGCAGAGCAGCCCGGAGCCGGAAAAGCCTGCTTGGATGGCCGAAATGACAAAACTCATTCGGGCTGTGTCGCTACAGGCGGCACGAAACACAAGCCCTGGTCCCAGGGTCTGCTGGGGTTGTGGCCAGCCAGGCCATCTGCGCCGAGATTGCCCCATGTCCCCCAGAGCTCAGGGAAACGGCTCGGGGTCCGCATAGACCGGGTAGTGCGGACCCCTGGCTTTCTATCCCAACCACCATCATCTTCAGGAGGAGCCCACCGGCACAGACGGGGAAGCAAGGCTCCACTTCCCCCAGAAGCAGACGAGGGCAAGCGGATGGAGCCTGTTGTTGTGGTGGGCCGGACCTGTGTTGGGGACTTTTGTCATGTCCCTGTCACTGTGGAGGGGTGCCCTGCTCCGCCCTGGTGGACACTGGGTCCACAGTAACCCTGGTGAGGCCAGATATTGTGCCAGGTTGGACTCAGTGTGAGCCTACAACTGTGCAGCTCCGCACAGTCACAGGTGAGCTGGCACCCATAAAAGGGAAGGGAATAATGACTCTGACAGTAGGGGGCAGGACTGTGCGTCATCCTGTGTGGGTGGCGGCTGTGCAGGACCCTTGTATCCTGGGGTTGGACTTTCTTAGGAGCACAGGCTGCCAGTTAGACCTAAATAGGGGCACACTGAGCTTCCAGGGAGGGACGGAAGTCACCATGGCTCCCCCTAATGTCACATTCACTCAACCCAACAAACCCTTTACTCCAACAGTTAACTTCTTGAAACTCCCCATCCCGGATCCGGGTTTGTGACTAAAGCCTCAGGCTCATTAGCATAACGCAACGTTAACGATTTCTGAAAATCGCAAATAAAATGAAAATAATGCGTCTGCTCTCAAGCTTAGCCTTTTCTTAACAACACTGTCATCTCAGATTTTCAAAATATGCTTTTGAACCATAGAAATTGACTAATTTGTGTAAGAGTATGCAAAGCTAGCATAGCATTTTGAGTAGCATTTAGCACGCAACATTTTCACAAAAACCAGATAACCAAATAAATAAAATCATTTACCTTTGAAGAGCTTCTGATGTTTTCAATGAGGAGACTCTCAGTTACATACCAAATGCGCAGTTTTTCCTGAAAGCGTCTGTGTGTAGGAGAAATCGTTCCGTTTTCTACATTGCGTCTGGCTACCGAATGAACCAAAAATTCAGTCACCTACAACGTAAAACTTTTTCCGGATTAACTACATAATATCGACCGAAACATGGCAAACGTTGTTTGGAATCAATCCTCAAGGTGTTTTTTCACATATCTCTTCATTGATATGCAGTTCGTGGAAGCTTGCTTTCCTCTCTGTATCCCATGGAAAAATACTGGCAGGTGACTTTTGCGCACCAATTTCGGCGCAGGACACCGGGTCAGACACCTGGTAAATGTGGTCTCTTATGGTCAATCTTCCAATGATCTGCCTACAAATACATCACAATGCTGCAGACACCTTGGGGAAACGACAGAAAGGGCAGGCTCATTCCTCTCGCATTCACAGCCATATAAGGAGACAATGGAAAACAGAGCCTCAAAAATCCTGCTCATTTCCTGGATGCCATCTCATCTTGGTTTTGCCTGAAGCTCACGTTCTAGGGCACGCACAGAAAATATATTGATAGTTCTGGACACGTCAGAGTGTTTTCTTTCGAATGCTATCAATTATATGCATAGTCGAGCAACTTTTTGTGAAAAAATATCTTGTTTAAAACGGGAACGTTTTTCATCCAAAAATGAAATAGCGCCCCCAGAGCATCAACAGGTTAAAGCAACAGAGACTCATGGCTGCGCCCCCTCCCCCACAGCTGTGTGTGACTTTTCCCCAGTCCCCTGTCACCTACGGCGGTGTGTTACCTTCCCCCAGCTACCTCCATGACACAGCCCTCTGTGAGCCCGGGCCGCAACCCCCCAGCCCAGCTACCCCAGATGGGAGAGGAGAGGACACTGTCTGCAGTGAGGGAGATATGGGGGAGGAACTGTGTTGGTCTTGACCCCGAGCAGCAGGAACGGTTGTGGCAGTTGCTGTTTGAATTCAGAGACAGCTTTGCGTTGAGTGAGGAAGAGGTGGGTCAGACTCATCTGGTGCAGCATGAGATCGACACAGGTGATGCTCGACCCATCAAGATGCGTCCCCGCCGTATCCCGCTGGCACGCCAGGAGGCGGCAGACAAGGCTGTGTTGGAGATGCAGCGGGCAGACTTCATTGAGCCCTCAGACAGCCCCTGGGCGGCACCAGTCGTCATGGTTCCGAAGAAGGGGGGCAAGCTGAGGTTCTGTGCGGACTACAGGCGGCTGAATGAGGTAACCAGGAAGGACTCATACCCCATACCACGTATCGATGAGTCGCTGGACCTGGTTAGGGGGTCCTCCTGGTTCTCCTCACTAGACCTCCGCAGTGGCTACTGGCAGGTGCCCCTCTCCCCAGAGGCCAGAGCCAAAACTGCATTCTCCACTAACAGAGGACACTGGCAGTTCAAGGTCCTGTGCTTTGGCCTGTGCAACGCTCCAGCTACTTTTGAGCGTTTGATGGACAGGGTGCTGGATGGCATCCCCCGACAGCAGTGTCTGGTATACCTCGATGACATCCTGGCCCATGGCAGCTCCTTCCAGTCAGCCCTGGGGGCGCTACGGCGTGTGCTGGAGAGGGTGGCTGCCGCAGGTCTGAAGCTCCACCCCGATAAGTGCCACTTCATGAGGAGAGAGTTGTCCTTCTTGGGCCACCGAGTGGGGAAGGAGGGGATCAGCACCATGGAGGACAAGGTAGGGGCTGTCAGAGACTGGCCCACCCCCACCGACCAGCGTCAGCTGAAGAGCTTCCTGGGCCTGGCCTCGTACTACAGGAGGTTTGTACGGGGCTTCTCAAGCGTTGCTGCTCCACTGAACCGCCTGCTGCCGAAGGACAAGGCTTTCACTTGGACAGTGGAGTGTGAGGAGGCGTTCAACACCTTCAAACGTGCACTGATCGGGGCCCCCGTGCTCACCCCCCCTGACCTCACCTTGCCCTTTATCCTGGACACAGACGCGAGCAATGTGGGCATGGGTGGGGTGCTGGCCCAGGTGGGGCCAGAGGGGGAGAGAGTGGTGGCGTACTTCAGCAAAACATTTGACAAACATGAGCGCCGGTACTGTGTCACCCGGCGGGAGCTCTTGGCTGTTGTGGCTTCCGTCAAACACTTCAAGTACTACCTGGGTGGTCTGCCCTTTACTGTAAGGACTGACCACTCTGCTCTCCAGTGGCGCATGTCTTTCAGAGAGCCAGAGGGGCAGGTGGCATGCTGGTTGGAGGAGCTTCAGCCGTATGACTTCACGGTGGTGCACAGGGCAGGGGCACGCCACTCCAACGCCGACGCCATGTCCCGTCGGCCCTGTACTGCAGACGGCTGCCGCCACTGTGAACGGAGAGAGGGACGGGAGAGAGAGCTGCGGGCAGAGGAGGGTGTCTGTGCCACAGTGTGTCGGGCGGCGGGCCTGTCTGCTGCGAGCTGCAGACTGTCGACGTGGCTGAATGGCGGCAGCAGCAGGGACGGGACACAGACCTACAGCCAGTGCTACAGTGGGTAGAGGCGCAGGTGAGGCCACCATGGGAAGAGGTGACAGCGCTCTCACTCGCGACCAAAGGGTTGTGGTCGAAGTTTGAGAGACTGCGGCTGGCTGATGGCGTGCTACAGCGGGCATGGAAGGAGTCAGCTACGGGAGAGGAGAGGTGGCAGGTGGTGGTCCCAAAAGCATTGCGGGAGGTTGTGCTCCAGAGTACTCATGGGGGGGGGGTGGGGACTGGACACTTTGGGGTCACAAAAACACTGCGCCGTCTCCGTCAGGGCTCCTACTGGGGGCAGCACAAGAGGGATGTGGAGGACTTTTGTCGCCGCTGTGACAACTGCACAGCGAGAAAGGGCCCCCCAGGCCGCTCTCATGCTCAGCTCCAACAGTTCCCAGTGGGGGCTCCCATGGAGAGGGTGGGAGTGGATGTAGTTGGGCCGTTAGTTGGACTATTTCACAAAATGGCCCGAGGCCTATGCTCTGCCTGACCAGGAGGCAGAGACCATCGTCGACGCCCTGACAGCGGGGATGTTCAGCAGGTTTGGAGCTGTAGAGTCCATCCACAGCGACCAAGGCAGAAACTTTGAGTCCCGTGTGTTCGCCACCATGTGTGAGAGGCTGGGTATGCACAAGACCCGCACTACTCCTCTCCATCCTCAAAGTGATGGCCTTGTGGAGCGCTTCAACAAAATGCTTGGACAGCAGCTGGCCATCGTCTCTTCCAACACCAGCGTGACTGGGACAAGCACCTGCCTATGGTCCTCATGGCATGCCGCTCCGCTGTCCAAGACTCCACCTCCTGCACGCCTGCCCTCCTCATGCTGGGGAGAGAGATCCGCACCCCTGCGGAGATGGCGTTTGGTCGGCCCCTGGATAGCCCTCATGTTCCTCCGGGGCCGGAGTATGCCCGGAGACTCCAGGACCGCCTGGAGACAGCCCACACCTTCGCCAGAGAGCAGCTGGTGAATGCAGGTGTGAGGCAGAAAAGGAACTATGACGTGCACACCCGGGGAAGGCACTTTGTGGCTGGGGAGCTGGTCTGGGTCTACAGCCCCCTAAGGAAAAAAGGCAGATGCCCCAAGTTGGACAGTCACTGGGTGGGACCCTGCAGTGTCCTGGAGAGGGTAGGGGAGGTTGTGTACCGTGTGCAGCTTCCTCCCAGGGGGAGAAAGGTGGCATTGAACCGGGACAGGTTAGCCCCATACAGAGGGGCCTCTTTTCCCCAAACCCCAGGAACCCCCACAATTCCCCTCTCTGGCAATGACATTCTCCAGGCACCCACCCTCAGGTGCCGCAGACAAGGCTCCAGACAGCCTACTCCCCCTGTCTCCCCCCCTGTGTCACCGCGTGGTTCCCCAGAGCCACGGACTGTATTACCCGTTCCCGCTTCCTTGTCCCCCATATCCCTGCCTTCATCCCCTGGTTCCCAGAGGGGCACTCTGCGACCATCACGGCCACGCAGGCAAAGGAGACCTCCGGGTCGCTTCAGTGACTTTGTTTGTTCCCTCGGGGACGAGGGACTTTGTGGTGTGGGGCTGTGTAGCGACCCGCACAGACAGCTGTGTGTTGTGTGTTAGGCTAGGAGGTGGTTGTGTTGTACTGACCAGTACCCGGTGTTCGCGGGGTCCGATATGTCAATCAACCTGCTATCTGCCAATCACGGGAATGCCTGGAATGTTCTGATGCCGGGCATCCTGGTGGTTGGCGGAGTGGCGTGGAGGGGGGTTGGGCAGGGGGGTGGAGCATTGGAAGTTAAGACCAGGTTCAGCCTTTATTCTCTCTCTCTTACGTCTGGGCTTCCCAAGAGAAGGTCACGATTGGCTTGTGGGTTATCTGTCATCTTTTTGGCGTGTGCTACGGCCCAAACAGTAGCCTGTGTAAAGTTGGTTTAATAAACCGTCAATTCGCAAACTCAAGCCTCTGTCTGGACAATTGTTCATTTATGATCTAGTCAGGTCATTACAATATTTAGCAATTTAAACTATTTGTTTCCCCTCAATGGATTTCATGTTTCATGAGCTTGTCCAAGGTGTTGGACTTGACGACAGCTGCTACGTCAGTTGCTATGATCAGTTGCCCAACATTCAGGGGCAAAAGATCAATGAGACAGACAGCAGTTAATTCAAATGAATGGAACATTCCAGAACTTATAGTTAAATTGATGCTGCATCTAAAGTCTATCTGGTGACATCACAACGAGGACAAAAGGTTTTGCTGCTAATTATTTATCTCCTTCTGAAATAGCATTGTGTTTCCAAGACATTGTAATGCACTTCAGACTAGAGAGAGAGAGAGAGAGAGAGAGAGAGAGAGAGAGAGAGAGTAGAGAGAGAGAGAGAGGTAGAGAGAGAGAGAGAGAGAGAGAGAGAGAGAGAGAGATAGAGAGAGAGAGAGAGAGCGAGAGAGAGAGAGAGAGAGAGGTTGAGAGAGGTAGAGAGAGAGCGAGAGAGAGAGGTAGAGAGAGAGCGAGAGAGAGAGAGAGAGGTAGAGAGAGAGCAAGAGGGAGAGAGAGGTAGAGAGAGAGCGAGAGAGCGAGAGAGAGGTAGAGAGAGAGCGAGAGAGAGGTAGAGAGAGAGCGAGAGAGAGGTAGAGAGAGAGTGAGAGAGAGAGAGGTAGAGAGCGAGAGAGCGAGAGAGCGAGAGAGAGGTAGAGAGAGAGCGAGAGAGAGGGAGAGAGAGAGGTAGAGAGAAAGAGAGAGAGAGAGAGAGAGAGAGAGAGGGAGAGAGAGAGCGAGGGAGAGAAATTTTGACAAAATAGAGGGAGGGGTCTGACTGGACGGGTCCTTAAAAAGGAGTTGAGAGAGAGGTAGAACTCAACTCACAGGCAGGACAGAGAGAGAGAGACCCAGTGAAGACCTTTAAAGAAGTGAAGCTACAACTGAAGACTTCAGAAGGTGAGATTTCAACATCTGATCATCTAATACCTGTCTATGTCCCAACTGACCTACAATTCCCTACGTAGTGACCTACTTTAGACAAGGGTCCATATTACCTTTGTGGCCATGAGCTATTCTCTATTTAGTTCACTGTGGGTCCTGGTCCAAAGTAGTGCACTACATAGGGGATAAGAAACCATTTTGGAAGCATCCATGTTCCAATGTCCGTTGGTCGTGTGAGTACCTGTGTCTTGTTGTTTTGGCTTTCGTGCCACTTGTATTGTTCATAGATGATTAGGGGTCTCGTCCCGTGTTGTATCATTGTGTGCTTGTGCTTTCGGGTCTCCTCCTGTGTATTTATTCGAGGTACTCCTCGCTCTTTTGAATGGGTTTCAGCCCTGTGTTTTGTATATGTGTTTGCTTGGTCTTCGTCCCCGTGTCTTTACATGGCACACTGTAATTTGGGAAAACAAAAAACCCTATTACGCATTCCTGTCTCCTTTATAACAATGTGACACTCTCCTCCAGTACCCCCAGTTATACAGTAGGTTATGTACTTAACACAGGGTCTCCTCTCCTCCAGTACCCCCAGTTATACAGTAGGTTATGTACTTAACACAGGGTCTCCTCTCCTCTCCTCTAGTACCCCCAGCTATACAGTAGGTTATGTACTTAACACAGGGTCTCCTCTCCTCTCCTCTAGTACCCCCAGTTATACAGTAGGTTATGTACTTAACACAGGGTCTCCTCTCCTCTAGTATCCCCAGTTATACAGTAGGTTATGTACTTAACACAGGGTTTCATATCCTCTAGTACCCCCAGTTATACAGTAGGTTATGTACTTAACACAGGGTCTCCTATCCTCTCCTCTAGTACCCCCAGTTATACAGTAGGTTATGTACTTAACACAGGGTCTCCTATCCTCTCCTCTAGTACCCCCAGCCATCCCAGTGATTTGGAGTAATCCAGTACAATCAAAGCTGATTAAAATGCTCATCTCTCTCTCCAGGCTATCACCATGGTGACATTGACCATCATTCTGCTTGTCAGCACAGCTTTTGCTCTGGGAGACACCTTTGTTCCCCATGGTAAGAGTGAGACACCTCACACTGACAGTTGAAGTCTGAAGTTTACATACAGTTACATACGTTTTTCAACCACTCCACAAATGTATTGTTAACAAACTATCGTTTTGGCAAGTCAGTTAGGACATCTACTTCGTGCATGACACAGGTCATTTTTCCAACAATTGTTAACAGACAGATTATTTCACTTATAATCCACTGTATCACAATTCCAGTGGGTCTGAAGTTCACATACACTACGTTGACTGTGCCTTTAAACAGCTTGGAAAATTCCAGAAAATGATGTCATGGCTTTAGAAGCTTCTGATGGGCTCATTGGCATCATTTGAGTCAATTGGAGGTGTACCTGTGGATGTATTTCAAGGCCTACCTTCAAACTCAGTGCCTCTTTGCTTGACATCATGGGAAAATCAAAATGAATCAGCCAAGACAAGTCTGGTTCATCCTTGGGTGCAATTTCAAAATGCCTGAAGGTACCATGTTCATCTGTACAAACAATAGTACGCAAGTATAAACACCATGGGACCAGCAGCCATCATAACGCTCAGGAAGGAGACGCGTTCTGTCTCCTAGAGATTAACGTACTTTGGTGCGAAAAGTGCAAATTAATCCCAGAACAACAGCAAAGGACCTTGTGAAGATGCTGGAGGAAACGGGTAGAAAAGTATCTATATCCACAGTAAAACGAGTCCTATATAGATATAACCTGAAAGGCCGCTCAGCAAGGAAGAAGCCACTGCTCAAAAACGGCCATAAAAATGCCAGACTACGGTTTGCAACTGCACATGGGGACAAATACTGTACTTTTTGGAGAAATGTCCTCTGGTCTGATGAAACATAAACAAAACTGTTTGGCCATAATGACCATCGTTATGTTTGGAGGAAAAAGGGGGAGGCTTGCAAGCCGAGAACACCATCCCGACCGTGAAGCACGGGGGTGGCAGCATCATGTTGTGGGGGTGCTTTGCTGCAGGAAGGACTGGTGTACTTCAGAAAATAGATGGCATGAGGTTGGAAAATGATGTGCATATATTGAAGCTCAAGACATCATTCAGGAAGTTAAAGCTTGGTCGAAAATGGGTCTTCCAAATGGACATTGACCCCAAGCAGACTTCCAAAGTTGTGGCAAAATGGCTTAAGGACAACAAAGTGGCCATCACAAAGCCCTGACCTCAATCCTATAGAAAAGTTGTGGGCAGAACTGAAAAAGCATGTTCGAGCAAGGAGGCCTACAAACCTGACTCAGTTACCCCCACTCTGTCAGGAGGAATGGGCCAAAATTCACCCAACTTATTGCGTGAAGCTTGTAGAAGGCGACCCGAAACGTTTGACCCAAGTTAAACAATGTAAAGGCAATGCTACCAAATATTAATTGAGTGTATATAAACTTCTGACCCACTGGGAATGTGATGAAAGAAATAAAAGCTGAAATAAATCATTCTCTACTATTATGCTGACATTTTACATTCTTAAATAAAGTGGTGATCCTAACTGACCTAAAACAGGGATGTTTACTAGGATTAAATGTCAGGAATTGTGAAAAACTGAGTGTAAATGTATTTGTCTAAGGTGTATGTGAACTTCCCACTTCAACTGTACTAAGTCAACAATTTTATAAATATAAACATTACTGTGTGTTTATCTGTCCCACAAGTTCAAGTATTAATACCCAGGTGTGATTAGGAAATATGTTTGTTTGTACATCTCATTCTCCTTGGGACACCCTCAGAGAGGACAGCCTCTATTTAACCTTTAGTTAAGAACAAATTCTTATTTACAATGATGGCCTACCAAAAGGGATTGATAATAAACAATATAGGACAAAACACACAAGAGAGACAACGCTACACTACATAAAGAGAGCTCTAAAACAACAACACATCAAGGCAGCAACACATGACAACACAGCATGGCAGCAACACATGACAACACAGCATGGCAACAAAACAACATGACAACAGCATGGGCTGCAACACATGACAACACATCATGGTAGCAACACATCATGAAAACAACATGGCAGCAGTACAACATGGTAGCAGAACATCATGACAACAACATGGTAGCAGCACAACTAGGCAGCAGCACAACACATGGTACAAGCATTATTGGGCACAGACAACAGCACAAAGGGCAAGAAGGTAGAGACAACAATACATCAGGCGAAGCAGCCACAACTGTCAGTAAGAGTGTCCATGATTGAGTATTTGAATGAAGAGATTGAGATAAATACTCATACTGGACAGTTTTGTTGCAGCTCGTTCCAGTCACTAGCTGCAGCAAACTGAAAAGATGAGCGACCCAGGGATGTGTGTGCTTTGGGGACCTTTAACAGAATGTGACTTGCAGAACAGGTGTTGTATGTGGAGGATGAGGGCTGCAGTTGATATCTCAGATAGTGGGAGTGAGGCCTAAGAGGGTAAATAAATAAGCATCAACCAGTGGGTCTTGCGACGGGTATACAGAGATGACCAGTTTGCAGAGGAGTATAGAGTGCAGTGATGTGTCCTATAAGGAGCATTGGTAGCAAATCTGATGGCCAAATGGTAAAGAACATCTTGCCGCTCGAGAGCACCCTTACCTGCCGATCTATAAATTATGTCTCCGTAATCTAGCATGGGTAGGAGGGTCATCTGAATCAGGGTTAGTTTTGCAGCTGGGGTGAAAGAGGAGCGATTACAATATAGCAAACCAAGTCCAGAATTAACTTAAGCCTACAGCTTTGATATGTGCTGAGAGAAGGACAGTGTATAGTCTAGCCAAACTCCCAAGTACTTGTATGAGTTGACTACCTCAAGCTCTAAACTCTCAGAGGTAGTAATCACACCTGTGGGGAGAGGGGCATTCTTCTTACCAAACCACATGACCTTTGTTTTGGAGGTGTTCAGAACAAGGTTAAGGGCAGAGAAAGCTTGTTGGACACTGAAAGCTTTGTTGTAGAGCATTTAACACAAAATCCAGGGAGGGGCCAGCTGAGTATAAGACTGTATCATCTGCATATCAATGGATGAGAGCTTCCTACTGCCTGAGCTATGTCGTTGAGGTAAATTGAGAAGAGCGTGGAGCCTAGGATTGAGCCTTGGGGTACACCCTTGGTGACAGGCAGCAGCTGAGACAGCAGATGTTCTGACATTATACACTGCACTCTTTGAGAGGTAGTTAGCAAACCAGGCCAAAGACCCCTCAGAGACACCAATACTCCTTCACCGGCCCACAAGAATGGAATGGTCTACCGTATCAAAAGCTTTGGCCAGGTCAATAAAAATATCAGCACAGTATTGCTTAGAATCAAGGGCAATGGTGACATCATTGAGGACCTTTAAGGTTACAGTGACACATGCATAACCTGAACGGAAGCCAGACTGCATACCAGAGAGAACACTATAGACATCAAGAGAGCCAGTCAGTTGATTATTGACACGTTTTTCAAAACGTTTGATAAACAGGGCAAAATAGAAATAGGCCTATAACAGTTAGGATCAGCTTGATCTCCCCCTTTAAATAAAGGACGAACCGTGGATGTCTTCCAGGCAATGGGAACCTCCCTAGAGAGAAGAGACAGGTTCAAAAGATCAGCCGTGACACCAGATAAATTAAGGTTGTGCCCAAGGGCTCAAGGGCATAGACAGATATTTCAACTTCTCATCTCAGGGATTCAAACTAGCAACCTTTGTGTTACTGGCCCAACTCTCTAACCGCTAGGCTACCTGAGACTCCTCTTGTTCCAGAGATGTATGTTGATGTATAAGATTGAGATTGACAGCCCAAGCTTCCAGAATGTATGTCCAGAAATGTATCATATGTCCATACATTGTCCAGCAATGTTATGTCATGTCCACATTACAATGTATGTTACCAGTCTATCAAGATGGCATCTCACACCTCAAGACCCGCTGTGAGCGTGAAAGAGATGCCGCGACACATGGCCCAATAGGAGGCTTCATCCCCACTTGTGACTACAATGGACAATACACCCCTCTGCAATGTTGGGGCTCTACAGGTTAACATGCACACACACACGCACAGAAGCACACAGTAAATTCTCCAATTGAGTTGAACGTGACAAATTCAATGTGTTACAGTAAAATGTGTAAATATATTTAACAGGTTATTAACATGTCTTTCTGGTAGGTTACTGTTGGTGTGTGAACAGTTCTGGACAGAAGATTCCGGGTACTGAGACTCCACCAGGCAGTGCAAGCAACTGCTAGCAACTGTTCCACCAAGGTATATACACACACTCACTAAATCTTATTTCTTTGCAGCTGGTTCTGGATGTTGTTCATGTTTGTTGTTTTGTCTGGAATTGTAGATGTGGACGTAGATGAAAAGCGTTGGAACGAAGACGTTGAAGACTTGACAGTTGTCTTTGCTGTACTACAGGAACTAATTCACTTTCCATACAAATAAAATAAATCCAGAGATACAACTGTTGATTTTTCTTGTTGGTGTGATATGCTGAACAATTTATATGAACCTGTCAAAAATCGTTTACCTTCGATCGGATGTTCACTCACGAGACTCCCAGTTACACAATAAATGTTGCCCTATTTGTTTGGCACATTATGTTCAGAAATCCACAGGAAAGAGGCACGACAAATTCCAAATAGTTTCCGTAATGTCCACAGAAACATGGCCAACTTTTTTTATTATCAATCCTCAGGATAAAATATATAATCGATAATATCAACCGCAACGGTCTTGTTCAGTAGGAGAGGGAACGGCAATGGTTCCCCAAACTCTGTTGCGCGAGCAGAACTCATGCGAACACTTGACGGATGTTATTGTTCTGGCTCACTTTTCAAAATAAAACCCTGAAACTGGCTGAAGACTGTTGACAACTTGAGGAAGTGATAGGAAAAGGAAGCTGGTGTATATCCCTTTAAATGGCACAAAGGAGGCTATGGAACATGGAGTCAAAATAGAAGCCACTTCCTGGTTTGATATTACTCAGGGTTTCACCTGCAATATCGGTTGTGTTATACACAGACAGTATGTCGACAGTTTTGGAAACTTGAATGTTTTCTATCCAATACTAATATGCATATATTAGCAACTGAGAAGATGGCCGTTTACAATGGGCACCTTTTCATCCAAGCTACTCAATACTGCCCCCTGCAGCCATAAGTAGTTAAACATGTCTTTTGCACCTTCAGTATCCTAAACATACTGTCATTTCACAGGTCTACATTTACAAAGTTAGGCACAATGACAGTTATGTCCTGGTGGCACAGTCACGCATGGCACTTGCAACATAACAGTTGTGGGTTTGAGTCCCGCAGGGGACAGGAAGAAAGAGTACCAACTACAACATGTGTTATGATGCAGAGTTTCAGGTGAAGTGTTACAGGTTGTACTTAGTGCCAATTTGACACAGGTTTTGGACTTAATATCTGTTTGACAAATACATTTTGGGATGCGAATGTACGTTTTAGAAAGCTCTCAAAACATGGGACAATTTCAGCAGTATGATTCATAGTCAATAACTCATGAGACAAAAAAATAGTCCACATTTTATTGGCTGCAAACAATTCCTCAACATTTGTGTAGTAACAGACTTATTTAACAGCAACTAAGTATTTTGACGTTACCATGAAGTATTAAGGGCGCAGCCACTACGGAATAGCATTGCTGCTTCTAATGTATAGTCTGGCGGAGAGGCAGGAGTCTCAAGGAGCACACCGAGGGCAAGCTCCTTCCACATAAAGCATTATTCCAGCGCTTCTGACCTGAAGATGAAACACACAGATATACTCAGCTGTACAGACAGTAGGAGAGTCCACAGGAGACAATCATTAGTTAAATTAACGAGGAGTAAGTTTAATTTCATGACTGGATCAGTGAATGATACTGGGTTTACTGTAACTCCAAAGTTGATGTGAATACAAGTCTCTCTGGCACCAGCACCAGGCCTTCCTTTAGCCCAGTTCTGGTGATCAAAGTCGGAGCCATCACTCCAGAACCACCGCCTGTCCTGAAGGGGGGGGGGGGTCAGAATAAACTCAATGTATAGTCTTTCCTCTAACACCTGAAACAGTTAAAGCTACTCCAAAACCCCTCCTACTGGGACTATTGCTTGTGTAAAGACCGTGATGCCTACTCCTCACATTTGCAATCCCATACATGTCAAAGACCATAACTAGTTGACAACTTGATGCTCGAAACCCCATGCACATGTTTACAAGCAGACTGTGTGGAATAGATTACATCTATACTTAACTAGAACCATTTTACATATGTATAAAAGCATCCTACGGAAGTTGACAATTAAAAACATTGACGTTATTTAGTAGATTCATCTAGCATGACCTACAGGATCAATTAGGTTAAGGGTTTCGCTCAAGGGCACGTCAGATTTCTCAGTGAGCTCTGGGATTCAAACTAGCAGCCTTGACTTTATTGGGGTCCACACAAAATAGACAGAACTACATTAATAACAGGTAGCCTAAATGCCACAACACACTATTTTTTTAACGAGGTTTGCTGTTCACTTGAGCAAGATGAGATGGAACGGAGTTCCTTGCAATAATGGCCTTATATAACACTGTAGGGTTCATGGTCCCACCTTAACAGAATAAAATCCACCAATCCAGGTAGGAGGGAAACCAACAGTCTTGACCAAGACCAACTCCTGTAGAAACTGGTCCTCCTCGGAGCTGTGCACAGATGCCAGGTTTGCGCCAAGGTAGTTCACAACGTTGGGTACAGACACCAGTTGATCACCAAGGGACACACAGTACCGCTAGAGAAGAAAGTATTTATTGAACTAGGCAAGTCAATTAAGAAAATTATTATCTACAGTAACAGCCAAGCAGTAGATGGGAACAAAGACATTTCATGTATTAGTCAGTCAGCCTTGCTGAGAATTTGTCTTCTGGACTCTCAACCAAATATTGACCATCGCAAATAATTCCTTTTTTAAACTCTTAAAGATACTAGTTTATCTCCATCTTAAGCCATGTCCTGTGGGTTCCAGTATACAGGAGGCACAACACATTCAAAATGTTTAGAAAATTCCCATCTTAAAGGGAAGTTCAGTATTTCACATCAGTCATGTGTTGCAGTTTAAGAAAGTATCACTTTTAAGGTAATGTCTAAGAGCTCATTCCAACTACACTTCCCCCTTCAAATTCACAGTAGATGGTAAGGGTGATACCTCTGCTTCTGGCCAGCTCCTTGTAGTCTTTACAAACATTAAACAGCGTGATCCATATTTGGTCCAACCGGAAGGACACAAGTCTTCTTCTACAAGTGAATCTGTAAGGAGAAGTTACATGTGGCTTTAAAGGCTAGTGGATGGAGATCTACAAATCACATCTACAATATTATTTGTAGGTCAATCAGTCATGTCTGCTACGAGAAAAATACAGAACGAGTCAAGAAAAGTGGACTCTTACTTGCATCTCCCAGAGCAAAGGCAGCACTGAGAAGCAGAAGACTGGTCAACATGGTCATGGAGTCTCCTGAGAGAAACAGAGTGAAGCCATCCAAACCACAGATTCAACTCCACATACATTAGAACAGGAATGTGTCTGCTTTCCTAAATGCCAAACTATTCCCTAAACAGGGCTGAGGAGAATGTCTGGGCAGGTATTTCTCTCCAGTCAGACAGAAGTAATAGAGTTCAAGTTCCCAAATGTAGAAATGTCATTCAGGATTGGTTATGGCCAAATCTGTCAGAAAACAGGCATTATGATTGAACACAAAGTTCAATTCTGCTTCTTTTACTTTCCAACAAAAATAAAAGCAAAGTATAAAATGCTGACAGGTAAGGCGTAGTGGCTTGTAACACCGGCAGGTAAGGCTTAGTGGCTTGTAACACCGGCCGTCAAGGCTTAGTGGCTTGTAACACCGGCAGGCAAGGCTTAGTGGCTTGTAACACCAGCAGGCAAGGCTTGTAACACCAGCAGGCAAGGCTTAGTGGCTTGTAACACCGGCAGGTAAGGCTTAGTGGCTTGTAACACCGGCAGGCAAGGCTTAGTGGCTTGTAACACCGGCAGGTAAGGCTTAGTGGCTTGTAACACCGGCAGGCAAGGCTTAGTGGCTTGTAACACCAGCAGGCAAGGCTTAGTGGCTTGTAACACCAGCAGGCAAGGCTTAGTGGCTTGTAACACCAGCAGGTAAGGTGAAATGGCCACCTGGAAAGGCTGTGATAGCCAATTAACAACAGGAACAATAAAGGAACTGGGAAACCACAAATGCTGAACAACCCAAGTAGAACAAGCTGCTTATATACCAGAAGAAAGGAAGAGGAATTGGTGATTAGCAGAGTGAGTTCAGGTGTGATGAGTTAGCAGGAAAGGGGCGTGTCCAGAGGGGAACTGGGAGGTCAATTATGCCCACTGAATGCATTTTTTTAATGATCATATTCAAAAAGTTGTTTTGCAGGACAAGGTTTATTGTGACTTTCAAGAATGCCGGAATTGCTTCACCTTGCTCTCCTGGTAGGCTCGATGCAAGTTTCACCATCCAATTATTTCAGACATACAATGCAGTTCCACCATGGCACGGACCGTGATGATACCTTGGTGCAGACCATGATGATACCTTGGTGCAGACCATGGTAATACCTTGGTGCAGACCATGATGATACCTTGGTTCAGACCATGGTGATACCTTGGTGCAGACCATTATAATACCTTGGTGCAGACCATGATGATACCTTGGTGCAGACCATGATGATACCTTGGTGCAGACCATTATAATACCTTGGTGCAGACCATTATAATACCTTCGTGCAGACCATTATAATACCTTGGTGCAGACCATGATGATACCTTGGTGCAGACCATGATGATACCTTGGTGCAGACCCTGATGATACCTTGGTGCAGACCATGGTGATACCTTCGTGCAGACCATGATGATAACTTTGCGCAGACCATGGTGATACCTTGGTGCAGACCATGGTAATACCTTGGTGCAGACCATGATGATACCTTGGTGCAGACCATGGTGATACCTTGGTGCAGACCATGGTAATACCTTGGTGCAGACCATGATGATACCTTGGTGCAGACCATGGTGATACCTTGGTGCAGACCATTATAATACCTTGGTGCAGACCATGATGATACCTTGGTGCAGACCATTATAATACTTTGGTGCAGACCATTATAATACTTTGGTGCAGACCATTATAATACCTTGCTGCAGACCATTATAATACATTGGTGCAGACCATTATAATACCTTGGTGCAGACCATTATAATACCTTGGTGCAGACCATTATAATACCTTGGTGCAGACCTTTATAATACCTTGGTGCAGCCCATTATAATACCTTGGTGCAGACCATTATAATACCTTGGTGCAGACCATGATGATACCTTGGTGCAGACCATTATATTACCTTTGTGCAGACCATGATGATACTTTTGTGCATACCATTATAATACCTTGCTGCAGACCATGGTGATACCTTGGTGCAGACCATTATAATACCTTGGTGCAGACCATGATGATGCCTTGGTGCAGACCATGATGATACCTTGGTGTAGACCATTATAATACCTTGGTGCAGACCATGATGATACCTTGGTGCAGACCATGATGATACCTTGGTGCAGACCATTATAATACCTTGGTGCAGACCATGGCAGTACGGTAGTTTTTTTTTGAGGGGTAAAGTTTTTTACGTCCAGTTGTTTTTAACAGACACACGACAGTTCAACGGAATCTCACTGGAGCAGACAATTGTTACATCTATTTCCTATGCAGACTTTCTAAATGGCGACAACAACAAAAAAATAAAGTTAATGGGTACATAGTTACTGTATTAAAGCTGACAAGAGAAGGAGAGAGAGGTATGGGAGAAATGAGAGGAGGGGAGAGGTTAGGGGATGAGAGGAGGAGGGAGAGGTTAGGGGAGGAGAGGAGGAGGGGAGAGTCGAGAGGTTAGGGGAGGAGAGGGGTAGGGAAGAGGGGTATAGGAGGGAGGAGTGGAGGAGGGGAGAGAGTAGAGGTATAGGAGAGAGGAGAGGTATAGGAGAGAGGAGAGGTATAGGAGAGAGGAGAGGTATGCGAGAGAGGAGAGGAGGAGGGGAGGAGAGGAGGAGGGGAGAGATGTATAGGAGAGAGGAGAGGTATAGGAGAGAGGAGGGGAGGATAGAGGAGAGGTATGGGATAGAGGAGAGGTTTGCGAGAGAGGAGAGGTATGGTAGAGAGGAGAGGTATGGTAGAGAGGAGAGGTATAGGAGAGAGGAGAGGTATGGGAGAGAGGAGAGGGTTTGTGTTAGGACAAGAGGAGGAGAGAGAGGTATGGGAGAAATGAGAGGAGGGGTGAGGTTAGGGGACGAGAGGAGGAGGGGAGAGTCGAGAGGTTAGGGAGGGGAGGAGAGGGGTAGGGAAGAGGGGTATAGGAGGGAGGAGTGGAGAGAGGAGAGTTTAGGGGAGAGAGGTATAGGAGAGAGGAGAGGTATAGGAGAGAGGAGAGGTATAGGAGAGAGGAGAGGTATAGGAGAGAGGAGATGTATAGGAGAGAGGAGAGGAGGAGGGTAGAGAGGAGAGGTATAGGAAAGAGGAGAGGTATAGGAGAGAGGAGAGGAGGAGGGGAGAGAGGAGAGGTATGGTAGAGAGGAGAGGTATACGAGAGAGGAGAGGTATAGGAGAGAGGAGAGGAGGACGGGAGAGAGGAGAGGTGGAGGGGAGATAGGAGAGGTATGCGAGAGAGGAGAGGTATGCGAGAGAGGAGAGGTATGGTAGAGAGTAGAGGTATAGGAGAGAGGAGAGGTATAGGAGAGAGGAGAGGAGGAGGGGAGAGAGGAGAGGTATGGTAGAGAGGAGAGGTATAGGAGAGAGGAGAGGTATAGGAGAGAGGAGAGGAGGAGGGGAGAGAGGAGAGGTATGGTAGTGAGGAGAGGTATAGGAGAGAGGAGAGGTATAGGAGAGAGGAGAGGAGGAGGGGAGAGAGGAGAGGTATAGGAGAGAGGAGAGGAGGAGGGAGAGGAGAGGTATAGGAGAGCGGAGAGGTGTAGGAGAGAGGAGAGGTATAGGAGAGAGGAGAGGTATGGGAGAGAGGAGAGGTATAGGAGAGAGGAGAGGTATAGGAGAGAGGAGAGGTATGGGAGAGAGGAGAGGTATAGGAGAGAGGAGAGGTATAGGAAAGAGGAGAGGTATAGGAGAGAGGAGAGGTATGGGAGAGAGGAGAGGTATAGGAGAGAGGAGAGGTATAGGAAAGAGGAGAGGTATAGGAAAGAGGAGAGGTATAGGCGAGAGGAGAGGAGGAGGGGAGAGAGGTATAGGAGAGAGGAGAGGTATAGGGGAGAGGTTATGGGAGTAGGGGTATTGGCGAGAGGAGAGGTATAGGAGAGATGAGAGGTATAGGAGAGAGGAGAGGTATAGGAGGGAGGAGAGGTATAGGAGGGAGGAGAGGAATAGGAGAGAGGAGAGGAATAGGAGAGAGGAGAGGAGGGGGGAGAGGAGAGGTATGGGAGAGAGGAGAGGTATGGGAGTGAGGAGAGGAGGAGGGGAGAGAGGTATAGGAGAGAGGAGAGGTATAGGAGAGAGGAGGAGGAGGGAGGGGGAGGGAGGGTATAGGAGAGAGGAGAGGAGGAGGGGAGAGGTGAGGTATAGGAAAGAGGAGAGGTATAGGAGAGGTATGGGAGAGAGGAGAGGTATAGGAGAGAGGAGAGGTATAGGAAAGAGGAGAGGTATAGGCGAGAGGAGAGGAGGAGGGGAGAGAGGAGAGGTATGGGAGAGAGGAGAGGTATGGGAGAGAGGAGAGGTATAGGAGAGAGGAGAGGTATAGGAGAGAGGAGAGGTATAGGAAAGAGGAGAGGTATAGGCGAGAGGAGAGGAGGAGGGGAGAGAGGTATAGGAGAGAGGAGAGGTATAGGAGAGAGGAGAGGAGGAGGGGAGAGAGGAGAGGCATGGGAGAGAGGAGAGGTATGGGAGAGAGGAGAGGTATAGGAGAGAGGAGAGGTATAGGAGAGTGGAGAGGAGGAGGGGAGAGAGGAGAGGTATAGGAGAGAGGAGAGGAGGAGGGGAGAGGAGAGGTATAGGAGAGAGGAGAGGTGTAGGAGAGAGGAGAGGTATAGGAGAGAGGAGAGGTATGGGAGAGAGGAGAGGTATAGGAAAGAGGAGAGGTATAGGAGAGAGTAGAGGTATAGGAGAGAGGAGAGGTATAGGAAAGAGGAGAGGTATAGGAGAGAGGAGAGGTATGGGAGAGAGGAGAGGTATAGGAGAGAGGAGAGGTATAGGAAAGAGGAGAGGTATAGGAGAGAGGAGAGGTATGGGAGAGAGGAGAGGTATAGGAGAGAGGAGAGGTATAGGAAAGAGGAGAGGTATAGGAAAGAGGAGAGGTATAGGAGGGAGGAGAGGTATAGGAGGGAGGAGAGGAATAGGAGAGAGGAGAGGAATAGGAGAGAGGAGAGGAGGGGGGAGAGGAGAGGTATGGGAGAGAGGTATAGGAGAGAGGAGAGGTATAGGGGAGAGGTTATGGGAGTAGGGGTATCGGCGAGAGGAGAGGTATAGGAGAGATGAGAGGTATAGGAGAGAGGAGAGGTATAGGAGGGAGGAGAGGTATAGGAGGGAGGAGAGGAATAGGAGAGAGGAGAGGAATAGGAGAGAGGAGAGGAGGGGGGAGAGGAGAGGTATGGGAGAGAGGAGAGGTATGGGAGTGAGGAGAGGAGGAGAGGAGAGAGGTATAGGAGAGAGGAGAGGTATGGGAGAGAGGAGAGGTATAGGAGAGAGGAGAGGTATAGGCGAGAGGAGAGGAGGAGGGGAGAGAGGAGAGGTATAGGAGAGAGGAGAGGAGGAGGTGAGAGGAGAGGTATAGGAGAGAGGAGAGGTGTAGGAGAGAGGAGAGGTATAGGAGAGAGGAGAGGTATGGGAGAGAGGAGAGGTATAGGAGAGAGGAGAGGTATAGGAGAGAGGAGAGGTATAGGAAAGAGGAGAGGTATAGGAGAGAGGAGAGGAGGAGGGGAGAGAGGAGAGGTATGGGAGAGAGGAGAGGTATGGGAGAGAGGAGAGGTATAGGCGAGAGGAGAAGAGGAGGGGAGAGAGGTATAGGAGAGAGGATAGGTATAGGAGAGAGGAGAGGTATAGGAGAGAGGAGAGGAGGAGGGGAGAGATGTATAGGAGAGAGGATAGGTATAGGAGAGAGGAGAGGTATAGGAGAGAGGAGAGGAGGAGGGGAGAGAGGAGAGTTATGGGAAAGAGGAGATGTATAGGAGAGAGGAGAGGAGGAGGGGAGAGAGGTATAGGCGAGAGGAGAGGAGGAGGGGAGAGAGGTATAGGAGAGAGGAGAGGAGGAGGGGAGAGAGGTGGGGACCCCCCCCCCTTGTTCAGGTACACATTATTCCATTTCTGTTAGTTACATGTCTGTGGAACTTGTTCAGTTGTTCAGTTGTTCAGCTGGGTCGCTCTGACCCGCAGAGCGCAGAGCACAACAAGAACACTTGGCTGCTCTCTAGCACACAGCGGGGCACGTCCGGGCCTGTGTAGCGGCTGGCAGGGTCGCTCTGACCCACGAGCGCAGAGCGGGGAGCCGGGCACAGCGTCGCCACACTCGCCACACTCGCCACACTCGCAGACTCTCTACTGCGCTCCGCGGCACACGCCTCGCCAGTGGCTGACAGGGTCGCTCTGACCCGCAGAGCGCGACTCTAACACTCGGCTGCTCTCTAGCACACAGCGAGGCACGTCCGGACCTGTGAAGCGTCTGGCTGAGGTGCTCTGACCCAAGAGCGCAGAGCTGCGAGCCCAGAGCGCAGAGCGGGGAGCCGGGCACAGCCTTGCCACACTCGCCACACTCGCAGACTCTCTACTACGCTCCGCGGCACACGCCTCGCCATTGGCTGACAGGGTCGCTCTGAGCCCAGAGCGAAGAGAGCAGAGCGCAGAGCGAGGAGCCGGGCACACGCCTCGCCACACTCGCAGACTCTCTACTACGCTCAAAGGCACACACCTCGCCAGTGGCTGGCACGGTCACTCTGACCCCACCAGAGCAGAGCGGGAGCCCTGGAAACACAGGGCCCGGGTCGCTCTGACCCGCGAGCGCCGAGCACAGAAAGGGGAGCCCTCCACACACAGGACCTGGGTCACCCTGACATCAGGACCACGGGAGGGTGAAATGAAGTTTTTAAGACAACATATTTTGCTACAGGGGTACCATAAGAACCATCTTACACAATAAAACTATTTCAAGACATTCCCAACATAGTACACTGCTTTTGACCAGGGCCTATAGGGTCACAACTAGTCCACTATGTAAGGAATAGGGTTCTATTTGGGACATACTTCATCCATCTATTCCATTGTCCTTTTCTTCCAGAAATACAGAAAGTCACCTTGATGACAAGGTTTGGTGAAAGAGAGGCTTGACCCTCGCAAAGAAAAGGCACGCTAGCTATTTACCCTCTCCCACCTTCTCTCCTCCTCACAAAGGAATGCTGCTGGTCCTACGGCATATCTCTCTTCCAATACTTTAGCCTTAAGACATTGATCTATCACCTCTCCTCTCATCTTGCAGACTGTTTTAAATTAAATCACACAGAGATTATGTGGTTTATGGTATTTTTTGTGCAATACTTTTGCACTACGATAATATAAAAACCCACTACAAACTTCTGCTAACATTGGCCACCGCTAGCTGAGAATCATGGTAGCGGTGAGGCAGGCTGTGCCTGTCCTCCTCTCTTTTTTTTGCATTTTCAATGGTCTGAAAGATGCTGGAAATGAATATCTTGTTAATGGAAAGACCAGGAAACTGGAAAAAAATGCACTGTCGGCATGCAGCCGAACGTTACTAACCACTTTTGGAGCTAACTAGCTGGTGCTCATAACATGGCTAACATACCAAGCTAACATTACCTAGCTAACTAGCTGGTGCTCATAACATGGCTAACATTACCTAGCTAACTAGCTGGTGCTCATAACATGGCTAACATTACCGAGCTAACTAGCTGGTGCTCATAACATGGCTAACATTACCTAGCTAACATTATCTAGCTAACTCGCTGGTGCTCATAACATGGCTAACATTACCTAGCTAACTACCTGGTGCTCATAACATGGCTAACATACCAAGCTAACATTACCTAGCTAACATTATCTAGCTAACTACCTGGTGCTCATAACATGGCTAACATTGCCTAGCTAACTAGCTGGTGCTCATAACATGGCTAACATACCAAGCTAACATTACCTAGCTAACTAGCTGGTGCTCATAACATGGCTAACATTACCTAGCTAACTAGCTGGTGCTCATAACATGGCTAACATTACCGAGCTAACTAGCTGGTGCTCATAACATGGCTAACATTACCTAGCTAACATTATCTAGCTAACTCGCTGGTGCTCATAACATGGCTAACATTACCTAGCTAACTACCTGGTGCTCATAACATGGCTAACATTGCCTAGCTAACTAGCTGGTGCTCATAACATGGCTAACATACCAAGCTAACATTACCTAGCTAACTAGCTGGTGCTCATAACATGGCTAACATTACCTAGCTAACTAGCTGGTGCTCATAACATGGCTAACATTACCTAGCTAACTACCTGGTGCTCATAACATGGCTAACATTACCTAGCTAACTAGCTGGTGCTCATAACATGGCTAACATTACCTAGCTAACTAGCTGGGGCTCATAACATGGCTAACATTACCTAGCTAACTAGCTGGTGCTCATAACATGGCTAACATTACCTAGCTAACTAGCCGGTGCTCATAACATGGCTAACATTACCTAGCTAACTCGCTGGTGCTCATAACATGGCTAACATTACCTAGCTAACATTACCTAGCTTACAAAACAACTTATATTAAACAGGATAGATAGCTGGCCATTAGCAACATTGGGTTGTCAATGAGACAGAGCTCGCTAACCAGCGGGGCCAGCAAACAATATAACAAAATAATAATTTTGTATTTGAAAAAACTCCAGGAAGGAATCACAGGAATCACAGTAGCAAGTATCCCTGGTGCACTGTTAAAATATTGTAGCGACCCGCACAGACAGCTGTGTGTTATGTGTTAGGCTAGGAGGTGGTTGTGTTGTACTGACCAGTACCCGGTGTTCGCGGGGTCCGACATGTCAATCAACCTGCTATCTGCCAATCACGGGAATGCCTGGAATGTTCTGATGCCGGGCATCCTGGTGGTTGGCGGAATGGCGTGGAGGGGGGTTGGGCAGGGGGGTGGAGCATTGGAAGTTAAGACCAGGTTCAGCCTTTATTCTCTCTCTCTTACGTCTGGGCTTCCCAAGAGAAGGTCACGATTGGCTTGTGGGTTATCTGTCATCTTTTTGGCGTGTGCTACGGCCCAAACAGTAGCCTGTGTAAAGTTGGTTTAATAAACCGTCAATTCGCAAACTCAAGCCTCTGTCTGGACAATTGTTCATTTATGATCTAGTCAGGTCATTACAATATTTAGCAATTTAAACTATTAGTTTCCCCTCAATGGATTTCATGTTTCATGACCTTGTCCAAGATGTTGGACTTGACGACAGCTGCTACGTCAGTTGCTATGATCAGTTGCCCAACATTCAGGGGCAAAAGATCAATGAGACAGACAGCAGTTAATTCAAATGAATGGAACATTCCAGAACTTATAGTTAAATTGATGCTGCATCTAAAGTCTATCTGGTGACATCACAACGAGGACAAAAGGTTTTGCTGCTAATTATTTATCTCCTTCTGAAATAGCATTGTGTTTCCAAGACATTGTAATGCACTTCAGACTAGAGAGAGAGAGAGAGAGAGAGAGAGAGGTAGAGAGAGAGAGAGAGAGAGAGAGAGTAGAGAGAGAGAGAGAGAGAGCGAGAGAGAGAGAGAGAGAGAGAGGTTGAGAGAGGTAGAGAGAGAGCGAGAGAGAGAGGTAGAGAGAGAGCGAGAGAGAGGTAGAGAGAGAGCAAGAGGGAGAGAGAGGTAGAGAGAGAGAGAGAGAGGTTGAGAGAGGTAGAGAGAGAGCGAGAGAGAGAGGTAGAGAGAGAGCGAGAGAGAGGTAGAGAGAGAGCAAGAGGGAGAGAGAGGTAGAGAGAGAGCGAGAGAGCGAGAGAGAGGTAGAGAGAGAGCGAGAGAGAGGTAGAGAGAGAGCGAGAGAGAGGTAGAGAGAGAGTTCACAAACACAAACACACCCTACAGAGCCCCATGACAGCAGCACAATTAGACCCAACCAAATCATGAGAAAACAAAAAGATAATTACTTGACACATTGGAAAGAATTAACAAATAAACAGAGCAAACTAGAATGCTATTTGGCCCTACACAGAGAGTACACAGCGGCAGAATACCTGACCACTGTGACTGACCCAAAATTAAGGAAAGCTTTGACTATGTACAGACTCAGCGAGCATAGCCTTGCTATTGAGAAAGGCCGCCGTAGGCAGACATGGCTCTCAAGAGAAGACAGGCTATGTGCTCACTGCCCACAAAATGAGGTGGAAACTGAGCTGCACTTCCTAACCTCCTGCCCAATGTATGACCATATTAGAGAGACATATTTCCCTCAGATTACACAGATCCACAAAGAATTCGAAAACAAATCCAATTTTGAAAAACTCCCATATCTACTGGGTGAAATTCCACAGTGTGCCATCAGAGCAGCAAGATTTGTGACCTGTTGCCACGAGAAAAGGGCAACCAGTGAGGAACTAGCACCATTGTAAATACAACCCATATCTATGCTTATTTATTTTATCTTGTGTCCTTTCAAATTCGTACCTTGTAAAAACACTGTATATATATATATAATATGACATTTTCAATGTCTTTATTGTTTTGAAACTTCTGTATGTGTGATGTCTACTGTTAATTTTTATTGTTTACCTTACTTGCTTTGGCAATGTTAACACATGTTTCCCATGCCAATAAAGCCCCTTGAATTGAATTGAATTGAGTGAGAGAGAGAGAGAGAGAGGTAGAGAGCGAGAGAGCGAGAGAGCGAGAGAGAGGTAGAGAGAGAGCGAGAGAGAGGGAGAGAGAGAGGTAGAGAGAAAGAGAGAGAGAGAGAGAGAGCGAGGGAGAGAAATTTAGACAAAATAGAGGGAGGGGTCTGACTGGACGGGTCCTTAAAAGGAGTTGAGAGAGAGGTAGAACTCAACTCACAGGCAGGACAGAGAGAGAGAGACCCAGTGAAGACCTTTAAAGAAGTGAAGCTACAACTGAAGACTTCAGAAGGTGAGATTTCAACATCTGATCATCTAATACCTGTCTATGTCCCAACTGACCTACAATTCCCTACGTAGTGACCTACTTTAGACAAGGGTCCATATTACCTTTGTGGCCATGAGCTATTCTCTATTTAGTTCACTGTGGGTCCTGGTCCAAAGTAGTGCACTACATAGGGGATAAGAAACCATTTGGGAAGCATCCATGTTCCAATGTCCGTTGGTCGTGTGAGTACCTGTGTCTTGTTGTTTTGGCTTTTGTGCCACTTGTATTGTGCATAGATGATTAGGGGTCTCGTCCCGTGTTGTATCATTGTGTGCTTGTGCTTTCGGGTCTCCTCCTGTGTATTTATTCGAGGTACTCCTCGCTCTTTTGAATGGGTTTCAGCCCTGTGTTTTGTATATGTGTTTGCTTGGTCTTCGTCCCCGTGCCTTTACATGGCACACTGTAATTTGGGAAAATAAAAAACCCTATTACGCATTCCTGTCTCCTTTATAACAATGTGACACTCTCCTCCAGTACCCCCAGTTATACAGTAGGTTATGTACTTAACACAGGGTCTCCTCTCCTCTAGTACCCCCAGTTATACAGTAGGTTATGTACTAAACACAGGGTCTCCTCTCCTCTAGTACCCCCAGCTATACAGTAGGTTATGTACTTAACACAGGGTCTCCTATCCTCTCCTCTAGTACCCCCAGCTATACAGTAGGTTATGTACTAAACACAGGGTCTCCTATCCTCTCCTCTAGTACCCCCAGTTATACAGTAGGTTATGTACTTAACACAGGGTCTCCTATCTTCTCCTCTAGTACCCCCAGCTATACAGTAGGTTATGTACTTAACACAGGGTCTCCTATCCTCTCCTCTAGTACCCCCAGCCATCCCAGTGATTTGGAGTAATCCAGTACAATCACAGCTGATTAAAATGCTCATCTGTCTCTCCAGGCTATCACCATGGTGACATTGACCATCATTCTGCTTGTCAGCACAGCTTTTGCTCTGGGAGACACCTTTGTTCCCCATGGTAAGAGTGAGACACCTCACACTGACAGTTGAAGTCTGAAGTTTACATACAGTTACATACGTTTTTCAACCACTCCACAAATGTATTGTTAACAAAATATCATTTTGGCAAGTCAGTTAGGACATCTACTTCGTGCATGACACAGGTCATTTTTCCAACAATTGTTAACAGACAGATTATTTCACTTATAATCCACTGTATCACAATTCCAGTGGGTCTGAAGTTTACATACACTACATTGACTGTGCCTTTAAACAGCTTGGAAAATTCCAGAAAATGATGTCATGGCTTTAGAAGCTTCTGATGGGCTCATTGGCATCATTTGAGTCAATTGGAGGTGTACCTGTGGATGTATTTCAAGGCCTACCTTCAAACTCAGTGCCTCTTTGCTTGACATCATGGGAAAATCAAAATGAATCAGCCAAGACAAGTCTGGTTCATCCTTGGGTGCAATTTCAAAATGCCTGAAGGTACCATGTTCATCTGTACAAACAATAGTACGCAAGTATAAACACCATGGGACCACGCAGCCATCATAACGCTCAGGAAGGAGACGCGTTCTGTCTCCTAGAGATGAACGTACTTTGGTGCGAAAAGTGCAAATTAATCCCAGAACAACAGCAAAGGACCTTGTGAAGATGCTGGAGGAAACGGGTACAAAAGTATCTATATCCACAGTAAAACGAGTCCTATATAGACATAACCTGAAAGGCCGCTCAGCAAGGAAGAAGCCACTGCTCAAAAACGGCCATAAAAATGCCAGACTACGGTTTGCAACTGCACATGGGGACAAATACTGTACTTTTTGGAGAAATGTCCTCTGGTCTGATGAAACATAAACAAAACTGTTTGGCCATAATGACCATCGTTATGTTTGGAGGAAAAAGGGGGAGGCTTGCAAGCCGAGAACACCATCCCGACCGTGAAGCACGGGGGTGGCAGCATCATGTTGTGGGGGTGCTTTGCTGCAGGAAGGACTGGTGTACTTCACAAAATAGATGGCATGAGGTTGGAAAATGATGTGCATATATTGAAGTAACATCTCAAGACATCATTCAGGAACTTAAAGCTTGGTCGAAAATGGGTCTTCCAAATGGACATTGACCCCAAGCAGACTTCCAATGTTGTGTCAAAATGGCTTAAGGACAACAATGACAAGGTATTGGAGTGGCCATCACAAAGCCCTGACCTCAATCCTATAGAAAAGTTGTGGGCAGAACTGAAAAAGCATGTTCGAGCAAGGAGGCCTACAAACCTGACTCAGTTACCCCCACTCTGTCAGGAGGAATGGGCCAAAATTCACCCAAATTATTGTGTGAAGCTTGTAGAAGGCGACCCGAAACGTTTGACCCAAGTTAAACAATGTAAAGGCAATGCTACCAAATATTAATTGAGTGTATGTAAACTTCTGACCCACTGGGAATGTGATGAAATAAATAAAAGCTGAAATAAATCATTCTCTACTATTATGCTGACATTTCACATTCTTAAAATAAAGTGGTGATCCTAACTGACCTAAAACAGGGAATGTTTACTAGGATTAAATGTCAGGAATTGTGAAAAACTGAGTGTAAATGTATTTGTCTAAGGTGTATGTGAACTTCCCACTTCAACTGTGCTAAGTCAACAATTTTATAAATATAAACATTACTGGGTGTTTATCTGTCCCACAAGTACAAGAATTAATACCCAGGTGTGATTAGGAAAAATGTTTGTTTGTACATCTCATTCTCCTTGGGACACCCTCAGAGAGGACAGCCTCTATTTAACCTTTAGTTAAGAACAAATTCTTATTTACAATGATGGCCTACCAAAAGGGATTAAAAATAAACAATATAGGACAAAACACACAAGAGAGACAACGCTACACTACATAAAGAGAGCTCTAAAACAACAACACATCAAGGCAGCAACACATGACAACACAGCATGGCAGCAACACATGACAACACAGCATGGCAACAAAACAACATGGCAACAGCATGGCTGCAACACATGACAACACACCATGGTAGCAACACATCATGAAAACAACATGGCAGCAGTACAACATGGTAGCAGAACATCATGACAACAACATGGTAGCAGCACAACTAGGCAGCAGCACAACACATGGTACAAGCATTATTGGGCACAGACAACAGCACAAAGGGCAAGAAGGTAGAGACAACAATACATCAGGCGAAGCAGCCACAACTGTCAGTAAGAGTGTCCATGATTGAGTATTTGAATGAAAAGATTGAGATAAATACTCAAACTGGACAGTTTTGTTGCAGCTCGTTCCAGTCACTAGCTGCAGCAAACTGAAAAGATGAGCGACCCAGGGATATGTGTGCTTTGGGGACCTTTAACAGAATGTGACTTGCAAGAACAGGTGTTGTATGTGGTGGATGAGGGCTGCAGTTGATATCTCAGATAGTGGGAGTGAGGCCTAAGAGGGTAAATAAATAAGCATCAACCAGTGGGTCTTGCGACGGGTATACAGAGATGACCAGTTTGCAGAGGAGTATAGAGTGCAGTGATGTGTCCTATACGGAGCATTGGTAGCAAATCTGATGGCCAATTGGTAAAGAACATCTTGCCGCTCGAGAGCACCCTTACCTGCCGATCTATAAATTATGTCTCCGTAATCTAGCATGGGTAGGAGGGTCATCTGAATCAGGGTTAGTTTTGCAGCTGGGGTGAAAGAGGAGCGATTACAATATAGCAAACCAAGTCCAGAATTAACTTAAGCCTACAGCTTTGATATGTGCTGAGAGAAGGACAGTGTATAGTCTAGCCAAACTCCCAAGTACTTGTATGAGTTGACTACCTCAAGCTCTAAACTCTCAGAGGTAGTAATCACACCTGTGGGGAGAGGGGCATTCTTCTTACCAAACCACATGACCTTTGTTTTGGAGGTGTTCAGAACAAGGTTAAGGGCAGAGAAAGCTTGTTGGACACTGAAAGCTTTGTTGTAGAGCATTTAACACAAAATCCAGGGAGGTGCCAGCTGAGTATAAGACTGTATCATCTGCATATCAATGGATGAGAGCTTCCTACTGCCTGAGCTATGTCGTTGAGGTAAATTGAGAAGAGCGTGGAGCCTAGGATTGAGCCTTGGGGTACACCCTTGGTGACAGGCAGCAGCTGAGACAGCAGATGTTCTGACATTATACACTGCATTCTTTGAGAGAGGTAGTTAGCAAACCAGGCCAACGACACCTCAGAGACACCAATACTCCTTCACCGGCCCACAAGAATGGAATGGTGTACCGTATCAAAAGCTTTGGCCAGGTCAATAAAAATATCAGCACAGTATTGCTTAGAATCAAAGGCAATGGGTGACATCATTGAGGACCTTTAAGGTTGCAGTGACACATGCATAACCTGAACGGAAGCCAGACTGCATACCAGAGAGAACACTATAGACATCAAGAGAGCCAGTCAGTTGATTATTGACACGTTTTTCAAAACGTTTGATAAACAGGGCAAAATAGAAATAGGCCTATAACAGTTAGGATCAGCTTGATCTCCCCCTTTAAATAAAGGACGAACCGTGGATGTCTTCCAGGCAATGGGAACCTCCCTAGAGAGAAGAGACAGGTTCAAAAGATCAGCCGTGACACCAGATAAATTAAGGTTGTGCCCAAGGGCTCAAGGGCATAGACAGATATTTCAACTTCTCATCTCAGGGATTCAAACTAGCAACCTTTGTGTTACTGGCACAACTCTCTAACCGCTAGGCTACCTGAGACTCCTCTTGTTCCAGAGATGTATGTTGATGTATAAGATTGAGATTGACAGCCCAAGCTTCCAGAATGTATGTCCAGAAATGTATCATATGTCCATACATTGTCCAGCAATGTTATGTCATGTCCACATTACAATGTATGTTACCAGTCTATCAAGATGGCATCTCACACCTCAAGACCCGCTGTGAGCGTGAAAGAGATGCCGCGACACATGGCCCAATAGGAGGCTTCATCCCCACTTGTGACTACAATGGACAATACACCCCTGAGCAATGTTGGGGCTCTACAGGTTAACATGCACACACACACGCACAGAAGCACACAGTAAATTCTCCAATTGAGTTGAACGTGACAAATTCAATGTGTTACAGTAAAATGTGTAAATATATTTAGCAGGTTATTAACATGTCTTTCTGGTAGGTTACTGTTGGTGTGTGAACAGTTCTGGACAGAAGATTCCGGGCACTGAGACTCCACCAGGCACTGCTATCAACTGTTCCACCAAGGTACACACACAAAAACACACACTTACTAAATCTTATTTCTTTGCAGCTGGTTCTGGATGTTGTTCATGTTTGTTGTTTTGTCTGGAATTGTAGATGTGGACGTAGATGAAAAGCGTTGGAACGAAGACGTTGAAGACTTGACAGTTGTCTTTGCTGTACTACAGGAACTAATTCACTTTCCATACAAATAAAATAAATCCAGAGATACAACTGTTGATTTTTCTTGTTGGTGTGATATGCTGAACAATTTATATGAACCTGTCAAAATAATCGTTTACCTTCGATCGGATGTTCACTCACGAGACTCCCAGTTACACAATAAATGTTGCCCTATTTGTTTGGCACATTATGTTCAGAAATCCACAGGAAAGAGGCACGACAAATTCCAAATAGTTTCCGTAATGTCCACAGAAACATGGCCAACTTTTTTTATTATCAATCCTCAGGATAAAATATATAATCGATAATATCAACCGCAACGGTCTTGTTCAGTAGGAGAGGGAACGGCAATGGTTCCCCAAACTCTGTTGCGCGAGCAGAACTCATGCGAACACTTGACGGATGTTATTGTTCTGGCTCACTTTTCAAAATAAAACCCTGAAACTGGCTGAAGACTGTTGACAACTTGAGGAAGTGATAGGAAAAGGAAGCTGGTGTATATCCCTTTAAATGGCACAAAGGGAGGCTATGGAACATGGAGTCAAAATAGAAGCCACTTCCTGGTTTGATTTTACTCAGGGTTTCACCTGCAATATCGGTTGTGTTATACACAGACAGTATGTCGACAGTTTTGGAAACTTGAATGTTTTCTATCCAATACTAATATGCATATATTAGCAACTGAGAAGATGGCCGTTTACAATGGGCACCTTTTCATCCAAGCTACTCAATACTGCCCCCTGCAGCCATAAGTAGTTAAACATGTCTTTTGCACCTTCAGTATCCTAAACATACTGTCATTTCACAGGTCTACATTTACAAAGTTAGGCACAATGACAGTTATGTCCTGGTGGCACAGTCACGCATGGCACTTGCAACATAACAGTTGTGGGTTTGAGTCCAACAGGGGACAGGAAGAAAGAGTACCAACTACAACATGTGTTATGATGCAGAGTTTCAGGTGAAGTGTTACAGGTTGTACTTAGTGCCAATTTGACTCAGGTTTTGGACTTAATATCTGTTTGACAAATACATTTTGGGATGCGAATGTACGTTTTAGAAAGCTCTCAAAACATGGGACAATTTCAGCAGTATGATTCATAGTCAATAACTCATGAGACAAAAAATAGTCCACATTTTATTGGCTGCAAACAATTCCTCAACATTTGTGTAGTAACAGACTTATTTAACAGCAACTAAGTAATTTGACGTTACCATGAAGTATTAAGGGCGCAGCAACTACGGAATAACATTGCTGCTTCTAATGTATAGTCTGGCGGAGAGGCAGGAGTCTCAGGGAGCACACAGAGGGCAAGCTCCTTCCACATAAAGCATTGTTCCAGCGCTTCTGACCTGAAGACAAAACACAGAACACATATACTCAGCTGTACAGACAGTAGGAAAGTCCACAGGAGACATTCATTAGTTAAATTAACTAGGAATAAATTTAATTTGATGACTGGATCAGTGAATGATACTGGGTTTACTGTACCTCCAAAGTTGATACGAATACAAGTCTCTCTGGCACCAGCACCAGGCCTTCCTTTAGCCCAGTTCTGGTGATCAAAGTCGGAGCCATCACTCCAGAACCACCGCCTGTCCTGAAGGGGGGGGGTCAGAATAAACTCAATGTATAGTCTTTCCTCTAACACCTGAAACAGTTAAAGCTACTCCAAAACCCCTCCTACTGGGACTATTGCTTGTGTAAAGACCGTGATGCCTACTCCTCACATTTGCAATCCCATACATGTCAAAGACCATAACTAGTTGACAACTTGATGCTCGAAACCCCATGCACATGTTTACAAGCAGACTGTGTGGAATAGATTACATCTATACTTAACTAGAACCATTTTACATATGTATAAAAGCATCCTACGGAAGTTGACAATTAAAAACATTGACGTTATTTAGTAGATTCATCTAGCATGACCTACAGGATCAATTAGGTTAAGGGTTTCGCTCAAGGGCACGTCAGATTTCTCAGTGAGCTCTGGGATTCAAACTAGCAGCCTTGACTTTATTGGGGTCCACACAAAATAGACAGAACTACATTAATAACAGGTAGCCTAAATGCCACAACACACTATTTTTTTAACGAGGTTTGCTGTTCACTTGAGCAAGATGAGATGGAACGGAGTTCCTTGCAATAATGGCCTTATATAACACTGTAGGGTTCATGGTCCCACCTTAACAGAATAAAATCCACCAATCCAGGTAGGAGGGAAACCAACAGTCTTGACCAAGACCAACTCCTGTAGAAACTGGTCCTCCTCGGAGCTGTGCACAGATGCCAGGTTTGCGCCAAGGTAGTTCACAACGTTGGGTACAGACACCAGTTGATCACCAAGGGACACACAGTACCGCTAGAGAAGAAAGTATTTATTGAACTAGGCAAGTCAATTAAGAAAATTATTATCTACAGTAACAGCCAAGCAGTAGATGGGAACAAAGACATTTCATGTATTAGTCAGTCAGCCTTGCTGAGAATTTGTCTTCTGGACTCTCAACCAAATATTGACCATCGCAAATAATTCCTTTTTTAAACTCTTAAAGATACTAGTTTATCTCCATCTTAAGCCATGTCCTGTGGGTTCCAGTATACAGGAGGCACAACACATTCAAAATGATTAGAAAATTCCCATCTTAAAGGGAAGCTCAGTATTTCACATCAGTCATGTGTTGCAGTTTAAGAAAGTATCACCTTTAAGGTAATGTCAAAGAGCTCATTTCAACTACACTTCCCCTTCAAATTCACAGTAGATGGTAAGGGTGATACCTCTGCTTCAGGCCAGCTCCTTGTAGTCTTTACAAACATTAAACAGCGTGATCCATATTTGGTCCAACCGGAAGGACACAAGTCTTCTTCTACAAGTGCATCTGTAAGGAGAAGTTACATGTGGCTTTAAAGGCTAGTGGATGGAGATCTACAAATCACAGCTACAATATTATTTGTAGGTCAGTCAGTCATGTCTGCTACGAGAAAAATACAGAACGAGTCAAGAAAAGTGGACTCTTACTTGCATCTCCCAGAGCAAAGGCAGCACTGAGAAGCAGAAGACTGGTCAACATGGTCATGGAGTCTCCTGAGAGAAACAGAGTGAAGCCATCAAAACCACAGAGTCAATTCAACATACAGTAGATTAGAACAGGAATGTGTCTGCTTTCCTAAATGCCAACATATTCCCTAAACAGGGCTGAGGAGAATTTCTGGGCAGGTATTTCTCTCCACTCAGATGTAATAACATTACAATTCCCAAATGTAGAAATGTCACTCATGTTTGGTTATGGCCAAATCTGTCAGAAAACAGGCATTATGATTGAACACAAAGTTCAATTCTGCTTCTTTTACTTTCCAACAAAAATAAAAAGCAAAGTATAAAATGCTGACAGGTAAGGCGTAGTGGCTTGTAACACCAGCAGGTAAGGCTTAGTGGCTTGTAACACCAGCAGTTAAGGCTTAGTGGCTTGTAACACCAGCAGGTAAGGCTTAGTGGCTTGTAACACCAGCAGGTAAGGCTTAGTGGCTTGTAACACCAGCAGGTAAGGCTTAGTGGCTTGTAACGCCAGCAGGCAAGGCTTAGTGGCTTGTAACACCAGCAGGCAGGGCTTAGTGGCTTGTAACACCAGCAGGCAGGGCTTAGTGGCTTGTAACACCAGCAGGCAGGGCTTAGTGGCTTGTAACACCAGTAGGTAATTTAGAATGGCCACGTGGAAAGGCTGTGATAAGATGTTGTCGTGCTGGAGGGAATACACCACAGCCCAATATTAGACCTACTAATTAATGAAGCAAGGTCTAAAGACATTCCACTGCAAAAGCTTGCTGGTAGATGACATGGTTCAATAAGGTACCTGCTAGCAGTATGGGGTCCCACCTCTGAAGATACAGACATAATACACTAGATGGTTCTGATAAAGCACCATTTACAGCACTGAGCAGTGATCAATAACTAAATCTAGATTAGACAAGGCCCATTCAAATATGGCGGCCAATGTTTTGTTCTGGCTTTGCATGTCCATGTTTCCGCTACTTCCAGTCTGGCCCAGCATGGTGCCCATATTGTGAGTGTGATTAGCTAAACAGCTGAGCACAACATGGAATCCATTTAAAGTTGTTGGGGGGGGGGGGGAATAAAGTAAAAACAGCATTTCATAGTTTGTTCACTGAGACACAGTGCAACCAATCAGAACAGTCTACAGGATTATAGATGTAAGACACATTCTGCTAGCAGGAACCATCATTATACCATGTCTCATCTCACCAGCTGTAAAACTTCCCTTACAGTTAAATTAAAGGTCGAATACTGGGCCAGCTGCACAATAACAATACACATGATGAACAGGATATTACACCCCAATGCAGGAAGTTAAAACCCTAGAAAAGTTACAATAGCAGGACCTCACTTTAGCCAATTAACAACATGAACAATAAAGGAACTGGGACACCACAAATGCTGAACAACCCAAGTAGAACAAGCTGCTTATACACCAGAAGAATGGAAGAGGAATTGGTGATTAGCAGAGTGAGTTCAGGTGTGGTGAGTTAGCAGGAAAGGGGCGTGTCCAGAGGGGAACTGGGAGTTCAATTATGCCCACTGAATGCATTTTTTAATGATCATATACAAAAAGTTGTTTTGCAGGACAAAGGTTTATTGTGACTTTCAAGAATGCCGGAATTGCTTCACCTTGCTCTCCTGGTAGGCTCGATGCAAGTTTCACCATCCAATTATTTCAGACATACAATGCAGTTCCACCATGGCACGGACAATGATGATATCTTGGTGCAGACCATGATGATACCTTGGTGCAGACCATTATAATACCTTGGTGCAGACCATGATGATACCTTGGCGCAGACCATGATGATACCTTGGTGCAGACCATGATGATACCTTGGCGCAGACCATGATGATACCTTGGTGCAGACCATGATGATACCTTGGTGCAGACCATGGTGATACCTTGGTGCAGACCATGGTGATACCTTGGCGCAGACCATGATGATACCTTGGCGCAGACCATGATGATACCTTGGCGCAGACCATGGTGATACCTTGGCGCAGACCATGGTGATACCTTGGCGCAGACCATGATGATACCTTGGCGCAGACCATGATGATACCTTGGCGCAGACCATGATGATACCTTGGCGCAGACCATGGTGATACCTTGGCGCAGACCATGATGATACCTTGGCATGGACAATTTGTTTATTCTACACTCTAGGTACATTTTGTTTTTGTTGGGGGGGTGAAGTTATTACGTCCAGTTGTTTTTATCAACACAGCAGTTCAACGGAATCTCACTGTAGCAAGCAATTTTTACATCTATTTTCTATGCAAACTTTCTAAATGTCGACAAAAAAAAAGCTGAAGGTCTGGAGGAGAGAGAGTGAAAGTAGAACCAGTGATTGTTGTCGGGAGAGAGGTATGGGAGAGGGAAAGGTTTGGTGAGGAGATGAGGAAGGGAGAGAGGAGGAAGGGAGAGAGGAGAGGTTAGGTGAAGACAGGATGAGGGGAGAGAGGAATATGAGAGAGGAGAGGATGAGGGGAGAGAGGTATATAGGAGAGGAGAGGTGAGGAGGGGATGAGGGGAGAGAGGAATATGGGAGAGGTGAGGAAAGGAGGAGGGGAGAGAGGTATATGAGAGAGGAGAGGTTAGGTGAGGAGAAGAGAAGAGGAAAGATGATCGATCAAGGTGTTAAAGGGATGTTGTGCGATTTTGGCAATTTAGCCCTCTTTCATTAGTTTTGAAGGAAGTTTTGAAATGAACTACTATAGCTTCAGCACAATTGCTAACTATGAGAGCAGATGCCAAAGCCTTCCAGTCATTGCGCTGACGCTAGTTTGAGATCACTGGAATAACTACTTCAAAGTCCTTCAAATGGCATGCAGTGACAAAATCTGACTCTGTGTAAGAAGAAAAGGGTTTTATTTTGCCAAAATATTGCAATATCCCTTTAAGTACATAACCTACTGTATAGCTGGGGGTACTGGAGGAGAGGAGACCCTGTGTTAAGTACATAACCTACTGTATAACTGGGGGTACTGGAGGAGAGTGTCACATTGTTATAAAGGAGACAGGAATGCGTAATAGGGTTTTTTATTTTCCCAAATTACAGTGTGCCATGTAAAGGCACGGGGACGAAGACCAAGCAAACACATATACAAAACACAGGGCTGAAACCCATTCAAAAGAGCGAGGAGTACCTCGAATAAATACACAGGAGGAGACCCGAAAGCACAAGCACACAATGATACAACACGGGACGAGACCCCTAATCATCTATGCACAATACAAGTGGCACGAAAGCCAAAACAACAAGGCACAGGTACTCACACGACCAACGGACATTGGAACATGGATGCTTCCCAATTGGCTTCTTATCCCCTATGTAGTGCACTACTTTGGACCAGGGCCCACAGTGAACTAAATAGAGAATAGCTCATGGCCACAAAGGTAATATGGACCCTTGTCTAAAGTAGGTCACTACGTAGGGAATTGGAGGTCAGTTTGGACATAGACAGGTATTAGATGAACAGATGTTGAAATCTCACCTTCTGAAGTCTTCAGTTGTAGCTTCACTTCTTTAAAGGTTTTCACTGGGTCTCTCTCTCTCTCTGTCCTGCCTGTGAGTTGAGTTCTACCTCTCTCTCAACTCCTTTTTAAGGACCCGTCCAGTCAGACCCCTCCCTCTATTTTGTCAAAATTTCTCTCCCTCTCTCTCTCTCTCTCTCTCTCTCTCTCTTTCTCTCTACCTCTCTCTCTCTCACTCTCTCTCTACCTCTCGCTCTCTCTCTCTCTCTCTCTACCTCTCTCTCTCTCACTCTCTCGCTCTCTCTCGCTCTCTCGCTCTCTTGCTCTCTCTCTACCTCTCTCTCTCTCTCGCTCTCTCTCTACCTCTCGCTCTCTTGCTCTCTCTCTACCTCTCTCTCTCGCTCTCTCTCTACCTCTCTCTCTCGCTCTCTCTCTACCTCTCGCTCTCTCGCTACCTCTCGCTCTCTCGCTCTCTCTCTACCTCTCTCTCTCTCGCTCTCTCTCTACCTCTCTCTCTCTCGCTCTCTCTCTACCTCTCGCTCTCTTGCTCTCTCTCTACCTCTCTCTCTCGCTCTCTCTCTACCTCTCTCTCTCTCGCTCTCTCTCTACCTCTCTCTCCCTCTTGCTCTCTCTCTACCTCTCTCTCTCTCTCTACCTCTCTCTCTCTCGCTCTCTCTCTACCTCTCTCTCTCGCTCTCTCTCTACCTCTCTCTACCTCTCTCTCTCTCTCTCTCTCGCTCTCTCTCTACCGCTCTCTCTCTCTCTCTCGCTCTCTCTCTACCTCTCGCTCTCTCTCTACCTCTCGCTCTCTCGCTCTCTCTCGCTCTCTCGCTCTCTTGCTCTCTCTCTACCTCTCTCTCTCTCGCTCTCTCTCTACCTCTCGCTCTCTTGCTCTCTCTCTACCTCTCTCTCTCGCTCTCTCTCTACCTCTCGCTCTCTTGCTCTCTCTCTACCTCTCTCTCGCTCTCTCTCTACCTCTCTCTCTCGCTCTCTCTCGCTCTCTCGCTCGCTCTCTCGCTCTCTCTCTACCTCTCTCTCTCTCGCTCTCTCTCTACCTCTCTCTCCCTCTTGCTCTCTCTCTACCTCTCTCTCTCTCTCTACCTCTCTCTCTCTCTCGCTCTCTCTCTACCTCTCTCTCTCGCTCTCTCTCTACCTCTCTCTCTCTCTCACTCTCTCTCTCTCTCGCTCTCATCCTTCAATTCTCCATACTTTCTGTCCAGCCCAAACCCTGCTGGACCTGTCTGACATCTACCTGTTTGACAGGGTTGGGGTCAATTCAAAGTTATTCAACTTTTGTAACACATTCATGTGTTACATATTGGGTCACAATGTTGATATGAAGAGACTTAATTCTACCTAATTGAAGCTGATGAAGATGTAGTCTGAAGTGCATTACAATGTCTTGGAAACACAATGCTATTTCAGAAGGAGATAAATAATTAGCAGCAAAACCTTTTGTCCTCATTGTGATGTCACCAGATAGACTTTAGATGCAGCATCAATTTAACTATAAGTTCTGGAATGTTCCATTCATTTGAATTAACTGCTGTCTGTCTCATTGATCTTTTGCCCCAGAATGTTGGGCAACTTTTCATAGCAACTGACGTAGCAGCTGTCGTCAAGTCCAACACCTTGGACAAGCTCATGAAACATTAAATCCATTGAGAGGATTACATAAAAGGTAGAGTTTTCATTGAAAAACTAATAGTTTAAATTGCAAAATATTTTAACAGTGCACCAGGGATACTTGCTACTGTGATTCCTGTGATTCCTTCCTGGAGTTTTTTTCAAATACAAAATTATTATTTTATTATATTGTTTGCTTAGCCATGTTATGAGCATCAGCTAGTTAGCTAGGCAATGTTAGCCATGTTATGAGCACCAGCTAGTTACCTAGGTAATGTTAGCTAGGTAATGTTAGCCATGTTATGAGCACCAGCTAGTTAGCGAGGTAATGTTAGCCATGTCATGAGCACCAGCTAGTTAGCTAGGTATTGTTAGCCATGTTATGAGCACCAGCTCGTAAGCTAGGTAATGTTAGCCATGTTATGAGCACCATCTAGTTATCTAGGTAATGTTAGCTTGGTATGTTAGCCATGTTATGAGCACCAGCTAGTTAGCTAGGTAATGTTAGCCATTTTATGAGCACCAGCTAGTTAGCTAGGTAATGTTAGCTTGGTATGTTAGCCATGTTATGAGCACCAGCTAGTTAGCTCCAAAAGTGGTTGGTAACGTTTGGCTGCATGACGACAGTGCATTCAGAGCCATTCATTTAAATAATCGACTTGTATTTTTTTCCAGAGTTTCCTGGTCTTTCCATTAACAAGATATTCATTTCCAGCATCTTTCAGACCATTGAAAATGCAAAAAAAAGAGAGGAGGACAGGCACAGCCTGCCGCACCGCTACCAATGATTCTCAGCTAGCGGAGGCCAATGTTAGCAGAAGTTTGTAGTGGGTTTTTACATAATCGTAGTGCAAAAGTATTGCACAAAAAATACCATAAACCACAATCTCAGTGTGATTTAAATTAAAACAGTCTGCAAGATGAGAGGAGAGGTGATAGATCACTGTCTTAAGGCTAAAGTATTGGGAGAGATATGCCGTAAGACCAGCAGCATTCCATTTACATTTACATTTAAGTCATTTAGCAGACGCTCTTATCCAGAGCGACTTACAAATTGGTGAATTCACCTGACATCAGTGGAACAGCCACTTTACAATAGTGCATCTAAATCATAAGGGGGGGTGAGAAGGATTGCTTTATCCTATCCTAGGTATTCCTTGAAGAGGTGGGGTTTCAGGTGTCTCCGGAAGGTGGTGATTGACTCCGCTGTCCTGGCGTCGTGAGGGAGTTTGTTCCACCATTGGGGGGCCAGAGCAGCGAAGAGTTTTGACTGGGCTGAGCGGGAACTGTACTTCCTCAGTGGTAGGGAGGCGAGCAGGCCAGAGGTGGATGAACGCAGTGCCCTTGTTTGGGTGTAGGGCCTGATCAGAGCCTGGAGGTACTGCGGTGCCGTTCCTTTGTGAGGAGGAGAGAAGGTGGGAGAGGGTAAATAGCTAGCGTGCCTTTTCTTTGCGAGGGTCAAGCCTCTCTTTCACCAAACCTTGTCATCAAGGTGACTTTCTGTATTTCTGGAAGAAAAGGACAATGGAATAGATGGATGAAGTATGTCCCAAATAGAACCCTATTCCTTACATAGTGGACTAGTTGTGACCCTATAGGCCCTGGTCAAAAGCAGTGTACTATGTTGGGAATGTCTTGAAATAGTTTTATTGTGTAAGATGGTTCTTATGGTACCCCTGTAGCAAAATATGTTGTCTTAAAAACTTCATTTCACCCTCCCGTGGTCCTGATGTCAGGGTGACCCAGGTCCTGTGTGTGGAGGGCTCCCCTTTCTGTGCTCTGCGCTCGCTGGTCAGAGCGACCCGGGCCCTGTGTTTCCAGGGCTCCCGCTCTGCTCTGGTGGGGTCAGAGTGACCGTGCCAGCCACTGGCGAGGTGTGTGCCTTTGAGCGTAGTAGAGAGTCTGCGAGTGTGGCGAGGCGTGTGCCCGGCTCCCCGCTCTGCGCTCTGCTCTCTTCGCTCTGCGCTCAGAGCGACCCTGTCAGCCAATGGCGAGGCGTGTGCCGCGGAGCGTAGTAGAGAGTCTGCAAGTGTGGCGAGTGTGGCGAGGCTGTGCCCGGCTCCCCGCTCTGCGCTCTGGGCTCGCAGCTCTGCGCTCTTGGGTCAGAGCACCTCAGCCAGACGCTGCACAGGTCCGGACGTGCCTCGCTGTGTGCTAGAGAGCAGCCAAGTGTTCTTGTTGTGCTCTGCGGGTCAGAGCGTCCCAGCCAGCCGCTGCACAGAGACACAAACTGAACAAGTTCCACAGACATGTAACTAACAGAAATGGAATAATGTGTACCTGAACAAAGGGGGGGGGGGGGGTCAAAGTCAAAAGTAACAGTCAGTATCTGGTGTGGCCACCAGCTGCATTAAGTACTGCAGTGCATCTCCTCCTCATGGACTGCACCAGATTTGCCCGTTCTTGCTGTGAGATGTTACTCCACTCTTCCACCAAGGCACCTGCAAGATCCCAGAAATTTCTGGGAGGAATGGCTCTAGCCCTTACCCTCCGATCCAACGGGTCCCAGGTGTGCTCAATGGGATTGAGATCCGGGCTCCTCGTTGGCCATGGCAGAATACTGACATTCCTGTATTGCAGGAAATCACACTCGTTCTGTGCAGTATGGCAGGTGGCTTTGTCAAGCTGGAGGGTAGTTAGGATGAGCCTGCAGGAAGGGTACTACATGAGGGAGGAGGATATCTTCCCTGTTCTTCCACTTTAAGATGACATATTATCATCATTGACAAAAAGATCATTGACAAAAAAAATCAGTTATTCCATTCAGTTATTCCACTCCTCCTCTCATACCCTAACCTCTCCCCTCTCCCATACCTCTCTCCCCCCCTCCTCTCATACCCTATACCTCTCCTCTCTCCTATACCTCTACTCTCTCCTATACCTCTCTCCCCTACACCTCTCCTCCACTAACCTCTCCTCTCTCCTATCCCTCTTGTCACCTTACCTCTCCCCTCTTCCTCTAACCTCTCCCCTCCTCCTCTCATACCCTAACCTCTCCCTTCTCCCATACCTCTCTCCCCTCCTCCTCTCATACCCTAAGCTCTCCCCTCTACCATACCTCTCTCCCCTCCTCCTCTCATACCCTATACCTCTCCTCTCTCATATACCTCTCCTTTCTCATATACCTCTCCTCTCTCCTATACCTCTCTCCCCTCCAGCTCTCCTCGCTCCTATACATCTCTCCCCTCCTCCTCTCCTCTCTCCTATACCTCTCTCCCCTCCTCCTCTCCTCTCTCCTATACCTCTCTCCACTCCTCCTCTCCTCTCGCCTATACCCCTCTCCCCTCCTCCTCTCCTCTCTCCTATACCTCTCTCCCCTCCTCCTCTCCTCTCGCCTATACCTCTCTCCCCTCCTCCTCACCTCTCTCCTATACCTCTCCTCTCTCCTATACATCTCCTCTTTCCCATAACTCTCCTCTCTTCCCTCCACCTCTCCTATCTCCTATACCTCTATCCCCTCCTCCTCTCCTTTCTCCTATACCTCTCCTCTCTCCAATACCTCTCCTCTCGCCAATACCCCTACTCCGATAACCTCTCCCCTATGCCTCTCCTCTCTCCTATGCTTCTCCTCTCTCCTATACCTCTCCTCCCCAACCTCTCCTCTCTCCCATACCTCGCCCCCTCCCATACCTCTCCTCTCTCCCCTCCTCCTCTCCTCTCGCCTATACCTCTCCTCTCTCCTATAAGTCTCCTCCCCTAACCTGTCCTCTCTCCTATACCTCTCCTCTCTCCTATACCTCTCCTCTCTCCTACACCTCTCCTCTCCCCTCCTCCTCTCCTCTCTCCTATACCTCTCCTCTCTCCTATACCTCTCCTCTCTCCTACACCTCTCCTCTCTCCTACACCTCTCCTCTCCCCTCCTCCTCTCCTCTCTCCTATACCTCTCCTCTCCCCTCCTCCTCTCCTCTATACCTCTCCTCTCTCCTATACCTCTCCTCTCTCTATACCTCTCCTCTCTCCTATATCCCCCCCTCTCTCCTATACCTCTCCTCTCTCCTATACCTCTCCTCTCTACCATACCTCTCCTCTCTCGCATACCTCTCCTCTATCCCATACCTCTCCTCTCTCCCCCTCCTCCTCTCTCTCTCTCTCCCTATACCTCTCCTCTCTCCTATACCTCTCCTCTCTCCTATACCTCTCTCCCCTCCTCCTCTCCTCCCCTCCTCCTCTCCTCTCTCCTATACCTCTCCTCTCTCCTATACCTCTACTCTCTCCTATACCTCTCCTCTCTCCCCCTCCTCCACTCCTCCCTCCTATACCCCTCTTCCCTACCCCTCTCCTCCCCTAACATCTCAACTCTCCCCTCCTCCTCTCCTCCCCAACCTCTCCCCTCCTCCTCTCCTCCCCTAACCTCTCGACTCTCCCCTCCTCCTCTCCTCCCCTAACATCTCAACTCTCCCCTCCTCCTCTCCTCTCTCCTATACCTCTCCTCTCTCCTATACCTCTCCTCTCTCCTACACCTCTCCTCTCTCCTACACCTCTCCTCTCCCCTCCTCCTCTCCTCTCTCCTATACCTCTCCTCTCCCCTCCTCCTCTCCTCTATACCTCTCCTCTCTCCTATACCTCTCCTCTCTCCTATACCTCTCCTCTCTCCTATATCCCCCCCTCTCTCCTATACCTCTCCTCTCTCCTATACCTCTCCTCTCTACCATACCTCTCCTCTCTCGCATACCTCTCCTCTATCCCATACCTCTCCTCTCTCCCCTCCTCCTCTCCTCTCTCCTATACCTCTCCTCTCTCCTATACCTCTCCTCTCTCCTATACCTCTCTCCCCTCCTCCTCTCCTCCCCTCCTCCTCTCCTCTCTCCTATACCTCTCCTCTCTCCTATACCTCTACTCTCTCCTATACCTCTCCTCTCTCCCCTCCTCCACTCCTCCCTCCTATACCCCTCTTCCCTACCCCTCTCCTCCCCTAACATCTCAACTCTCCCCTCCTCCTCTCCTCCCCTAACCTCTCCCCTCCTCCTCTCCTCCCCTAACCTCTCGACTCTCCCCTCCTCCTCTCCTCCCCTAACATCTCAACTCTCCCCTCCTCCTCTCATCCCCTAACCTCTCCCCTCCTCTCATTTCTCCCATACCTCTCTCTCCTTCTCTTGTCAGCTTTAATACAGTAACTATGTACCCATTAACTTTATTTTTTTGTTGTTGTCGCCATTTAGAAAGTCTGCATAGGAAATAGATGTAACAATTGTCTGCTCCAGTGAGATTCCATTGAACTGTCGTGTGTCGGTTAAAAACAACTGGACGTAAAAAACTTTACCCCTCAAAAAAAAACTACCGTACTGCCATGGTCTGCACCAAGGTATTATAATGGTCTGCACCAAGGTATTATAATGGTCTGCACCAAGGTATCATCATGGTCTGCACAAGGGTATTATAATGGTCTGCACCAAGGTATCATCATGGTCTGCACCAAGGTATTATAATGGTCTGCACCAAGGTATTATAATGGTCTGCACCAAGTTATTATAATGGTCTGCACCAAGGTATTATAATGGTCTGCACCAAGTTATTATAATGGTCTGCATCAAGGTATTATAATGGTCTGCACCAAGGTATTATAATGGTCTGCACCAAGGTATTATAATGGTCTGACCCAAGGTATTATAATGGTCTGCACCAAGGTATTATAGTGGTCTGCACCAAGGTATTATAATGGTCTGCACCAAGGTATTATAATGGTCTGCACCAAGGTATTATAATGGTCTGCACCAAGGTATTATAATGGTCTGCACCAAGGTATTATAATGGTCTGCACCAAGGTATTATAGTGGTCTGCACCAAGGTATCACCATGGTCTGCACCAAGGTATCACCATGATCTGCACCAAGGTATTATAATGGTCTGCACCAAGGTATTATAATGGTCTGCACCAAGGTATTATAATGGTCTGCACCAAGGTATTATAATGGTCTGCACCAATGTATTATAATGGTCTGCACCAAGGTATTATAATGGTCTGCACCAAGGTATTATAATGGTCTGCACCAAGGTATTATAATGGTCTACACCAAGGTATTATAATGGTCTGCACCAAGGTATTATAATGGTCTGCACCAAGGTATTATAATGGTCTGCACCAAGGTATCGTCATGGTCTGCACCAAGGTATTATAATGGTCTGCACCAAGGTATCATCATGGTCTGCACCAAGGTATTATAATGGTCTGCACCAAGGTATCATAATGGTCTGCACCAAGGTATTATAATGGTATGCACCAAGGTATCATCATGGTCTGCACCAAGGTTTTATAATGGTCTGCACCAAGGTATTATAATGGTCTGCACCAAAGTATTATAATGGTGTGCACCAAGGTATCATCATGGTCTGCACCAAGGTATTACCATGGTCTGCACCAAGGTATCACCATTTTCTGCACCAAGGTACCATCATGGTCTGCACCAAGGTATCATCATGGTCTGCACCAAGGTATCATCATGGTCTGCACCAATGTATTATAATGGTCAACACCAAGGTATTATAATGGTCTGCACCAAGGTATCATCATGGTCTTTACCAAGGTATCATCATGGTCTGCACCAAGGTATTATAATGGTCTGCACCAAGGTATCACCATGGTCTGAACCAAGGTATCATCATGGTCTGCACCAAGGTATTACCATGGTCTGCACCAAGGTATCATCATGGTCTGCACCAAGGTATCATCATGGTCTGCACCAAGGTATCATCATGGTATGCACCAAGGTATCACCATGGTCTGCACCAAGGTATTACCATGGTCTGCACCAAGGTATCATCAGGGTCTGCACCAAGGTATCATCATGGTCTGCACCAAGGTATCATCATGGTCTGCACCAAGTTATTATAATTGTCTGCGCCAATGTATAATAATGGTCTGCACCAAGGTATCATCATGGTCTGCACCAAGGTATCACCATGGTCTGCACCAAGGTATCACCATGGTCTGCACCAAGGTATCATCATGGTCTGTGCCAAGGTATCATCATGGTCTGCGCCAAGGTATCATCATGGTCTGCACCAAGGTATCATCATGGTCTGCACCAAGGTATCATTATGGTCTGCACCAAGGTATCATCATGGTCTGCACCAAGGTATCATTATGGTCTGCACCAAGGTATCATCATGGTCTGCACCAAGGTATCATTATGGTCTGCACCAATGTATCATTATGGTCTGCACCAAGGTATCATTATGGTCTGCACCAAGGTATCATCATGGTCTGCACCTTAGTATCATCATGGTCTGCACCAAGGTATCATCATGGTCTGCACCAAGGTATCATCATGGTCTGCACCAAGGTATCATCATGGTCTGCACCAAGGTATCATGATGGTCTGCACCAAGGTATCATCATGGTCGGCACCAAGGTATCATCACGGTCTGTGCCATGGTGGAACTGCATTGTGTGTCTGAAATAATTGGATGGTGAAACTTGCATCGAGCCTACCAGGAGAGTAGGGTGAAGCAATTCCGGCATTCTTGAAAGTCATGAGAATCCCTGTCATGCAAAAAACTGTTTATATTTGATTTTTAAAAATTGCTTGCAGTGGGCATAATAAAAGTCTAAATAAATCACTTTGCTTTTATAATTAAAGGATCGAAGATTTATAGTTACGTGACATCTCGTACCCCAACTAACAGTGATTAATCAGACTAATTTTCCACAACAATTTTAACCCTTTTTTTGTTCCATTCTTGGACTTCTCTGTTCTCCACTCATCTTTCTCGCTAACTGTAATCGACCAGCTTTCAACTTCAAATGACACTTTTGCTTCTGCCATCTCCACCAACCTGCTCACAAAACTTGAGAGTGAAGGGTCTGACTGGATCTGTCCATAAAAAGGAGAAGATGGAGACGTAGAACTCAATCTCACCCATCGAGAGAGTTAGAACTCAACTCACAGAAGGATTTCAGAAAGTGACATTTCAACATCTGTTCATCTAATACTGTATGTGAATGTATCCCAAATAGCCCTCTATTCCCTATGAAGTGCACTACTTTTGACCAGAGTCCATAGTGAATATGTTGGTTTGCTCTGGACAAATGTAGTGCAATTGTTTTGAAGGATACTGCTATTTCCACAAACTCCCAGTTCCCCTCTGGACATGCCCCTTTCCTGCTAACTCACCACACCTGAACTCACTCTGCTAATCACCAATTCCACTTCCATTCTTCTGGTGTATAAGCAGCTTGTTCTACTTGGGTTGTTCAGCATTTGTGGTGTCCCAGTTCCTGTATTGTTCCTGATGTTAATTGGCTAAAGTGAGGTCCTGCTATTGTAACTTTTCTAGGGTTTTAACTTCCTGCATTGGGATGTAATATCCTGTTCATCATGTGTATTGTTATGGTGCAGCTGGCCCAGTATTAGACCTTTAATTTAACTGTAAGGCAAGTGTTACAGCTTGTGAGATGAGACACGGTATAATGATGGCTCTTGCCTGCAGAATGTGTCTTACATCTATAATCCTGTAGACTGTTCTGATTGGTTGCCTGTTGCACTGCGTCACAGTGAACAAGAAACTATGAAATAGAGGAAACATGGATGTGCAAAGCCAGAACAAAACATTGGCAGCCATATTCAGCTGGGTAGTGTCTAAACATTGGCAGCCATATCCAGCTGGGTAGTGTCTAAACATTGGCAGCCATATCCAGCTGGGTAGTGTCTAAACATTGGCAGCCATATTCAGCTGGGTAGTGTCTAAACATTGGCAGCCATATTCAGCTGGGTAGTGTCTAAACATTGGCAGCCATATCCAGCTGGGTAGTGTCTAAACATTGGCAGCCATATTCAGCTGGGTAGTGTCTAAACATTGGCAGCCATATTCAGCTGGGTAGTGTCTAAACATTGGCAGCCATATTTAGCTGGGTAGTGTCTAAACATTGGCAGCCATATCCAGCTGGGTAGTGTCTAAACATTGGCAGCCATATCCAGCTGGGTAGTGTCTAAACATTGGCAGCCATATTTAGCTGGGTAGTGTCTAAACATTGGCAGCCATATTCAGCTGGGTAGTGTCTAAACATTGGCAGCCATATTCAGCTGGGTAGTGTCTAAACATTGGCAGCCATATTCAGCTGGGTAGTGTCTAAACATTGGCAGCCATATTTAGCTGGTAGTGTCTAAACATTGGCAGCCATATTTAGCTGGGTAGTGTCTAAACATTGGCAGCCATATTCAGCTGGGTAGTGTCTAAACATTGGCAGCCATATTTAGCTCGGTAGTGTCTAAACATTGGCAGCCATATTCAGCTGGGTAGTGTCTACACATTGGCAGCCATATTTAGCTGGGTAGTGTCTAAACATTGGCAGCCATATTCAGCTGGGTAGTGTCTAAACATTGGCAGCCATATTCAGCTGGGTAGTGTCTAAACATTGGCAGCCATATTCAGCTGGGTAGTGTCTAAACATTGGCAGCCATATTTAGCTGGGTAGTGTCTAAACATTGGCAGCCATATCCAGCTGTGTAGTGTCTAAACATTGGCAGCCATATTCAGCTGGGTAGTGTCTAAACATTGGCAGCCATATTCAGCTGGGTAGTGTCTAAACATTGGCAGCCATATCCAGCTGGGTAGTGTCTAAACATTGGCAGCCATATTCAGCTGGGTAGTGTCTAAACATTGGCAGCCATATCCAGCTGGGTAGTGTCTAAACATTGGCAGCCATATTTAGCTGGGTAGTGTCTAAACATTGGCAGCCATATTCAGCTGGGTAGTGTCTAAACATTGGCAGCCATATTTAGCTGGGTAGTGTCTAAACATTGGCAGCCATATTCAGCTGGGTAGTGTCTAAACATTGGCAGCCATATTTAGCTGGGTAGTGTCTAAACATTGGCAGCCATATCCAGCTGGGTAGTGTCTAAACATTGGCAGCCATATTTAGCTGGGTAGTGTCTAAACATTGGCAGCCATATCCAGCTGGGTAGTGTCTAAACATTGGCAGCCATATTTAGCTGGGTAGTGTCTAAACATTGGCAGCCATATCCAGCTGGGTAGTGTCTAAACATTGGCAGCCATATTCAGCTGGGAGTGTCTAAACATTGGCAGCCATATTCAGCTGGGTAGTGTCTAAACATTGGCAGCCATATTCAGCTGGGTAGTGTCTAAACATTGGCAGCCATATTCAGCTGGGTAGTGTCTAAACATTGGCAGCCATATTTAGCTGGGTAGTGTCTAAACATTGGCTGCCATATCCAGCTGGGTAGTGTCTAAACATTGGCAGCCATATTCAGCTGGGTAGTGTCTAAACATTGGCAGCCATATTTAGCTGGGTAGTGTCTAAACATTGGCAGCCATATCCAGCTGCGTAGTGTCTAAACATTGGCAGCCATATTTAGCTGGGTAGTGTCTAAACATTGGCAGCCATATTTAGCTGGGTAGTGTCTAAACATTGGCAGCCATATCCAGCTGGGTAGTGTTTAAACATTGGCAGCCATATTCAGCTGGGTAGTGTCTAAACATTGGCAGCCATATTTAGCTGGGTAGTGTCTAAACATTGGCAGCCATATTTAGCTGGGTAGTGTCTAAACATTGGCAGCCATATCCAGCTGGGTAGTGTCTAAACATTGGCAGCCATATTCAGCTGGGTAGTGTCTAAACATTGGCAGCCATATTTAGCTGGGTAGTGTCTAAACATTGGCAGCCATATCCAGCTGGGTAGTGTCTAAACATTGGCAGCCATATTCAGCTGGGTAGTGTCTAAACATTGGCAGCCATATTTAGCTGGGTAGTGTCTAAACATTGGCAGCCATATCCAGCTGCGTAGTGTCTAAACATTGGCAGCCATATTTAGCTGGGTAGTGTCTAAACATTGGCAGCCATATTTAGCTGGGTAGTGTCTAAACATTGGCAGCCATATCCAGCTGGGTAGTGTTTAAACATTGGCAGCCATATTCAGCTGCGTAGTGTCTAAACATTGGCAGCCATATTCAGCTGGGTAGTGTCTAAACATTGGCAGCCATATTCAGCTGGGTAGTGTTTAAACATTGGCAGCCATATCCAGCTGGGTAGTGTCTAAACGTTGGCAGCCATATTTAGCTGGGTAGTGTCTAAACATTGGCAGCCATATTCAGCTGGGTAGTGTTTAAACATTGGCAGCCATATTTAGCTGGGTAGTGTCTAAACATTGGCAGCCATATTCAGCTGGGTAGTGTTTAAACATTGGCAGCCATATTTAGCTGGGTATTGTCTAAACATTGGCAGCCATATTTAGCTGGGTAGTGTCTTAACATTGGCAGCCATATTTAGCTGGGTATTGTCTAAACATTGGCAGCCATATTTAGCTGGGTAGTGTCTTAACATTGGCAGCCATATTTAGCTGGGTAGTGTCTAAACTCGATTGTATTTGCACTCCCCTACACACTGAGGTTCTCACTGAATCTGGTTTGGATGGCTTCACTCTTTGTTTCTCTCAGGAGACTCCATGACCATGTTGACCAGTCTTCTGCAACTCAGTGCTGCCTTTGCTCTGGGAGATGCACGTAAGAGTCCACTTTTCTTGATTCGTTCTGTATTTTTCTCGTAGCAGACATGACTGATTGACCTACAAATAATATTGTAGCTGTGATTTGTAGATCTCCATCCACTAGCCTTTAAAGCCACATATAACTTCTCCTTACAGATTCACTTGTAGAAGAAGACTTGTGTCCTTCCGGTTGGACCAAATATGGATCACGCTGTTTAATGTTTGTAACGACTACAAGGAGCTGGCCTGAAGCAGAGGTATCACCCTTACCATCTACTGTGAATTTGAAGGGGAAGTGTAGTTGAAATTAGCTCTTTGACATTACCTTAAAGATGATACTTTCTTAAACTGCAACACATGACTGATGTGAAATACTGAACTTCCCTTTAAGATGGGAATTTTCTAATCATTTTGAATGTGTTGTGCCTCCTGTATACTGGAACCCACAGGACATGGCTTAAGACTGAGAAACTAGTATCTTTAAGATAATGTTTTAAAAAGGAATTAGTTGTGACGGTCAATTTGGGTGAGAGTCCAGAAGACAAATTCTCAGCAAGGCCGACTGACTAATACATGAAATGTCTTTGTTCCCATCTACTGCTTGGTTGTTATTGTAGATAACAATTTTCTTAACTGACTTGCCTTGTTAAATAAATACTTTCTTCTCTAGCGGTACTGTGTGTCCCTTGGTGATCAACTGGTGTCTGTACCCAACGTTGTGAAGTACCTTGGCGCAAACCTGGCATCTGTGCACAGCTCCGAGGAGGACCAGTTTCTACAGGCGTTGGTCTTGGTCAAGACTGTTGGTTTCCCTCCTACTTGGATTGGCGGATTTTATTCTGTTAAGGTGGGACCATTAACCCTACAGTGTTATATAGAGCCATTATTGCAAGGAACTCCGTTCCATCTCATCTTGCTCAAGTGAACAGCAAACCTGATTAAAAAAATAGTGTGTTGTGGCATTTAGGCTACCTGTTATTAATGTAGTTCTGTCTGAGTTGTCTATTTTGTGTGGACCCCAATAAAGTCAAGGCTGCTAGTTTGAATCCCAGAGCTCACTGAGAGAAATTTGACGTGCCCTTGAGCAACGCCCTTAACCTAATTGATCCCGTAGGTCTTGCTAGATTAATCTACTAAATAACGTCAATGTATTTAATTGTCAACCTCCGTAGGATGCTTTCATACATATGTAAAATGGTTCTAGTTAAGTATTGATGTAATCTATTCCAGACAGTCTGCTTGTAAACATGTGTATGGGTTTCGAGCTTCAAGTTGTGGACTAGTTATGGTCTTTGACATGTATTGGATGATTGCAAATATGAGGAGTAGGCTTCACGTTCTATACACAAGCAATAGTCCCAATAGGTGGGTTTTGGAGTAGCTTTAACTGTTTAAGGTGTTAGAGGAAAGACTATACATTGAGTATATTCTGACACTCCCCCCTTCAGGACAGGCGGTGGTTCTGGAGTGATGGCTCCGACTTTGATCACCAGAACTGGGCTAAAGGACGGCCTGGTGCTGGTGCCAGAGAGACTTGTATTCACATCAACTTTGGAGTTACAGTAAACCCAGTATCATTCACTGATCCAGTCATGAAATTAAACTTACTACTCGTTAATTTAACTAATTATGGTCTCCTGTGGACTTTCCTACTGTCTGTACAGCTGAGTATATCTGTGTGTTTCATCTTCAGGTCAGAAGTGCTGGAACAATGCTTTATGTGAAAGGAGCTTGCCCTCGGTGTGTTCCTTGAGACTCCTGCCTCTCCGCCAGACTATACATTAGAAGCAGCAATGCTATTCCGTAGTGTCTGCGCCCTTAATACTTCATGGTAACGTCAAAATACTTTGTTGCTGTTAAATGAAGTCTCAGTTACTACACAAATGTTGAGGAATTGTTTGCAGCCATTAAAATGTAGACACTACTTTGTCTCATGAGTTATTGAACAAGAATGATGCGTTGTAGTTAGTACTCTTACTGGTCCTCTGTGGGACTCAAACCCACAAACCTAAAGTTGCAAGTGCCACCAGGACATAACTGTCGTTGTGCTTTACTTTATGCAAATGTAGACCTGTGACGCGACGCAGTATGTTTAGGATACTGAAGGTTCAAAAGACATGTTGAACCTGTCATGAAGTTATTTTGTTTACAAATGTTTGTTTTTAAGTTCAGTTTTAAAGAACTGAGGTCATTATGTCAGTCTTTTGTCACCACTCTAAAAAGAGGTGGTTTTTAAGCACCTGCTACTGTCCTTTCAAATCTAAATGTTTGTTGGGCAGGTAGGTTCCTGCAAGAACCCCCACCAGCTAAGGAGGTTCCTTGATGACCCCCACCTTCTACGGGGTTCTTAGAGGAACCTTTTGAGGGCCATTTTCAGTTCAAAGAACTGCATGGTTATAAAGAACAGAACTTTAGAACTCCAGTTGAACCCAACATTTTTAGAACGTACTTGGACTAGGATTCAAGAGGCACTCTCACTTCTGAGCTATCTTTGTTGCAGTTGCATGGTTACAGTTGAGTAAGATGAAGAACACTGTTCTTGCTAGTCTCACTGCTCTAAAGCTGTACGTGTCAGCCTCAAAGCCTTCGTCAGAGCTTTCAGTGTTCACAACCTGCACCTCTATGTAGACATTGCTCCACCCACATCCGTTCAATGCATCCAATGGGGTTGGAGTATGAGAGAAAGTGTTACCAAAATAACTGCATTTCATAAGTATTCTAATAAAGTGTGTTGGTGATGTGTCAAACAAGACACAAATCACACAGAGGACATCAACCTATCAAGTAAGTTCTCAAATCATTGTTTTCCGTACAAGAATAAAACAAGGAGTCTAAAGTGGCAGCGTTAATTCATGTTCACATTTACAACATAAATAGGCATTTCCTACCTTAAGGGAACATTTTGACATTCGCCATATGGTTAGTGAGAAAGTCCATATTGGAAATGTACGGTCCCTTACTAGACGTCCGAAAACATTTGTAAAATTTGCGGACGGCGTCGGGCCGTATCTACCGGGAAGGCATCAAACTCTCTCGGACATTCGGTTTCCGTTTTATAAAATCAGCAAATTTGTCTTTTTCCGCTGTCCCGATAAATCCCACAAGAGGGCGAATGGAATCATATTGCAAATGTACAAAACATCACGAATCATGAAGTGGCTTTATCTCCAAAACGTAAAAGACTTTGAAGACAACTTGGTGAGCGTAGGTTTGGCATAATGGACAGTTGGCCCCGAACAAGTTGGCGTCTAGGCCTTAACGGTTGAGTTTTTCTGCGATTAAAAGATCCAAAATGAAAATAGAGCAATAATTTTTCCGCTTCAAGGAGCCTCCGGTGTCAATTAAAAAAGACCCAGCCATTTAAGAGAAATCGTACAATGTCAAATTGGTCATGTTCAAAAATAGTTTTTTTTTTAACAGTTACAGATCCAGTTGAAGATCCAGATCCAGATCCAGTTGACCGTAGCTCGCTCTGAATGCAGCGACTGTGAGCCTGGCCCTAAATGTCATTTACTTTTGGGTGACAGTGAGAGAACCGTTAGGGTGAGAAGCACAATTCCAAATCAGGTACGTTCCTGAGGTCCTCCCGATCTATGCAAACCTTGACCGTGTTGCATTAACCCTTTATTAACAGTAAAACAGGGTTTTTTGATCTCTCCCCATAGGAATACATTACCTGCTCCTCTTAAGTCAACCTGAAGCCAATGTGGGTTATGAATGCCTTATGAACCTGTCTTCAATAACAGTCCAGCAGGACATTGAGGTCTACCTGTGTCGATTCTAAGCTTCCTGAAGCAACCGGAAGTGGTTAAAAATCACCCTAAACGTGTTTTTCCATACCCAACCAGCAGTTTGTGATAAATAGTGCATTCAACCCTGTGTAAATCGGTCAGTTCTTAACGTAAACACTTAAAACTCAGGATTCTGTAAATGCATACCCCAATGAGGATATGTGTTTACCTATAACTTCCTGTGCCAACCGGAAGTGCCATAATTGGTGTCACAGGGGCTGTTTCGAAGGGTTAAAAAAAGTCAGATCTTTCCAAAATTTCATGTGTGTGATTAGGCAACCCCATGAACTGTAAATCAGTCATTTTTCCCATAAAATTTCAAAGAAAAACTAAATCACACACAGCTTGGAAGGAGGGACGTATTGGGGTGCTTAGAGACAAACAGTGCCTGCAATAGTTAGCTTTGTGAGAGCTAAAAAAGAATCGTCAGACCTAGAGTTCTGAAACCTGTTCTAGACCTCAGGTCGATAGAGCCATGTAACTCACCACGCACTAGAAGGTTCTCGGACCGAGAAACAGCCTCGCACATTTGCAATAACTTCAATTCATTTTTGCATCACGAAAATGACGACATTTAGAAATGTCCCAGAGTCGCAAGACTAGGTGCATTGCGACCTCCTCGGCCCATATAGACGGACCAACGTTTGTCCGATAGCTCATTCAAGGACCCCGTAGCAAGTCATGGAAAAAAGTGGATTTTCAGCACCAATTAGGGTCTTGCTCGGGCACCAAATGACCTATCGAGCCGAAACTTGGAATTCGGGGGTCGCCTCAGCTAGGCCTACACATATCAGAACTGGACCTGCAGCTAGACTGTAACTACGTGTTTTATGTTTTTGTTATGGTTTGAACAGAAGGCGTCGTGAATTTCGGCCCAGCTCTGAGGTATGTGATAGTTGGCTACTAAATGAGTTGGAAAGAGTGGGTTTGGTGTCAGAATGATATCTAATTGACTGATGGACGGTGACTTGCTGGTGACTATTGTCCATTTACAATATATTTAAACAGAGGTACCATCACCAAAGTGACATTCTGAAATCAAACGTAACGAGCGATGGAAAGGAACAACTATCACTGCCCAGCCATCCCGATTTCATTGGGCCAGTCAATTTCGCTTTCCTGCAGTATTTTTGAGCATGCCAAATTCGTGATGGTAAATGGACATAACATCCTGATTTGGCATTTTCAAATCTTTTATATTGCATTTGGCCAAAAAAAGTGACTTGACTTCCTATGAAATCATATTGCAAATGGACAAAACATGCCTTATGCGCAAGTACATTTCAAAAACATAATGAAATTGGACAAAAGTACACTCATAGAGTTCTTACACATCATTAAGACCTTTTGGGAATAATGAGGATGAAAATCCCAGAGCATTCAATACACACTGATATGATCCCACCATCAATACACACTGATATGACCCCACCATCAAATCACACTGATATGACCCCACCATCAAATCACACTGATATGACCCCACCATCAGACAATATGGCGGTTGTTTTGCTACACCAACAGGCCTCACAAGACTCGTCTGAAGGTAAACCAGTTTTACAAAAGGAAAGAAGGTATTTTTGATGAGCAGGTGACCACATACTTTGTCATGGTGTGTTTTAGTTATACAATTACAGGCTGAACATTTACTTACCCCACTAAAGTCATTAATTTAACTTCTTGGATGTCCTGTTCACACAGAGCAATGATGTGTATCACCCACACATTCTAGCTAGCTAATACTGTACTGACGACGTTCGTTTTCTGGCAAGTTTCCTCCCCGCCTCCAAATATTGGTATGAACATGAAGTGGACCCAAATCCATAGACATTAAGGCCTTGCCTGTGCACGTGACTAAACCTCGCAACTCCCTTCTCAGCTGTCCATCTTTCTGATTTCCACCAATCGGAGTTGATGTCAGCGTGATTAGAGGGACAATAGTGCTCAGTACCAGGCAGTCTACCAAGTGTGGTAGACTACTAATGACCATCACCAGAGCTTGGAGAAGCCTAACATGGTCACATGGCATTTGACTGCCTTCATTTCCTGTAACAGTCACCATAACAGTCCTACTCCTTCCTCCATTTCCCAGAAATGAACCGGTTCAGATACATTGTTCAACATATCACACCAACAATAACGTAAGTAACTCAACACTTTAATCTCTGGATTCCTTCATGTATTTATTTGTATGGGATGTGAATCCATTCCTGTAGTACAGTAAAGACAACTGGCCGTCTTCTACATCTTACTTCCAACGCCTTTCATCTACAATTAGACAGAAATACACATCAATAACTAGCTGCAAAGTAGTAACATTTAGTGAATGAATATGTATATACACACACCTTGGTGGAACAGTTGATAGCAGTGCCTGTTGGAGTCTCAGTACCCTGGATCTTCTGTCCAGAACTGTTCACATACCAACAGTAACCTACCAGAAAGAGACATGTTAATAATAACCTGATAAATATATCATATTTACACATTTTACTGTAACATATTGAATTGTCACGTTCAACTCAATTGGAGCATTTATGGTGGGTACGGTAACCTGTAGAGCCTGAACATTGCTCAGGTTTGTATTGTCCATCGTTGTCACACGTGGGAACGTAGAGTCAAGGCCTGACTTTTTTCATTGCGGTATCTCTAGCAATCTCACAGGGGGTCTTGGGTCGTACCATACCATCTAAACACAGAAAACATTCTTTATAACGATGACATTACATAGTAGAACATACATTGCTGGACAAACATCCTGGAAGCTCTGGCTGGATCTGGAATCTTGGGTTGCGTCCCCTATAGGGCCCTGTTCACCTATGGGACCCTGTTCCCCTATGGGACCATGTTCCTCTATGGGACCCTGGTCAGGACACTGCATCCTACATGGGACCCTGTTCCCCGTTGGGTCCTGGTCAGAAGACTGCATCCTATATGGGACCCTGTTCCCCGAAGGGCCCTGGTCAGTAGACTGCAACCTATATGGGACCCTTTTCCCCGAAGGGCCTTAGTCAGGAGACTGCATCCTATATGGGACCCTGTTCCCCGAAGGGCCCTGGTCAGGAGACTGCATCCTATATGGGACCCTGTTCCACTTTGGGCCCTGGTCAGGAGACTGCATCCTATATGGGACCCTGTTCCACTTTGGGCCATGGTCATGAGACTGCAACCTATATGGGACCCTTTTCCCCGAAGGGCCTTAGTCAGGAGACTGCATCCTATATGGGACCCTGTTCCCCGAAGGGCCCTGGTCAGGAGACTGCATCCTATATGGGACCCTGTTCCACTTTGGGCCCTGGTCAGGAGACTGCATCCTATATGGGACCCTGTTCCACTTTGGGCCCTGGTCAGGAGACTGCATCCTATATGGGACCCTTTTCCACTTTGGGCCCTGGTCAGGAGACTGCATCCTATATGGGACCATGTTCCCCGAAGGGCCCTGGTCAGGAGACTGCATCCTATATGGGACCCTGTTCCCCGAAGGGCCCTGGTCAGGAGACTGCATCCTATATGGGACCCTGTTCCCCGAAGGGCCCTGGTCAGGAGACTGCATCCTATATGGGACCCTGTTCCCCGAAGGGCCCTGGTCAGGAGACTGCATCCTATATGGGACCCTGTTCCCCGAAGGGCCCTGGTCAGGAGACTGCAACCTATATGGGACCTTGTTCCCCGAAGGACCCTGGTCATGAGAAGTGCCCTATACGGAATATGTAAGCCATTTCAGATGTACATTTTCTGCAATATTCAGTTGTTGCTTCACTCCTTCAGAGATCTTCACAGGGTCTCTCTCTCTGTCCTGCCTGTGAGTTATATTCTCCCTCTCCTTTTTAAGGACCCGTCCAGTCAGAACCCTCCCTCTGGAACCACGCGTGGAGAGTTGGAGGTCCGAAATGGAGGCGAGTAGTGCAGAAAAAATGCAGGAAATTCAGAAATAGTTGGTGAAGCAGCAGCTGTGCTGGAATGAGAACAATATGGCTGTCAGTTCTGATGGTATGTAGCGGGAGGATGAGGGTTAATGACCTGTAAGGTCAGAAGTGGAAAGACACAGGAAGCAGAGAGATCATGATTCTGAAATCAGTGGAGCATCTTGTAAAGAAAGCATAAAGAGATCCAAGGTAGGAAGCAAGTGTAGTGATGTGTTGGAGTTTAAAGTGGTGATGGTGTTGGATGAGACCACAGGGCCTCACTTACTCTGGGTGGAACATTTTGGGGTGCGTCCCATATGGGCCCTATTCAGAAGTAGTTTATACGTAATAGGGTTCCATTTCAGATGATACCTAGGTACTTCCTGTCTAAATATTAATTCTGCTACTTGTTTAAAATGCCTGTGGAGTCAAATTCCAGTTTCGTAGTAGAGCTGATGAAACTAAGACAAAGTGAGGGTAAATTGTATCAGTGTTATTTCCTGATAGTTGCTAGACAAGGGTAGCCTAGTGGTTAGAGTTTTGGACTAGTAACCAAAATGTTGCAAGTTCGAATCCTCGAGCTGACAAGGTGCAAATCTGTCATTCTGCCCCTGAACAGGCAGTTAACCCACTGTTCCTAGGCCGTCATTGAAAATAAGAATTTGTTCTTAACTGACTTGCCTAGTAAAATAAAAAAAATAAAAAATACATCCAGTTGAATGATCAAACCATTCATATCAGAATACCTCAGTCCAGCATCTAGATATACATCTCTCGTACTAGAGGAGTGGCAGGTAGCCTGCGGTTAGAGAGTTGGGCCAGTAGTTCAAATCAGTGAGCTGACAAGTTGATATATCCATCTATGTGCCCATCAGCAAGGCACAACCTTCATTTCTCCAGTGTCAATGTTGATAATGGCAGACCTCTCAGAGTGTGTCCCAATGAGAACTGGTAATGAATAGAAACACATTTCCAAATCACACCTGCGTATTAATAATTAATATTATTAACACCTACGAGTGTGTGTGAAGTAGGTGTGTTATGTTTAATTAAGATGTTGGTGAGTAGTTGTGAGGTATGTCACGCTTACCTCCTAGAGCAAAAGCAGTGCTGACAAGCAGAATGATGGTCAATATCGCCATGGTGATAGTCTCCTGAGAGAGAGAAAGATTAGTTGAGCATTTTAAAGGGTCTGGAATGGCTGTGGGTACTAGAGGAGAGGTTAAGGAAACCCACTATTAGGTACAGAACTGAAATAACAGCCAAAGCAGCATTTTCTAAACCCAGTCCTGAGGACCCCAAGAAGAAGTATGGGCAACACGGTGCTACTCGTCTTCTGATGGAACTCAGGTATCACTTCTTCAACCACATACAATAGATTAGCCTGGCACACAAACGTAGTGCACTATATAGTTGTGCCATTTTTGTGGAGTGGCCCCCTGAATTTAAGAGTGTAGACTAATAGTTACCTTTGCAGTAAATGGGTAGTCTCTGACTATCTATAATGCTTCCCATTCCCTATGTAGTGCATTGTTGGCCCTCGTCAAAGGTAGTTCACTACATAAAGAATGAGGAGCCATTCATACATATTCCTGTGAAGTGAACTGAGTTTTAATAATAATAATTAATACGCAGGTGTGATTTGGAAATGTGTTTCTATTCACAACCGGTTCTCCATGGGACACCCTCTGCGAGGTCAGCCATTATCAACCTTGACACTGGTTGATAGATGGATATTTTAACTTGTAAGCTCACTGATTTGAGCTACTGGTCCAACTCTCAATCAGCAGGCTTCCTGCCACTCCTCTAGTTCCAGAGATGTATATCTAGATGCTGGACTCTGATATTCTGATATGAATTGTTTGATCATTCAACTGGATGTATGATTGGGTTGTCTAGCAACTATCAGGAAATAACACTGATACAATTTACCCTCACCTTTTGTCTTAGTTTCATCAGCTCTTCTACAAAACACAGAACCAGAATTGACTGCACAAGGCTTTTAAACAACTTCAATATTTAGCCAGGAAGCTCTGATTTGAACTACGGACCCAACTCTCAAACAGCGTCCAGAAATGTATATTGTCCTGAAATGTTATGTCCACATTACAATGCATGTTACCTGTCTCCAGATACTATGATTCGACCGAAGACCCCATGTGAGGATGCTAGAGATGCCACTTTAAATGGCTCAATTGGAGCCTACATTCCCACGTGTGACGACAATGGACAATAGACCCCGGAGCAATGTAGGGGCTCTACAGGTTAACACAGATGCACATACATGCACAGCATTCTCAATTCATTTGAATGTGAAAATTTAACAGTGTATATATTGTATATGCAACATATCCTTTTGGTAGGTAATGTCATCGTTATAAAGAATGTTATCTGTGTTTAGATGGTATGATACCACCCAAGACCCCTTGTGAGATTGCTAGAGATACTGCTAGAGATACTACCACACACACCATAAATGCTCCAATTGAGTTGAAAGTGACAATTCAATATGTTACAATAAAATGTGTAAATATATATTTATCAGGTTGTTATTAACATGTCTCTTTCTGGTAGGTTACTGTTGGTATGTGAACAGTTCTGGACAGAAGATCCAGGGTACTGAGACTCCAACAGGCACTGCTATCAACTGTTCCACCAAGGTGAGTGAGTATATATATATATACACACACACGAGTCAAAAAAATAAAGAGAACACTTAAACAGCACAATGTAACTCCAATCAATCACACTTCTGTGAAATCAAACTGTCCACTTAGGAAGCAACACTGATTGACAATACATTTCACATGCTGTTGTGCAAATGGAATAGACAACAGTTGGAAATGATAGGCAATTAGCAAGACACCTCCAATTAAGGAGTGGTTCTGCAGGTGGTGACCACAGACCACTTCTCAGTTCCTTTGCTTCCTGGCTGATATTTTGGTCACTTTTGAATATTGGCGGTGCTTTCACTCTAGTGGTAGCATGAGACAGAGTCTACAACCCACACAAGTGGCTCAGGTAGTGCAGCTCATCCAGGATGGCACATCAATGCGAGCTGTGGCAAGAAGGTTTGCTGTGGCAAGAAGGTTTGCTGTGTCTGTCAGCGTAGTTTCCAGAACATGGAGGCACTACCAGGAGAGAGGCCAGTACATCAGGAGACGTGGAGGAGGCCATAGGAGGGCAACAACCCAGCAGCAGGACCGCTACCTCCGCCTTTGTGCAAGGAGGAGCAGGTGGAGCACTGCCAGAGCCCTGCAAAAAGACCACAAATGTGCACGTGTCTGCTCAAGCAGTCAGAAACAGACTCCATGAGGGTGGTATGAGGGCCCGACGTCCACAGGTGGCGGTTGTGCTTACAGCCCAACACCGTGCAGGACGTTTGACATTTGCCAGAGAACACCCAGATTGGCCACTGGCGCCTTGTGCTCTTCACAGATGAAAGCAAGTACACACTGAGCACATGTGACAGACGTGACAGTCTGGAGACGCCGTGGAGAACGTTCTGCTGCCTGCAACATCCTCCAGCATGACCGGTTTGGCGGTGTGTCAGTCATGGTGTGGGGTGGCATTTCTTTGGGGGGCAACACAGCCCTCCATGTGCTCGCCAGAGGTAGTCTGACTGCCATTAGGTACCGAGATGAGATCCTCAGACCCCTTGTGAGACCATATGCTGGTGCGGTTGGCCCTGGGTTCCTCCTAATGCAAGACAATGCTAGACCTCATGTGGCTGGCGTGTGTCAGCAGTTCCTGCAAGAGGAAGGCATTTCTTGTTTGCATAAAATAGACGCAGACCAGTCTTTCAATAATAGGTAATAGAATTTATTCTCGGAGCGCGCTGCCACTTAATCACGTGCAGCAGTTTATATACAGATCATGACATCATTTCACTGCTTTAACAGAATCCCCTCCTCTCGACCGGGACAAAGTAAGGTGAAAAGTTCATTCTAACTTACTAACACACTCCCAGAAAACTTTGGACCCCTCAACATTATCGATCACCACTGAACTGACAGTTTTAATTTAATTTAATCTAAAAACCCCAGAGCTAAGTTTCAGTAGGGTTAACCATAGGCTAACGACCTTATGTGTTTACACAGTCCACAACCCATTTGTTTCTGCCAAGTTGGAATGGTGTTCATTAACTTTTTATTACTCCTTGTCCGTGTCACACAATCCCTTCTTATGAACTCATATTGTTAATCACTTATAAAACAGTGTATACGTTTACTTAGTTACAATTCTATTTAAAATGGGGATATTGTTAATTCATTTATCCATAATAATTTCAACACATAGACATCGACATGTCATTTCAATATATACAGGAGTTCAGCAGAGTCCAGAATCAGAACCATGCTACTCTGAGTCTGAAGAATTGTTCCAGACCACAGAGGGATGAAAGACCCCTTTACTGAGTCTACATCTTCACATTTCACTAAATCATTCCCTTGTTTGCTTTATATCATCCTGTAAAATAAAGTACATGCTCTTCATCTTTACATGAGTAAATGTTGTATTAGAACTTGTAGGATGAAAGATGGTACATCTCCTGGTTTGGTTACATGCTGATGCCATCTGATCTTTTAGGGCCAGACTGATTAGGGAACTTCATGTTCATGCCAATGTTTGGAGGAAGCTTGCCAGAAAATGAACATGGTCAGTACAGTATTAGCGAGCTAGAATGTGTGGGTGATTCACATCATTGCCCTCTGTGAACAGGACATCAAAGAAGTGAAATTAATAACTTTAAGAGGGTAAGTAAATGTTCAGCCCAAAATTTGCTAACCAATTAATTTTATAACTAAAACACACACCACATGACAAAGTATGTGAACACCTGCTTGTCAAACATCTCATTCCAAAATCATGGCGTTGGTCCCCCCCCCTTTGCTATAACAGCCTCTACTCTTCTGGGAAGGCTTTACACTAGATGTTGGAACATTGCTGCAGGGGACGTGCTTCAATTCAGCCACAACAGCATTAGTGACGTCTGGCACTGATTTAAGGCGATTAGGCCTGGTTCGTAGTTGGTGTTTCAATTAATCCAAAGTATTCGATGGAGTTGAGGTCAAGGCTCTGTGCAGGCCAGAAAAGTTCTTCAACACCAATCTCAAACCATTTCTGTATAAACCTGCACGGGGGAATTGTCATGCTGAAACTGGAAAGGGCCCTCCCCAAACTGATTCCACAAAGTTGGAAGCACAGAATTGTCTACAATGTCATTGTACGCAGTAGCATTAAGATTTTCCTTCACTGAAACTAAGGGCCCGAACTATGAACAGTCCCAGACCATTATTCCTCCACCAAACTTTAGTTGGCACGATGCATTCGGGCAGTTAACGTTCTCCTGGAAGACTTTTTACAAACTGACTTGTTGAAAAGGTGGTTTCCTATGACTGTGCCACATTGAAGGTCACTGAGCTCTTGTGTAAGGCAATTCTACGGCCAATGTTTTTCTATGGAGATTGCATGGCTGTGTGCTCGATTTTATACACCTGTCAGCAAGGGGAATGGTGCGACAAGCAAAAATCTTCCAGTCAGTGGCAGGTCTTTAGGGCGAAAACAGCTCGTTGATGAAAGAGAATGGCAGGTATCATGCAAGCTGGACAATTGAATGGAAAACATTGCCTGGTCCCATGAATCCCGGTTCCTGTTGCATCATGCTGATGGCAGAGTCAGGATTTGGTGGAAGCTGCATCAGTCCACATCCTGCCTGGTGTCAACGGTACAGGCTGGTGGAGGAGGTGTAATGATGCTTCCCAGGAACACGTTAAGTCCCTTGATACCAATTGAGCAATGTTTCCAAGCCCTGAAGAAGTCAGGCTTTTCTGGAGGCAATGGGAGGGTCCAACACAGAACTAGATGGGTGTATCTAATCAACTGTATACATCTATTCATTTTTCAAACTGGTCTAACATCAGACGAGTCTTGTGTGAAAAGCAATATAGCCGTACAGTCTATTGATGGTGGGGTCATGTCAGTGTGTATTGATAGTGGGGTCATATCAGTGTATATTGATGGTGGGGTCATATCAGTGTGTATTGATAGTGGGGTCACATCAGTGTGTATTGATGGTGGGGTCACATCAGTGTGTATTGATGGTGGGGTCATATCAGTGTGTATTGATGGTGGGGTCATATTAGTGTGTATTGATGGTGGGGTCATATCAGTGTGTATTGATAGTGGGGTTATATCAGTGTGTATTGATGGTGGGGTTATATCAGTGTGTATTGATGGTGGGGTCATATCAGTGTGTATTGATGGTGGGGTCATATCAGTGTGTATTGATGGTGGGGTCATATCAGTGTGTATTGATGGTGGGGTCATATCAGTGTGTATTGATGGTGGGGTCATATCAGTGTGTATTGATGGTGGGGTCATATCAGTGTGTATTGATGGTGGGGTCATATCAGTGTGTATTGATGGTGGGGTCATATCAGTGTGTATTGATGGTGGGGTCATATCAGTGTGTATTGATGGTGGGGTCATATCAGTGTGTATTGATGGTGGGGTCATATCAGTGTGTATTGATGGTGGGGTCATATCAGTGTGTATTGATGGTGGGGTCATATCAGTGTGTATTGATGGTGGGGTCATATACATTTACATTTAAGTCATTTAGCAGACGCTCTTATCCAGAGCGACTTACAAATTGGTGAATTCACCTTCTGACATCCAGTGGAACAGCCACTTTACAATAGTGCATCTAAATCATTTAAGGGGGGTGAGAAGGATTACTTATCCTATCCTAGGTATTCCTTGAAGAGGTGGGGTTTCAGGTGTCTCCGGAAGGTGGTGATTGACTCCGCTGTCCTGGCGTCGTGAGGGAGTTTGTTCCACCATTGGGGGCCAGAGCAGCAAACAGTTTTGACTGGGCTGAGCGGGAACTGTACTTCCTCAGTGGTAGGGAGGCGAGCAGGCCAGAGGTGGATGAACGCAGTGCCCTTGTTTGGGTGTAGGGCCTGATCAGAGCCTGGAGGTACTGCGGTGCCGTTCCCCTCACAGCTCCATAGGCAAGCACCATGGTCTTGTAGCGGATGCGAGCTTCAACTGGAAGCCAGTGGAGAGAGCGGAGGAGCGGGGTGACGTGAGAGAACTTGGGAAGGTTGAACACCAGACGGGCTGCGGCGTTCTGGATGAGTTGTAGGGGTTTAATGGCACAGGCAGGGAGCCCAGCCAACAGCGAGTTGCAGTAATCCAGACGGGAGATGACAAGTGCCTGGATTAGGACCTGCGCCGCTTCCTGTGTGAGGCAGGGTCGTACTCTGCGGATGTTGTAGAGCATGAACCTACAGGAACGGGCCACCGCCATGATGTTAGTTGAGAACGACAGGGTGTTGTCCAGGATCACGCCAAGGTTCTTAGCGCTCTGGGAGGAGGACACAATGGAGTTGTCAACCGTGATGGCGAGATCATGGAACGGGCAGTCCTTCCCGGGAGGAAGAGCAGCTCCGTCTTGCCGAGGTTCAGCTTGAGGTGGTGATCCGTCATCCACACTGATATGTCTGCCAGACATGCAGAGATGCGATTCGCCACCTGGTCATCAGAAGGGGGAAAGGAGAAGATTAATTGTGTGTCGTCTGCATAGCAATGATAGGAGAGACCATGTGAGGTTATGACAGAGCCAAGTGACTTGGTGTATAGCGAGAATAGGAGAGGGCCTAGAACAGAGCCCTGGGGGACACCAGTGGTGAGAGCGCGTGGCGAGGAGACAGATTCTCGCCACGCCACCTGGTAGGAGCGACCTGTCAGGTAGGACGCAATCCAAGCGTGGGCCGCGCCGGAGATGCCCAACTCGGAGAGGGTGGAGAGGAGGATCTGATGGTTCACAGTATCAAAGGCAGCCGATAGGTCTAGAAGGATGAGAGCAGAGGAGAGAGAGTTAGCTTTAGCAGTGCGGAGCGCCTCCGTGATACAGAGAAGAGCAGTCTCAGTTGAATGACTAGTCTTGAAACCTGACTGATTTGGATCAAGAAGGTCATTCTGAGAGAGATAGCGGGAGAGCTGGCCAAAGACGGCACGTTCAAGAGTTTTGGAGAGAAAAGAAAGAAGGGATACTGGTCTGTAGTTGTTGACATCGGAGGGATCGAGTGTAGGTTTTTTCAGAAGGGGTGCAACTCTCGCTCTCTTGAAGACGGAAGGGACGTAGCCAGCAGTCAGGGATGAGTTGATGAGCGAGGTGAGGTAAGGGAGAAGGTCTCCGGAAATGGTCTGGAGAAGAGAGGGGGGGATAGGGTCAAGCGGGCAGGTTGTTGGGCGGCCGGCCGTCACAAGAAGCGAAATTTCATCTGGAGAGAGAGGGGAGAAAGAGGTCAGAGCACAGGGTAGGGCAGTGTGAGCAGAACCAGCGGTGTTGTTTGACTTAGCAAACGAGGATCGGATGTCGTCGACCTTCTTTTCAAAATGGTTGACGAAGTCATCTGCAGAGAGGGAGGAGGGGGGGAGGGGGAGGAGGATTCAGGAGGGAGGAGAAGGTGGCAAAGAGCTTCCTAGGGTTAGAGGCAGATGCTTGGAATTTAGAGTGGTAGAAAGTGGCTTTAGCAGCAGAGACAGAGGAGGAAAATGTAGAGAGGAGGGAGTGAAAGGATGCCAGGTCCGCAGGGAGGCGAGTTTTCCTCCATTTCCACTCGGCTGCCCGGAGCCCTGTTCTGTGAGCTCGCAATGAGTCGTCGAGCCACGGAGCGGGAGGGGAGGACCGAGCCGACCTGGAGGATAGGGGACATAGAGAGTCAAAGGATGCAGAAAGGGAAAAGAGGAGGGTTGAGGAGGCAGAATCAGGAGATAGGTTGGAGAAGGTATGAGCAGAGGGAAGAGATGATAGGATGGAAGAGGAGAGAGTAGCGGGGAAGAGAGAGCGAAGGTTGGGACGGCGCGATACCATCCGAGTAGGGGCAGTGTGGGAAGTGTTGTATGAGAGCGAGAGGGAAAAGGATACAAGGTAGTGGTCGGAGACTTGGAGGGGAGTTGCAATGAGGTTAGTGGAAGAAAAGCATCTAGTAAAGATGAGGTCGAGCGTATTGCCTGCCTTGTGAGTAGGGGGGGGAAGGTGAGAGGGTGAGGTCGAAAGAGGAGAGGAGTGGAAAGAAGGAGGCAGAGAGGAATGAGTCAAAGGTAGACGTGGGGAGGTTAAAGTCGCCCAGGACTGTGAGAGGTGAGCCGTCCTCAGGAAAGGAGCTTATCAAGGCATCAAGCTCATTGATGAACTCTCCGAGGGAACCTGGAGGGCGATAAATGATAAGGATGTTAAGCTTGAAAGGGCTGGTAACTGTGACAACATGGAATTCAAAGGAGGCGATAGACAGATGGGTAAGGGGAGAAAGAGAGAATGACCACTTGGGAGAGATGAGGATCCCGGTGCCACCACCCCGCTGACCAGAAGCTCTCGGGTGTGCGAGAACACGTGGGCGGACGAAGAGAGAGCAGTAGGAGTAGCAGTGTTGTCTGTGGTGATCCATGTTTCCGTCAGTGCCAGGAAGTCGAGGGACTGGAGGGAGGCATAGGCTGAGATGAACTCTGCCTTGTTGGCCGCAGATCGGCAGTTCCAGAGGCTACCGGAGACCTGGAACTCCACGTGGGTCGTGCGCGCTGGGACCACCAGATTAGGGTGGCCGCGGCCACGCGGTGTGGAGCGTTTGTATGGTCTGTGCAGAGAGGAGAGAACAGGGATAGATAGACACATAGTTGACAGGCTACAGAAGAGGCTACGCAGAAGAGGCTACGCTAATGCAAAGGAGATTGGAATGACAAGTGGACTACACGTCTCGAATGTTCAGAAAGTTAAGCTTACGTAGCAAGAATCTTATTGACTAAAATGATTGAAATGATACAGTACTGCTGGAGTAGGCTAGCTGGCAGTGGCTGGAATGACAAGATTGGAATGACAAGTGGACTACACGTCTCGAATGTTCAGAAAGTTAAGCTTACGTAGCAAGAATCTTATTGACTAAAATGACTAAAATGACTATTGACTAAAATGATTGAAATGATACAGTACTGCTGGAGTAGGCTAGCTGGCAGTGGCTGCGTTGTTGACACTACATACCTTAAGGGAACATTTTGACATTTGCTGTATGGTTAGTGATAAAGTCCATATTGCAAATGTACCGTCCCTTACTAGAAGTCATAAAACATTTGTTAAATTCGGGGACGGCGTCGGGCCGTGCGGCAGGGCCGGACCTACCGGGGAGTCATCAAACAAACTTTCTCGGACATTCGGTTTCCGTTTTATAAAATAATCAAATTTTGGTCATTTTTCCGCTATCCCGGAAAATCCCACAAGAGGACATAAGCAATCATATTGCAATTGTACAAAACATCCCGAATCACGACGGGACCTTATCTCCAAAATGGAAAATATTTCGAAGCCAAAACTTGGTGAGCATAGGTTTGGCATGATGGGCAGTTGGCCCCGAACAAGATGGCGTCTAGGCCTCAACGGTTTTTGAGTTATGGCCATTTCTCTGGGATTAAAAGGTCCAAAATGAAAATAGAGAAATAATTTATCCACTTGACGTCAAAGTCAAGGAGCCTCTGGTGTCAATAAAAAAAGAACCAGCCATTTATCTATCGTCATTTAAGAGAAATCGTACAATGTCAAATTGGTGATGTTCAAAAATAGTTTTTTTTAAAACAGTTACAGATCCAGTTTCAGGGTGTTCATACGAATCTTTTTAAAGTGTGCTGCGGAGCTCTGCGAGATTTCTGTGATTTTCTAAGATTTTCTGAAATAACACACACTCACTAAACCCGCCGTAAATAACTCAGTTCTTAACGTAAAGACTTAAAACTCAGGAGTATGTAAAGGCATACCCCAATCAGGATATGAGGTTATTTATAGCTTCCTGCGCCAACCAGAAGTGACTTAAATGGTGTCATAGTGGCTGTTTCCAAGGGTTAAAAAGGTCAGATCTTTTCAAAACTTTGTGTGTGATTAGGCAACCCCCATAAACTGTAAGTCAGTCATTTCTCCCAACAGATGTCAAAGAAAAGCTCTCTCTCACTCACACGCACACACACACACACAGCAAGGATGGAGTGACAAAGTGCAGTGCTTAAAGACACAGAGAGCAGGGAATGGCATTTTCCATAATCCCTAGGCCGTGCCGAGTTCAACAAGATATCGCGCTTGACCGTAGCTCGCTCGGTCTAAGCGCAGCGACCATTAGAAAAGTAGGCCCAAAATGAAGCCTACCCCACAATGTCATTTGCTTTTGGGTGACAGTGAGAGAACCGTTAGGATGAGAAGCACAATTCGACCTCATGTACGTTCCTAAGGTCCTCCCGATCTGTGCAAGCCTGACCTTGACCGTGTAGCACTAACCCTTAACAGTAACACAGTTTTTTTTGATCTCACAGATTACAATGACATCTCTCCCCGTAGGAATACATTGCCTGCATTGTCAAGGGTTTTGCTCGGACACCAAATGACCTATCGAGCAAGCCCTACACATGACATCTGAACTGGACCCGCAGCTGGAACGTAACTACGTGTTTTACGTTTTATTATGGTTTGATGTAAATTTTGGGCCATCTCTGTAGTATGTGATAGTTGGCTACTAAACGAGTTGGAAAAAGTGGTTTTGGTGTCAGTTTGTATCAGTTTGGTGTCAGAATGATATCTAATTAACTGATGGATGGTGACTTGCTGGTGACTCTTGTCCATTTGCAATATGTTTAAACAGTGAGGTACCATCACCAAAGTGACATTCTGAAATCAACCCTAATGAGCGATGGAGAGGTACCAGAATCACTGCCCAGCCATCCCAAGTTCATCGGGCCAGTCAATTTCGCATTCCTGCACAATTTTTATCGCATGACAAATTTGTGATGGTAAATGCCCATTGAACCATATTGCAAATGAACAGTGACTTTGCAAAAGTGAGAAAACATTAACAAATGGACATAATGAAATCAACACAACGAGCGATGGAGAAGACCCACTATCAATGCCCGGCCATCCTGTGTTCATCAGGCCAGTCAATGTTGCATTTCTGCAGTATTTTTGAGCATGTCAAATTTCTTATGGCATTTGGCACCCAAAAAAGTGACTTTTGGCTTTGACTTCCTATGAAATCATATTGCAAATGGACAAAACATATGCCTTATGCACAAGTACAAAAAAAATATATAATAAAAGTTGACAAAAGTATAGTTTGAGCAAAGTATAGTTTGACTTTTGAGCATGCCAAATTCGGGATGGTAAAATCCCATTGATACATATTGCAAATGCATGTGCATTTGCAATATTATTCTATAGTGAAAAAAACATCACCAAATGGACATGATGAAATCAACACACCGAGAGATGGAAAGGAGCAACTATCACTGCCCGGCCATCCTGTGTTCATCAGGTATGTCAATTTTGCAATTCTGCATGATTTTTGAGCATGCCAAATTCGTGATTGTAAAATCCCATTGAAATATATTGCAAATGCACGTGCATTTGCTATATTATTCTATAGTGAAAAAAACATCACCAAATGGACATGATGAAATCAACACACCGAGAGATGGAAAGGAGCAACTATCACTGCCCGGCCATCCTGTGTTCATCAGGTAAGTCAATTTTGCAATTCTGCATGATTTTTGAGCATGCCAAATTCGTGATGGTAAATTCCCATTGAAACATATTGCAAATGCACATGCATTTGCAATATGAATCTATAGTGAAAAAACATCACCAAATGGACATGATGAAATCAACACAACGAGTGATGGAAAGGAACAACTATCACTGCATGGCCATCCTGTGTTCATCAGGCCAGGCAGGTATTTTTGAGCATATCAAATTTCTTATGGCATTTGGCCCCAAAAAGAGTGACTTTTGACTTTGACTTTTGACTTCCTATGAAATCATATTGCAAATGGACAAAACATATGCCAAAACATATGCCTTAGGATTTTGCTTTTGGATATTGACTTGGGTTGCATTTACAATATGAAATCAAACGGTGGAGCACGCTCGCTGTTGGATTTTCAAAGTGTTACACCTGGCATTTGCCATATGCAATCAACTTTACACGAATTGGACACCGTGTATATAGTTTGTCCAATGCCAATGACTTCCCATTCATTTTTGTCCATTTCAGGGGGGTATTCCCTTACTGTAGTACAGTAAAGACAACTGTCAGTCTACTACATCTTACTTCCAACGCCTTTCATATACAATTACAGACAACAGCAAAATATACACATCAAGAATCAGCTGAAAAGTAGTAACATTTAGTGAATGAGTATGTATATACACACACCTTGATGGAACAGTTGCTAGCAGTGCCTGGTGGAGTCTCAGTACCCTGGATCTTCTGTCCAGAACTGTTCACACACCAAAAGTAACCTTCGAGAAATAGACATGTTGCATGTACAATCAATACACATTGAACTATCAAATTCAACTGAATTGAGAATTTTGTGTGTCAGTGTTAATCTGTAGAGCCCCAACATTGCTCGGGGGTGTATTGTCCATTGTCATCACCGTGGGGGATGTAGGCTCTAATTGAGCCATTTATAGTGGTGTCTCTAGCATCCTCACATGGGGTCTTGGGTCGTATCATAGTATCTGGAAACAGGTAACATTTACTGTAATGTGGACATAATATTGCAGGACAATATACATTTCTGGACATACATTCTGGAATCTTTGGGTGCGTCCCATATGGGCCCTATTCATAAGTAGTTTATACGGAATAGGGTTCCATTTCAGATGTAACCTAGGTACATCATGGATAAATATTGAAATGCCGCTGCTTGATTAAAAGCCCTGTGTAGTCAAAATACAGTTGTCTTTTTTATAAAAGCTGATGAAACTAAGACTGAAAGTGAGGGTAAATTTAATCAGTGTTATTTCCTGATAGTTGCTAGACAATCCAATCATACATCCAGTTGAATGATCAAACCATTCATATCAGAATACCTCAGTCCAGCATCTAGATTTACATCTCTGGAACTAGAGGAGTGGCAGGTAGCCTGCGGTTAGAGAGTTGGGCCAGTAGTTCAAATCAGTGAGATGACAAGTTGATATATCCATCTATTTGCCCTTAAGCAAGGCACAACCTTAATTTCTCCAGTGTCAATGTTGATAATGGCTGACCTCTCAGAGGGTGTCCCATGGAGAACAGGTTATGAATAAAAACACATTTCCAAATCACACCTGCATATTAACAACCTCTTAAAGCTAGGGGGCAGCATTTTCACTTTTGGATAAATAGCGTGCCCAATTTCAACTTCCTGCTACTCATGCCAAGAATATAAGATATGCATATTATTCATAGATTTGGATAGAAAACCCTCTGAAGTTTCTAGAACTGTTTGAATTATGTCTGTGAGTATAACAGAACTTATGTAGCAGGCAAAACCCTAAGGACTAACTGTTCAGAATTTTTTTTTTCCCATCTCTCTTCCCTATATTGTCTTTGCCATTGGAAATTTAATAGAAATATACGTGTGTGTGAAGTAGGTGTGTTATGTTTATTTAAGATGACGTCAGAGTTAATGTCAGAGTAATTAGAGGGACAATAGAGTGCTGAATACCAGGCAGTTAGCAGGTGTGGTAGGCTACTAATGACCATCACCAGCATCAGAGCTTGGAGAAGCCGAACTACTACATGGTCACGTGGCATTTGACTGCCTTCATGTTCTGTAACTTCCGGTGGGTGTGGTAATACAGTCACCATAAAGGTCCTCGTCCTTCCTCCATTTCCCAGAATTGGACTGGTTCAGAAAAATCACACCAACAATAAAGTAAGTAAATCAACGGTTTAATCTCTGGATTCCTTCACGTATTTATTTGTATGTAATGTGAGTCAGTTCGTGTAGTACAGTAAAGACAACTGTCAGTCTTCTACATCTTACTTCCAACACCTTTCATCTACAATTAGAAAACAAGAAAAATACACATCAAGAATCAGCTGCAAAGAAATAACATTTAGTGAATGAGTATGTACACACACACCTTGGTGGAACAGTAGCTAGCAGGTGATAGCAGTGCCTGGTGGAGTCTCAGTACCCTGGATCTTCTGTCCAGTAGTGGTCACACACCAACAGTAACCTACCAGAAATAGACATTTTGCATATACACATTGAATTGTCACATTCAACTGAATTGGAGGATTTAGTGTCTGCATGTGCGTCCGTGTTAACCTGTAGAGCCCGAACATTGCTCAGGGGTGTATTGTCCATTGTCGTCACACGTGGGGGATGTAGGCTCCAATTGAGTCATTTAAAGTGGCATCTCTAGCATCCTCACATGGGGTCTTCGGTCGTATCATAGTATCTGGACACAGGTAACATGCATTGTATTGTGGACATAACATTTCAGGACGTTGTTTGAGAGTTGGGCTAGTTGTTCAAATTAGAGCTTCCTAGCTAAATATTGAAGTTGTTTAAAAGCCTTCTGCAGTCAATTCTGGTTCTGTGTTTTGTAGAAGAGCTGATGAAACTAAGACTGGAAATTGTATCATTGTTATTTCCTAATAGTTGCTAGACAATCCAATCATACATCCAGTTGAATGATCAAACCATTCATATCAGAATATCTCAGTCCAGCATCTAGACACAAATATAGATATCTGGAACTGTCTCCCAGTACCATTTTTGTGAAGTGGCCCCCTGATTTTAACTTCTTGAAACTCCCCATACCGGATCCAGGTTTATGACTAAAGCCTCAGGCTCATTAGCATAACGCAACGTTAACGATTTCTGAAAATCGCAAATAAAATGAAAATAATACGTCTGCTCTCAAGCTTAGCCTTTTCTTAACAACACTGTCATCTCAGATTTTCAAAATATGCTTTTGAACCATAGAAATTGACTAATTTGTGTAAGAGTATGCAAAGCTAGCATAGCATTTTGAGTAGCATGTAGCACGCAACATTTTCACAAAAACCAGATAAAACCAAATAAATAAAATCATTTACCTTTGAAGAGCTTCTGATGTTTTCAATGAGGAGACTCTCAGTTACATACCAAATGCGCAGTGTTTCCTGAAAGCGTCTGTGTGTAGGAGAAATCGTTCCGTTTTCTACATTGCGTCTGGCTACCGAAACGAACCGAAAATTCAGTCACCTACAACGTAAAACTTTTTCCGGATTAACTACATAATATCGACCGAAACATGGCAAACGTTGTTTGGAATCAATCCTCAAGGTGTTTTTTCACATATCTCTTCATTGACATGCAGTTCGTGGAAGCTTGCTGTCCTCTCTGTATCGCATGGAAAAATACTGGCAGGTGACTTTTGCGCACCAATTTCGGCGCAGGACACCGGGCGGACACCTGGTAAATGTGGTCTCTTACGGTCAATCTTCCAATGATCTGCCCACAAATACGTCACAATGCTGCAGACACCTTGGGGAAATGACAGAAAGGGTTGACTCACTCCTCTCGCATTCACAGCCATATAAGGAGATAATGGAAAACAGAGCCTCAAAAATCCTGTTCATTTCCTGGATGCCGTCGCATCTTGGTTTTGCCTGAAGCTCACATTCTAGGGCACGCACAGAAAATATCTTTGTATTTCTGGACACGTCAGAGTGTTTTCTTTCGACTGGTAGCAATTATATGCATAGTCGAGCATCTTTTTGTGACAAAATATCTTGTTTAAAACGGGAACGTTTTTCATCCAAAAATGAAATAGCGCCCCCATAGATGTAAGAGGTTAAGAGCGTAGACTAATAGTTACCTTTGCAGTAAATGGGTAGTCTCTGACTATCTATAATGCTTCCCATTCCCTATGTAGTGCATTGTAGGCCCTTGTCAAAGGTAGTTCACTACACAAGGAGTGAGGAGCCATTTGGGAAGGATACATATTCCTCTGTGCCAGGCTAATCTATTGTATGTGGTTGAAGAAGTGATACCTGAGTTCCATCAGAAGACGAGTAGCACCGTGTTGCCCATACTTCTTCTTGGGGTCCTCAGGACTGGGTTTAGAAAATGCTGCTTTGGCTGTTATTTCAGTTCTGTACCTAATAGTGGGTTTCCTTAACCTCTCCTCTAGTACCCACAGCCATTCCAGACCCTTTAAAATGCTCAACTAATCTCTCTTTCTCTCTCTCTCAGGAGACTATCACCATGGCGATATTGACTATCATTATGCTTGTCAGCACAGCTTTTGCTATGGGAGGTAAGCGGGACATACCTCACACCTACTCACAAACATCTCAATTAAACATAACACACCTACTTCACACACACTCGTAGGTGTTAATACGCAGGTGTGATTTGGAAATGTGTTTCTATTCATTACCAGTTCTCTATGGGACACCCTCTGAGAGGTCTGCCATTATCAACCTTGACACTGGAGAAATGAAGGTTGTGCCTTGCTTAAGGGCACATAGATGGATATATCAACTTGTCAGCTCATTGATTTGAACTACTGGCCCAACTCTCTAACTGCAGGCTACCTGCCACTCCTCTAGTACGAGAGATGTATAGTGGTGTCTAGATGCTGTACTAAGGTATTCTGATATGAATGGTTTGATCATTCAACTGGATGTATGATTGGAAATAACACAGATTAAATTTCCAGTCTTAGTTTCATCAGCTCTTCTACGAAACTGGAATTTGACTCCACAGGCGTTTTAAACAAGTAGCAGAATTTGACCAGGGCCCTTCGGGAACAGGGTCCCATATAGGATGTTGTCTCCTGACCAGGGCCAATAAGGGAACAGGGTCCCATATAGGATGCAGTCTCCTGACCAGGGCCCAAAGGGAACAGGGTCCCATATAGGATGCAGGCTCTTTACCAGGGCCAATATAGGAATCAGGGTCCTATATAGGATGCAGTCTTATGACCAGGGCCCAACGGGGAACAGGGTCCCATATAGGATGCAGTGTCCTGACCAGGGCCCAAATGGGACACAGAACACAGTCCATGATTCCAGAATGTATATCCATTTACATATTTACATTTAAGTCATTTTTATATCCATCATTGTTATGTTATGTCCACATTACAATGTATGTTGCATGTGTGTCCAGATGGTGCGATACGACCCAAGACCCCATGTGAGGATGCTAGAGATGCCGTGCCACATGGAATAATTGGAGCCTACATCCCCACGTGTGACGCCGCTGGACAATACACCCCTGAGCAATGTTGGGGCTCTACAGGTTAAAAAAAACACACACACACACACACACACACACAATAAATGCTCCAATTCTGTTGAACGTGACAGTTCAATATGTCACAGTAAATGTGTAAATATCATATATTTAACAGGTTATTAATACGGCTGCAGTCCTTGTACAGGGATCAACCTCAGGGTAAATTTCAGAGTGACAAGTAATAGTACTCGATAAAACTCAAACTTTCATTAAAACACACATGCAGGGTACTCAATTAAAGCTACACTCGTTGTGAATCTAGCCAACATGTCAGATTTTCAAAATGCTTTTCGGCGAAAGCATGAGAAGCTATTATCTGATAGCATGCAAACCCTCGAAATACACGAAGGGGACGTAAACAAAATAATTTGCGTAGCCGGCGCTACACAAAACGCAGAAATAAAATATAAAACATTCATTACCTTTGACAAGCTTTTTTGTTGGCACTCCTATATGTCCCATAAACATCACATTTGGGTCTTTTTTTTCGATTAAATCGGTCCATGTATACCCAAAATGTCCATTTATGAAGACCGTCAGATCAAGGAAAAAACTCTGTTTCAAAACGCAACGTCATTTTTTTAAATTAAAAAAGTTGCCTATAAACTTTGACAAAACACTTCAAACTACTTTTGTAATCCAACTTTAGGTATTAGTAAAGGTTAATAATCGATCAAATTGATCACGGAGCGATCTGTATTCAATAGCAGCAAGTCAACAAATCATGGACGATTTTCTCTCTTCCATAACTTTCTGTTGTGTACTCGATGACAGGAAGTGCCTATTTCTCATTCCACCAAGGATTAACTTCAGCTCAATTCCCAACACTGGCGACATCGTGCGGAAGCTGTAGGAACTGTAAACTGGACCCTATCTAATTTCTCTTGCCATAGACAATACAGAGACTGGCAGAGTGATATTTTTTATTTGTTACCTTGGGGTTTTGCCTGCAACAGACGTTCTGTTATAGTCACAGACATGATTTAACCAGTTTTAGAAACTTCAGAGTGTTTTTTATCCACACATACTAATCATATGCATATACTATATTCCTGGCATGAGTAGCAGGACGTTGAAATTTTGCGAGATTTTTAACAAAAAGCTGAGAAAATTCACACGCTCCTGAACTAAACATGTCTTTCTGGTAGGTTACTGTTGGTGTGTGACCAGTTCTGGACAGAAGATCCCGGGTACTGAGACTCCACCAGGCACTGGTCCAGTCATATGTTCCACCCAGAGTAAGTGAGGCCCTGTGGTCTCATCCAACACTATCACCACTTTAAACTCCAACACATCACTATTCTTGCTTCCTAAAATGGGACCTCTTTATGCTTTCTTGACAAGATGCTAAACTGATTTCTGTATCATGATCTCTCTTCTTCCTGTCTTTCTGTATCATGATCTCTCTTCTTCCAGTGTCATTATCTCTCTTCTTCCTGTGTCATTTTCTCTTTTCTTACGGTATTATTATCTCCCTTCTTCCTGTGTCATTATCTCTCTTCTTCCTGTGTTTTTTCACTTCCGACCTTACAGGTCATTAACCCTCATCCACCCACTACATACCATCAGAATTGACAGCCATATTGCTGTCATTCCAGCACAGATGTTGCTTCACCAACTATTTCTGAATTTCCTGCATTTTTTTTCTTTACTACTCGTCGCCATTTCGAACCTCCAACTCTCCGTGCGGGGTTCCAGAGGGAGGGTTCTGACTGGACGGGTCCTTAAAAAGGAGAGGGAGAATTTAACTCTCAGGCAGGACAGAGGGAGAGACCCAGTGAAGATCTCTGAAGTAGTGAAGCAACAACTGAATATTTCAGAAATGTACATCTGAAATGGCTTCCTATTCCGTATAGGGCACTTCTCCTGACCAGGGCCCTTCGGGGAACAGGGTCCCATATAGGATGCAGTGTCCTGACCAATTAAAGCTACACTCGATAGCCATGCAGTCTCTTGACCAGGGTCAAAATAATTTGCGGAGCAGGGTCCAAAACGCAGAAATAAAATATAAAACATTCATTACCTGACAAGCCCAAAGTTGGCACTCCTATATGTCCCATAAACATCACATTTGGGCCCCGATTAAATCGGGTATACCCAAAATGTCCATTTATGAAGGAACAGGGAAAACTCTGTTTCAAAACGGAACAGGGTCATTTTTTTAAATTAACAAAAGGCCTATAAACTTTGACAAAACACTTCAAGATTTTGTAATCCAACTTTAGGTATGTAAAGGTTAATAATCGATCAAATTCACAGCGATCTGTATTCAATAGCAGCAAGTCAACAAATCATGGACGATACTATGTAACTTTCATTGTGTACAACAGGAAGTGCCTATTTCTTTCCACCAAGGATTAACTTCAGCTCAATTCCCAACACTGGCGACATCGTGAGATTGGAACTGTAAACTGGACCCTATCTGCTCTGAAAAATACAGAGACTGGCAGAGTGATATTTTTTATTTGTTACCTTGGGGTTTTGCCTGCAACAGACGTTCTGTTATAGTCACAGACATGATTTAACCAGTTTTAGAAACTTCAGAGTGTTTTTTATCCACACATACTAATCATATGCATATACTATATTGGCATGAGTAGCAGGACGTGACAATTCAATATGTTACAAAAAGCTGTGAAATATTATATTTTAACAGGTTAAACATGTCTTTCTGGTAGGTTACTGTTGGTGTGTGAATAGTTCTGGACAGAAGATCCCGGGTACTGAGACTCCACCAGGCACTGGTCCAGTCATATGTTCCACCCAGAGTGGAAATAAGGCCCTGTGGTCTCATCCAACACTATCACCACTTTAAACTCCAACACATCACTATTCTTGCTTCCTAAAATGGGACTCTTTATGCTTTCTTTACAAGAATCTCCAATGATTTCAGTGTCATGATCTCTCTTCTTCCTGTGTCCCTCTGTCATGACATCTCTTCATCTTTTCTAATTTAATTCTAATTATGGCAGCTGTGGTCCTCCAAAAACATCAAAATGTAATTCCAATATATACAGGAGTTCAGAGTCCAGAATCAGAACCATGCTACTCTGAGTATGAAGAATTGTTCCAGACCACAGAGGGACGAAAGACCCCTTTACTGAGTCTACATCATCACATTTCACTAAATCATTCCCTTGTTTGCTTCATGCATTATATCATCCTTTAAAATAAAGTACATGCTCTTCATCTTTACATGAGTAAATGTTATATTAGAACTTGTACCGTAGCATTCGGGGAGGTCGCATTCTCCAAACAGATGTCAAAGAAAAGCTCTCATACAGGTTACCAAACACACACACACACACAGCAAGGATGGAGTGACACAGTGCGGTGCTATAAAGACACACAGAGCCGGCAATGGCATTACCATAATCTCTAGGCTGTGCCGAGTTCAACGAGATGCCCCGCTAGAACGTAGCTCGCTCGGTCTGAGCGCAGCAACCGTGAAAAAAAAGTAGAGAGAGAACCGTTAGTGTTAGAAGCACAATTGCCGAGATGTGCAAGCCTAACCTTGACCATGTGGCATTAACCCTTAACAGTGAAAACATTTTTTTTTTCATCTCCCAGTTTACATTGACATCTATCCCCATAGGAATACATTGCCTTTTCTTCTAAATTCAACCTGAAGCCTATGTGGGTTATGAATGCTTTATGAACCTTTCTTCAATGAAAATCCATCAGGCCACTATGTGTTGATTCTAAGCTTCCTGAAGCAACCGGAAGTGGCCTTATGAACCTGTCTTATCCTGATTATGCAACCATCATGAACTGTAAATCAGTCATTCATCCCATCAGATTTCGAAGAAAAACTCTCTCTCACACACACACACACACACACACACACACACACACACACACACACACACACACACACACACACACACACACACACACACACACACACACACACACACACACACACACACACACACACACACACACACACACACACACACAGCAAGGATGGAGTGACACAGTGTGGGGCTCTGATACACACAAAGCCTGCAGTAGTTGCCTTTGTTTAAACTATCAAAGAACAGTCACACCTAGAGCTCTGAAAATTTAGAAACCAGTTATAGAGCTCAAGTCGATAGTGCATGATGAGTTATGTGGCTCTAGAACGTTCTCAGATTGAGAAACAGCCTCGTACATTTGCAATAACTTCAATTCATTTTGACCATTACAAAAAATGACGACATTTAGAAAAGTCCCAGAGTCACAAGGCGAGGTGCATTAAAACCGCCTCGGCCCATAAAGACGGAGCCCAACGTTTGCGTCCGATAGCTCATTCAGGGACCCCATAGCAACTCCCAGAAAATGTGGATTATCAGCACCAATTAACCTGTTGATGCTCTGGGGCGCTATTTCATTTTTGGATGAAAAACGTTCCCGTTTTAAACAAGATATTTTGTCACAAAAAGATGCTCGACTATGCATATAATTGCTACCGTTCAAAAGAAAACACTCTGACGTGTCCAGAAATACAAAGATCTTCTCTGTGCGTGCCCTATAACGTGAGCTTCAGGCAAAACCAAGATGAGATGGCATCCAGGAAATGACAAGGATTTTTGAGGCTCTGTTTTCCATGGTCTCCTTATATGGCTGTGAACGCAAGAGGAGTGAGTCAACCCTTTCTGTCGTTTCCCCAAGGTGTCTGCAGCATTGTGACGTATTTGTGGGCAGATCATTGGAAGATTGACCATAAGAGACCACATTTACCACGTGTCCGCCGGTGTCCTGCGCCGAAATTGGTGCGCAAAAGTCACCTGCCAGTATTTTTCCATGCGATACAGAGAGTAAAGCAAGCTTCCACGAACTGCATGTCAATGAAGAGATATGTGAAAAAACACCTTGAGGACTGATTCCAAACAACGTTTGCCATGTTTCGGTCGATATTATGTAGTTAATCCGGAAAAAAAGTTTTACGTTGTAGGTGACTGCATTTCGGTTCGTTTCGGTAGCCAGACGCAATGTAGAAAACGGAACGATTTCTCCTACACACAGACGCTTTCAGGAAACACTGCGCATTTGGTATGTAACTGAGAGTCTCCTCATTGAAAACATCAGAAGCTCTTCAAAGGTAAATGATTTTATTTATTTGGTTATCTGGTTTTTGTGAAAATGTTGCGTGCTACATGCTACTCAAAATGCTATGCTAGCTTTGCATACTCTTACACAAATTAGTCAATTTCTATGGTTCAAAAGCATATTTTGAAAATCTGAGATGACAGTGTTGTTAAGAAAAGGCTAAGCTTGAGAGCAGACGCATTATTTTCATTTTATTTGCGATTTTCAGAAATCGTTAATGTTGCGTTATGCTAATGAGCCTGAGGCTTTAGTCACGATCCCGGATCCGGTATGGGGAGTTTCAAGAAGTTAAGGTCGCTGCTCGGGCTCCAAATGACCTATTGAGCCGAAACTTGGGATACAAGGTCGCCTACACATAATGTCAGAACTGGACCCGCAGCTAGATAGTAACTACGTGTTATATGCTTTTATTATGGTTTAATTAATGGAGGGACCCATTGGGGTGCGTAGAGACATACACTCCCTGCATTAGTTAACCTTGTTGGAACTTTTAAAGAACCGTCAGACCTAGAGTTCCGAAACTTTAGAATCCTGTTCTAGACCTCAGGTCGATAGTGCGTGGTTACGTCGCTCTAGAAGGTTCTCGGACCGAGAAACAGCCTCGTACATTTGCAATGACTTCAATTCATTTTTGCATCACGAAAATGTCGACATTTAGAAATGTCCCAGAGTCACAAGACTAGGTGCATTGTGACCGTCTCGGCCCATAGAGACAGAACCCAACGTTTCTGTCCGATAGCTCATTCAAGGACCCCGTAGCAAGTCATGGAAAAAAGTGGATTTTCAGCACCAATTAGGGTTTTGCTCGGACACCAAATGACCTATCGAGCCGAAACTTGGGATTCGGGGTCGCCTCAGCTAGGCCTACACATAACATAAGAAATGGACCCGCAGCTAGAACGTAACTACGAGTTTTATGTTTTTTTTACGGTTTGAACCGAAGGCGTTGTGAATTTTGGGCCAGCTCTGAAGTATGTGATAGTTGGCTACTAAACGAGTTGGGAAAAGTGGGTTTGGTGTCAGTTTGTATCAGTTTGGTGTTTGAATGTATCAGAATGATATCTAATTGACTGATGGACGGTGATTTGCTGGTGACTCTAGTCCATTTGGAATATGTTTACATTTACATTTACATTTAAGTCATTTAGGCCATCCTGTGTTCATTTACACATTACACATTTAAGTCATCTTATCCAGAGCGACTTACAAATTGGTGAATTCACCTTCTGACATCCAGTGGAACAGCCACTTTACAATAGTGCATCTAAATCATTTAAGGGGGGTGAGAAGGATTACTTTATCCTATCCTAGGTATTCCTTGAAGAGGTGGGGTTTCAGGTGTCTCCGGAAGGTGGTGATTGACTCCACTGTCCTGGTGTCGTGAGGGAGTTTGTTCCACCATTGGGGGGCCAGAGCAGCGAACAGTTTTGACTGGGCTGAGCGGGAACTGTACTTCCTCAATGGTAGGGAGGCGAGCAGGCCAGAGGTGGATGAACGCAGTGCCCTTGCTTGGGTGTAGGGCCTGATCAGAGCCTGGAGGTACTGCGGTGCCGTTCCCCTCACAGCTCCGTAGGCAAGCACCATGGTCTTGTAGCGGATGCGAGCTTCAACTGGAAGCCAGTGGAGAGAGCGGAGGAGCGGGGTGACGTGAGAGAACTTGGGAAGGTTGAACACCAGACGGGCTGCGGCGTTCTGGATGAGTTGTAGGGGTTTAATGGCACAGGCAGGGAGCCCAGCCAACAGCGAGTTGCAGTAATCCAGACGGGAGATGACAAGTGCCTGGATTAGGACCTGCGCCGCTTCCTGTGTGAGGCAGGGTCGTACTCTGCGGATGTTGTAGAGCATGAACCTACATGAACCTTCGGGCCACCGCCATGATGTTGGTTGAGAACGACAGGGTGTTGTCCAGGATCACGCCAAGGTTCTTAGCGCTCTGGGAGGAGGACACAATGGAGTTGTCAACCGTGATGGCGAGATCATGGAACGGGCAGTCCTTCCCGGGAGGAAGAGCAGCTCCGTCTTGCCGAGGTTCAGCTTGAGGTGGTGATCCGTCATCCACACTGATATGTCTGCCAGACATGCAGAGATGCGATTCGCCACCTGGTCATCAGAAGGGGGAAAGGAGAAGATTAATTGTGTGTGTCGTCTGCATAGCAATGATAGGAGAGACCATGTGAGGTTATGACAGAGCCAAGTGACTTGGTGTATAGCGAGAATAGGAGAGGGCCTAGAACAGAGCCCTGGGGGACGCCAGTGGTGAGAGCGCGTGGCGAGGAGACAGATTCTCGCCACGCCACCTGGTAGGAGCGACCTGTCAGGTAGGACGCAATCCAAGCGTGGGCCGCGCCGAGATGCCCAACTCGGAGAGGGTGGAGGGAGGATCTGATGGTTCACAGTATCGAAGGCAGCCGATAGGTCTAGAAGGATGAGAGCAGAGGAGAGAGAGTTAGCTTTAGTAGTGCGGAGCGCCTCCGTGATGCAGAGAAGAGCAGTCTCAGTTGAATGACTAGTCTTGTAACCTGACTGATTTGGATCAAGAAGGTCATTCTGAGAGAGATAGTGGGAGAGCTGGCCAAGGACGGCACGTTCAAGAGTTTTGGAGAGAAAAGAAAGAAGGGATACTGGTCTGTAGTTGTTGACATCGGAGGGATCGAGTGTAGGTTTTTTCAGAAGGGGTGCAACTCTCGCTCTCTTGAAGACGGAAGGGACGTAGCCAGCGGTCAGGGATGAGTTGATGAGCGAGGTGAGGTAAGGGAGAAGGTCCCCGGAAATGGTCTGGAGAAGAGAGGAGGGATAGGGTCAAGCGGGCAGGTTGTTGGGCGGCCGGCCGTCACAAGAAGCGAGATTTCATCTGGAGAGAGAGGGGAGAAAGAGGTCAGAGCACAGGGTAGGGCAGTGTGAGCAGAACCAGCGGTGTCGTTTGACTTAGCAAACGAGGATCGGATGTCGTCGACCTTCTTTTCAAAATGGTTGACGAAGTCATCTGCAGAGAGGGAGGAGGGGGGAGGGGGAGGAGGATTCAGGAGGGAGGAGAAGGTGGCAAAGAGCTTCCTAGGGTTAGAGGCAGATGCTTGGAATTTAGAGTGGTAGAAAGTGGCTTTAGCAGCAGAGACAGAGGAGGAAAATGTAGAGAGGAGGGAGTGAAAGGATGCCAGGTCCGCAGGGAGGCGAGTTTTCCTCCATTTCCGCTCGGCTGCCCGGAGCTCTGTTCTGTAAGCTCGCAATGAGTCATCGAGCCACGTAGCGGGAGGGGAGGACCGAGCCGGCCTGGAGGATAGGGGACATAGAGAGTCAAATGATGCAGAAAGGGAAGAGAGGAGGGTTGAGGAGGCAGAATCAGGAGAAAGGTTGGAGAAGGTATGAGCAGAGGGAAGAGATGATAGGATGGAAGAGGAGAGAGTAGCGGGGGAGAGAGAGCGAAGGTTGGGACGGCGCGATACCATCCGAGTAGGGGCAGTGTGGGAAGTGTTGGATGAGAGCGAGAGGGAAAAGGATACGAGGTAGTGGTCGGAGACTTGGAGGGGAGTTGCAATGAGGTTAGTGGAAGAACAGCATCTAGTAAAGATGAGGTCGAGCGTATTGCCTGCCTTGTGAGTAGGGGGAAGGTGAGAGGGTGAGGTCAAAAGAGGAGAGGAGTGGAAAGAAGGAGGCAGAGAGGAATGAGTCAAAGGTAGACGTGGGGAGGTTAAAGTCGCCCAGGACTGTGAGAGGTGAGCTGTCCTCAGGAAAGGAGCTTATCAAGGCATCAAGCTCATTGATGAACTCTCCGAGGGAACCTGGAGGGCGATAAATGATAAGGATGTTAAGCTTGAAAGGGCTGGTAACTGTGACAGCATGGAATTCAAAGGAGGCGATAGATAGATGGGTAAGGGGAGAAAGAGAGAATGACCACTTGGGAGAGATGAGGATCCCGGTGCCACCACCCCTGACCAGAAGCTCTCGGGTGTGCAACAGGGACGAAGAGAGAGCAGTAGGAGTAGCAGTGTTATCTGTGGTGATCCATGTTTCCGTCAGTGCCAGGAAGTTGAGGGACTGGAGGGAGGCATAGGCTGAGATGAACTCTGCCTTGTTGGCCGCAGATCGGCAGTTCCAGAGGCTACCGGAGACCAGGAACTCCACGTGGGTCGTGACCACCAGATTAGGTGGCGCGGCCAAATGGTCTGTGCAGAGGAGAGAACAGGGATAGATAGACACATAGTTGACAGGGTACAGAAGAGGCTGCTAATGCAAAGGAGATTGGAATGACAAGTGGACTACACGTCTCGAATGTTCAGAAAGTTAAGAGAAAGAATCTTATTGACTAAAATGATTGAAATGATACAGTACTGCTGGAGTAGGCTACAGTGAGTTACCATCACCAAAAGTGACATTCTAAAATCAACCCTAACGAGCGATGGAGAGGAACCAGAATCACTGCCCAGCCATCCCGAGTTCATCAGGCCAGTCAAGTTTGCATTTCTGCAGGATTTTTGAGCATGTCAAATTTCTTATGACATTTGGCCCCCACAAAACATATGCCTTATGCACAAGTAAAAAAATGTTTAAAAAAAATTATGATAATAAAATATGACTAAAGTATGTTGATACAGTTCTTATACGTGTGTAATTGATATAAAATTCGAAAGAATTTTGAAAAATGTCCAGAAAGCACTTTTTAAGGGTGTGTGAAGTTTTTTATGAAATTTTGCAATTTTTGACTTTTGACTTTTGACTTCCTATGAAATCATATTGCAAATGGACAAAACATATGCCTTATGCACAAGTAATTAAAAAAATATATATGATAATAAAATTGGACAAAAGTATATTCATACAGTTCTTACACATGTTTAATTGACAAAAAAAGCGAAAGAATTTCGAAAAACGGTCCAGAAAGCACTTTTTTAAGGGGTGATAAGTTTTTGACAATTTTTCAAAATTTGGCTTTTGGATGTTGACTTGGGGTCCATTTCCAATATGAAAAACCACAGTGGAGCGCACACGCCACCTGTTGGATTTTTGAAGTGTTACAACTGGCATTTGCCATATGGCATTTGCAATACATTTTGCATGAATCAACGCAGAATTGGGTGGTATTGGACACCGTGTATATGGTTTGTCCTATGCCAATGTTTTCCCATTCATTTTTGTCCATTTCAGGGGGGTATTCCCTTACATGTCAAACAATGTATAGAATCAATCTTTAGGATGTTTTTATCATAAATCTTCATTAATGTTTCAACCGGACAATACCTTTGTCTTTAGAAATTAAAAGGGATGCAGCTACCTCTCACGGCCACTCGCATGATAGCTCGTGGCATTCTGCCAGACACCTGACTCAAACAGCTCTCATTCTTCCCCACGTCACAGTAGAAGCATCAAACAAGGTTCTAAAGACTGTTGACATCTCGTGGAAGCCGTAGGAAGTGCAATATGACCCCATACACACTGTATATTGGATAGGCAAAGACTTGAAAACCTACAAACCTGAGATTTCCATTTTCAGTTTACTTTAGGCACGCTTTTCATCCAAAATTCAGAATGCTGCTCCCTACCCTAGTGAAGTTAATGGACTTGTCTAGTAAAATGAAGGTTATCAACGATCAGCTGATATAGGTATTACTGCGATGTCGGAGCAAGAAACAAAAGCATTTCACTCCATCTGCTAAACACATGTTTGTGACCAAATTTGATTTGATAGCCCACCCTCTTTTCCCCGTGTCAATCACATCTTTAGAAGGCTTGCAGATGGGGCAGGCAGACAGAGTGAGATACAGAGTAGAACCTAAAGACCTGAAGAACTGAGAAAGTGACCTAATATATCGTTAAAACAATTGTGACGAATTGCGTGGGGGCGGGGAATCAGAGCACCTGCCACCTGAAAAGGTCTGTGCATGGTCTGTATCTGACATCGTAGAAGGCCCAGTTGTTAAGTCTCTTGTGGCTTTTTTAATACAGTACATGCACCACTTCTGTTAAACCTCTTGATACTCCCCATCCCGGATCCGGGATCGTGAATAAAGCCTCAGGCTCATTAGCATAACGCAACGTTAACGATTTCTGAAAATCGCAAATAAAATGAAAATAATGCGCCTGCTCTCAAGCTTAGTCTTTTCTTAACAACACTGTCGTCTCAGATTTTCAAAATATGCTTTTGAACCATAGCAAATCACTAATTTGTGTAAGAGTATGCTAAGCTAGCTTAGCATTTTGAGTAGCATTTAGCACGCAACATTTTCACAAAAACCAGATAACCAAATAAATAAAATCATTTACCTTTGAAGAGCTTCGGATGTTTTCAATGAGGAGACTCTCAGTTACATAGCAAATGTTCAGTTTTTCCTGAAAGAATCTTTGTGTAGGAGAAATCGCTTCGTTTTGTACATCACATTTGGCTAAAATTCGAAAATTCAGTCACCAAAACGTCAAACTTTTTCCCGAATTAACTCCATAATATCGACAGAAACATGGCAAACGTTGTTTAGAATCAATCCTCAAGGTGTTTTTTCACATATCTCTTCATTGATATGCAGTTCGTGGAAGCCTGCTTTCCCTCAGAATCGCATGGAAAAATACCAGCAGCTGAAAAAGACGCACCAATTTCGACGGAGGACACCGGGCGGACACCTGGAAAATGTAGTCTCTTATGGTCAATCTTCCAATGATATGCCTACAAATACGTCACAATGCTGCAGACACCTTGGGGAAACGACAGAAAGGGCAGGCTCATTCCTCTCGCATTCACAGCCATATAAGGAGACAATGGAAAACGGAGCCTCAAAAATCTTGCTGGTTTCCTGGCTGCCGTTTCATCTTGGTTTTGCCTGTAGCTCCCGTTCTAGGGAACCCACAGAGAATATCTTTGCAGTTCTGGAAAATTCAGAGTGTTTTCTTTCCAAAGCTATCAATTATATGCATAGTCGAGCATCTTTTTGTGACAAAATATCTTGTTTAAAATGGGAACGTTTTCATCCAAAAATGAAATTGCGCCCCTAGAGTTTCAAGAGGTTAAGTCTGAATGCGAGCCACTCATATAAGTCAGATATTACATGAAATGTGTACTTGCTGCCATTGTAATTGGCCAACGTACAGATCTAGAATCAGCGTCCCCTCCCCAATCCTAACCTTAACCATAAGTGGGGGAAATTCAAAACTGACCCCAGATCAGCGTCTATGGGCTAGGTAACTGACCAGGTATCCCCCCTGTCCCTTTCCCAGTCATGTCAAGGTTTCAGGGTTCTTTGCATCATCTCTGCTTCCGTCTAGTGGTTGTTGTGAACAGCATGGTTTGTGAATGAACACGCGCAGACACTCGCAACACAACGTCTTGAATCAATGCTTTATTTCTGTGTCGTTAGAAAACAAGGGTTGAAGGTCAAGGTCAACAAGGAAGTGATGTCGTCACTGGTGGACGACCCTGGTCCTGTGCAGAGTTTAGTGCCATCCCAGCACTAACTAACAGACTGGCTACAGCTGATCAACTAATCATCAAACCTTGACTATAGCTGTTAAAGGGTGTGTTAGTGCTGGGTTGGAACTAATCCCTGCACCCCATTTGGGTCCCATGGACCAGGATTAAGGAAAGTGATATATATATGAATTTATATATATATAAACATGAATTTTTGTCTTACTTCATCCTCATATCGCTGGACGAGGAAGTTTACCAATACCTGAAGTAGAGGCCGACATCCCATACCTCAGCTGCATACCTGATACTAGTGACTCCTGTTTCAAGCTCAAGAAATGCAACCCGTTTGACAGATATATATATATATATATATAGATATATATCACTTTTCTTAATCCTGGTCCGTGGGACCCAAATGGCTTGTGTTACATAGGCTTGTCTCCCAAATGGCACCCTATTCCCTATATAGTGCACAACTTTCAACATAGGGCTCTGGTCAACACTAGTGCACTAGTGCACTCCGGAGGGAGGGGATAGGTCAACAGTAGTGCACTACATAGGGCTTTGGTCAGCACTAGTGCATTACGTAGGGGATAGGTCAACAGTAGTGCACTACATAGGACTTTGGTCAACACGAGTGCACTACGTAGGGGACAGGGTGCTATGTAAGGGACAGACAGAGTGAGATACAGAGTAGAACTTAAAGACCTAAACTGAGAAAGTGATCTACTATATCGTTAAAACAATTACAAAATAACATGACAACTATGGGAAAAGAACACTCCTGTTAAATGAAAACATGAATGAATGTCAGGCTGTGTATCTAATGGAAACATGAATGAATGTAAGGCTGTGTGACTAATGGAAACATGAATGAATGTAAGGCTGTGTATCTAATGGAAACATGAATGAATGTAAGGCTGTGTATCTAATGGAAACATGAATGAATGTCAGGCTGTGTATCTAATGGAAACATGAATGAATGTAAGGCTGTGTGACTAATGGAAACATGAATGAATGTAAGGCTGTGTGACTAATGGAAACATGAATGAATGTAAGGCTGTGTGACTAATGGAAACATGAATGAATGTAAGGCTGTGTAACTAATGGAAACATGAATGAATGTAAGGCTGTGTGACTAATGGAAACATGAATGAATGTAAGGCTGTGTAACTAATGGAAACATGAATGAATGTAAGGCTGTGTATCTAATGGAAACATGAATGAATGTAAGGCTGTGTATCTAATGGAAACATGAATGAATGTAAGGCTGTGTATCTAATGGAAACATGAATGAATGTAAGGCTGTGTGACTAATGGAAACATGAATGAATGTAAGGCTGTGTGACTAATGGAAACATGAATGACTGTAAGGCTGTGTATCTAATGGAAACATGAATGAATGTAAGGCTGTGTATCTAATGGAAACATGAATGAATGTAAGGCTGTGTATCTAATGGAAACATGAATGAATGTAAGGCTGTGTATCTAATGGAAACATGAATGAATGTAAAGCTGTGTATCTAATGAAAACATGAATGACTGTAAGGCTGTGTGACTAATGGAAACATTAATGAATGTAAGGCTGTGTATCTAATGGAAACATGAATGAATGTAAGGCTGTGTATCTAATGGAAACATGAATGAATGTAAGGCTGTGTATCTAATGGAAACATGAATGAATGTAAGGCTGTGTATCTAATGGAAACATGAATGAATGTAAAGCTGTGTATCTAATGAAAACATGAATGACTGTAAGGCTGTGTGACTAATGGAAACATTAATGAATGTAAGGCTGTGTATCTAATGGAAACATGAATGAATGTAAGGCTGTGTATCTAATGGAAACATGAATGAATGTAAGGCTGTGTGACTAATGGAAACATGAATGAATGTAAGGCTGTGTGACTAATGGAAACATGAATGAATGTAAGGCTGTGTGACTAATGGAAACATGAATGAATGTAAGGCTGTGTAACTAATGGAAACATGAATGAATGTAAGGCTGTGTGACTAATGGAAACATGAATGAATGTAAGGCTGTGTATCTAATGGAAACATGAATGAATGTAAGGCTGTGTATCTAATGAAAACATGAATGACTGTAAGGCTGTGTGACTAATGGAAACATGAATGAATGTAAGGCTGTGTGACTAATGGAAACATGAATGAATGTAAGGCTGTGTGACTAATGGAAACATGAATGAATGTAAGGCTGTGTGACTAATGGAAACATGAATGAATGTAAGGCTGTGTATCTAATGGAAACATGAATGAATGTAAGGCTGTGTGACTAATGGAAACATGAATGAATGTAAGGCTGTGTATCTAATGGAAACATGAATGAATGTCAGGCTGTGTATCTAATGGAAACATGAATGAATGTAAGGCTGTGTGACTAATGGAAACATGAATGAATGTAAGGCTGTGTATCTAATGGAAACATGAATGAATGTAAGGCTGTGTATCTAATGGAAACATGAATGAATGTCAGGCTGTGTATCTAATGGAAACATGAATGAATGTAAGGCTGTGTGACTAATGGAAACATGAATGAATGTAAGGCTGTGTGACTAATGGAAACATGAATGAATGTAAGGCTGTGTGACTAATGGAAACATGAATGAATGTAAGGCTGTGTAACTAATGGAAACATGAATGAATGTAAGGCTCTGTGACTAATGGAAACATGAATGAATGTAAGGCTGTGTAACTAATGGAAACATGAATGAATGTAAGGCTGTGTATCTAATGGAAACATGAATGAATGTAAGGCTGTGTATCTAATGGAAACATGAATGAATGTAAGGCTGTGTGACTAATGGAAACATGAATGAATGTAAGGCTGTGTGACTAATGGAAACATGAATGAATGTAAGGCTGTGTGACTAATGGAAACATGAATGAATGTAAGGCTGTGTGACTAATGGAAACATGAATGAATGTAAGGCTGTGTGACTAATGGAAACATGAATGAATGTAAGGCTGTGTGACTAATGGAAACATGAATGAATGTAAGGCTGTGTGACTAATGGAAACATGAATGAATGTAAGGCTGTGTATCTAATGGAAACATGAATGAATGTAAGGCTGTGTGACTAATGGAAACATGAATGAATGTAAGGCTGTGTGACTAATGGAAACATGAATGAATGTAAGGCTGTGTGACTAATGGAAACATGAATGAATGTAAGGCTGTGTATCTAATGGAAACATGAATGAATGTAAGGCTGTGTGACTAATGGAAACATGAATGAATGTCAGGCTGTGTATCTAATGGAAACATGAATGAATGTAAGGCTGTGTGACTAATGGAAACATGAATGAATGTAAGGCTGTGTATCTAATGGAAACATGAATGAATGTAAGGCTGTGTATCTAATGGAAACATGAATGAATGTCAGGCTGTGTATCTAATGGAAACATGAATGAATGTAAGGCTGTGTGACTAATGGAAACATGAATGAATGTAAGGCTGTGTGACTAATGGAAACATGAATGAATGTAAGGCTGTGTGACTAATGGAAACATGAATGAATGTAAGGCTGTGTAACTAATGGAAACATGAATGAATGTAAGGCTGTGTGACTAATGGAAACATGAATGAATGTAAGGCTGTGTGACTAATGGAAACATGAATGAATGTAAGGCTGTGTAACTAATGGAAACATGAATGAATGTAAGGCTCTGTGACTAATGGAAACATGAATGAATGTAAGGCTGTGTAACTAATGGAAACATGAATAAATGTAAGGCTGTGTATCTAATGGAAACATGAATGAATGTAAGGCTGTGTGACTAATGGAAACATGAATGAATGTAAGGCTGTGTAACTAATGGAAACATGAATGAATGTAAGGCTCTGTGACTAATGGAAACATGAATGAATGTAAGGCTGTGTAACTAATGGACACATGAATGAATGTAAGGCTGTGTGACTAATGGAAACATTAATGAATGTAAGGCTGTGTAACTAATGGAAACATGAATGAATGTAAGTATGTGTAACTAATGGAAACATGAATGAATGTAAGGCTGTGTGACTAATGGAAACATTAATGAATGTAAGGCTGTGTGACTAATGGAAACATGAATGAATGTAAGGCTGTGTGACTAATGGAAACATGAATGAATGTAAGGCTGTGTAACTAATGGAAACATGAATGACTGTAAGGCTGTGTGACTAATGGAAACATGAATGAATGTAAGGCTGTGTGTGTCAAATAATGAGATGAAGAAGTCGGTTCATTACTTCGTCTGTGCATATTCTGTTCTCTGAAACAAATTATCGCCACGAAAGACAATCGTGAAACGCCGTCCATCGCAGATGAGCAAAATTTGATTTGAACATGACACGATAATGAATATAAATAAAATAGAAAACATGATAATGCATTTAGGCTATAAATAGAAGAACAACATGTACAATGGGTACTAGAGTAGTATTCAGATGATTTACAAGAAAACAACATGTACAACTGGTACTATAGTGGTATTCAAATGATTTACATTAAAAAAACATGTACAATGAATTCTATAGTGGTATTCAGATGATTTACATGAAATCAACATGTACAATAGGTACCATAATAGTATTCAGCTGATTTACATGAAAACAACATGTACAACGGGTACTATAGTGGTATTCAGATGATTTACATGAAAAAACAACATGTACAATGGGTACCATAGTAGTATTCAGATGATTTACATGAAAACAACATGTACAATGAGTACCATAGTAGTTTTCAGATGATTTATGAAAACGACATGTACGATGGGTAACATAGTACTATTCAGATGATTTACATGAAAACATAAATACATATATACATATATTATTCCATAATAAATAAATAACATTCATAAACACCCCAAAATTATTATTTTTAAATTATGTTTTATTATTACATACACCATAGTAGTATTATAGGTGCAGGGTAATCTGCTGTTTTACAGGGTCAGACATAGTAGTATGATAGGTGTTGTTTTACAGGGTCAGTCATAGTAGTATGATAGGTGTTGTTTTACAGGGTCAGTCATAGTAGTATGATAGGTGTTGTTGTACAGGGTCAGTCATAGTAGTATGATAGGTGTTGTTGTACAGGGTCAGTCATAGTAGTGTGATAGGTGTTGTTTTACAGGGTCAGTCATAGTAGTATGATAGGTGTTGTTGTACAGGGTCAGTCATAGGTGTTGTTGTACAGGGTCAGTCATAGTAGTGTGATAGGTGTTGTTGTACAGGGTCAGTCATAGTAGTGTGATAGGTGTTGTTGTACAGGGTCAGTCATAGTAGTGTGATAGGTGTTGTTGTACAGGGTCAGTCATAGTAGTATGATAGGTGTTGTTGTACAGGGTAATAGTAGTATGATAGGTGTTGTTGTACAGGGTCAGTCATAGTAGTATGATAGGGGTTGTTTTACAGGGTCAGTCATAGTAGTATGATAGGTGTTGTTTTACAGGGTCAGTCATAGTAGTATGATAGGTGTTGTAGTACAGGGTCAGTCATAGTAGTGTGATAGGTGTTGTTTTAGGGTCAGCCCATAGTAGTACTGCGTTTAGGTATAAATAACCCCAAATAATAACATAAATACATTCAGAATGTGAACCGAAATGTTCTTCAGTATTTTTGGGGTCACTTCCTATAGTGTTGGAAATGTAGGGTAGACATTTGTTTGATAGTCAGTATCCTACATAGCACCCTGTCGTGCGTAACTTCAACCAAGGTTCATAGGGCTCTGGGAAACAGGGTTCCATTTGGTACACAACCCCTGATTCCTCATCAATCCTTCCCATTAGCCTACAGATGTTACAGTATTGTATATTTATTTACCATTATTTAACGAGGCAAGTCAGTTAATTAAGAACCAATTCTTATTTTCAATGACGGCCTTGGAACAGTGGGGTTAACTGCCTTGTTCAGGGGCAGAGCGACAGATTTTTACCTTGTCAGCGCAGGGATTCGATTTTGCAACCTTTCGATTACTAGTCCAACGCTCTAGCCACTAGGCTACCCCATGCTATGGATACAGGTTTGAAAAGTGGTTTCATTTTCCCATATTTCCATGCAGACGTTCCAGAAATCCAAGTTATAAAATTCTAGGATTTCCTGCATATTCCTTCCTGATTCTAGGAATCTTACAACCAGGATTTCTGGAAAACCTGCATTGAATTTTTAGGGAACTTACCGGAATTTTGGAACTCTGAATATGATTCTAACAGAACACTGTTTGTTGGATCATAACAGATAGATGTGGAAAATGAGTCAATGGAACACAGATGTTCGTTGACCAGATTAGCGCACATTCAACAAATCTGATGTAACCGAGAGGATATTTGTCAAATCCATCATGATTTATGTATTGTAAGAGGGCCCACAATGTGGTTACTGAAGTCCAAATTGGATATATTTGTCTGTTTTCGCTGCATGATATATGAAAGTTGTCCCTTTTTAGATTTAAGAAATGACTGCTAAATGTGAACTCCCGTTCGTATAAGCTGGTTAGCATCGTTAGCATACAGAAATTGGTGGTGGAAGCGTTTTTAAACTGTAATGCGGTTGATTGGTAATGATGACGTGTTGGGTTTTTTGTTGATTTTTACCTCAACATACCGTGAAATACAAATGTTAACAATAGCCTATATGTAGGCTAATTTTTCTGGGGGGCAATGAAGAGATTCAGGACTTTCCCCCATGGCGTTTCCATGGCAATTCCATTGTTTTGGTTGAGTTCCGTTGAGATCTAATGATACAGTGAGTAAAAACAAAAAGCATGCTTCTAGAATACTATGTTTTTTTCTTCTTCTAGAAAACACTGGAATTGTTCTAGAATACTCTGAGTATTCCGTTATGAATTTATATTACTGTACTGACAAGCGACAGCAAACGTAATCATAAAAAACTCATTTGGAATCCTTATTAACAAGACAATTATTAATCAAATATTAAGGGCTCAATTCATGAAGATCTACATTATAGCGTAATATTCAAAGGCAATGTTCGCGTTCCTGGAGACTGCATTCACGGTTCAATCGGAAATGACCTTTGAATTTAAATCGTGCTGAGCCCTACTTCTAAAATTTTTGTATATTTTTTTTTTTTTTCTAATGAGGGGGTGAAAACAGCATTGATGAGAGTTAGTTTGCAAATGGTTATTGATCGGTATTAATAATAAGGATAATTCCCAAATATATATACTCTTCCATGTTATCTTTCAACTGTGTCCGTCTCCCAAATAGCACTTCGTTTCCCTACGTAGTGCACTACACGAGGGAAGCAATTTGGAAAGCACCTAGTATTTTCTTTTCTTCTGAAACATTGTATGAATAAATACCTCATCCAAGTGTAAAAGTCGCAAGTTGCCTTTTAGCTCAATCAATCAAATCAACCAATCATCAATAATGAATGAATTGATTGATTAATATATCTGTGGAGTGTTAGAATAACCATAGCCACGTTATTGAACATTACTGAGCATTCCTTATTGATTTTTTGCAGACAGCGATCCTCAAACGAACCATAAATATTATTATTCTATAGAACATACATTTATCAGTATCGTTCTCTAGAACGACGAACAATTTGTATCATTCTCTAGAACCCATACGAACAATTTGTATCATTCTCTAGAACCCATACGAACCATTTGTATCGTTCTCTAGAACCCATCGTACAATTTATATTGTTCTGTAGACTCCATAGGTTTAAGAACAGATAAACAGGTTGAGATTAGTTTGATATTGAGTCAGATTAGCAGGTTGAGATTTGTTTGATATTGAGTCAGATTAACAGGTTGAGATTAGTTTGATATTGAGTCAGATTAACCGTTTGAGATTAGTTTGATATTGAGTCAGATTAACAGGTTTCCACGGTGGGATGGGGAGCTGTGACATCATTTTGGCAAGCGAGAGCTAGGTCTCAGGACCAATGCTCTCACTGTGCGGTTCTGGCCAATAGTAAGGCAGATGAGTGACGTGTCGTCCGGTGCAAAGAGAGGAGCAGATTTGATTGGTCGTCATTTAAATTCACACCAGGAAGTGGTAGACCTTGAAACGGTGATTCGGTCCATCCATCTCTCCATATCTCTTCTCCCTCCATCCATTCACCCATACCTCCCTCCCTCTATTACTGTAGGTGTCTGTAGACCTTGAAACAGTGGTTCTGTCCATCCATCTCTCCATCTCTCTTCTCACTCCCTCTATTACTGTAGGTATCTGTAGACCTTGAAGCAGTGGTTCTGTCCATCCATCTCTCCATCTCTCTTCTCACTCCCTCTATTACTGTAGGTATCTGTAGACCTTGAAGCAGTGGTTCTGTCCATCCATCTCTCCATCTCTCTTCACTCCCTCTATTACTGTAGGTATCTGTAGACCTTGAAGCAGTGGTTCCCAGAGTCGGCCACCACCACGTGTCCATCAGAGGTGAGAGCCAGACCCTGAGGTCCGTAGAGAGGGTCAGCTGATGTGTTGATATAGGACAGGAAGGAGCCACTACCGTCAAACACCTGGAGAGGAGAGGGGGAGGATACTTATGTAAATTAACACCTGAAGAGGAGAGGGGGGGGGGGGGATACTTATGTAAATTAACACCTGGAGAGGAGAAGGGGGATGATACTTATGTAAATTAACACCTGAAGAGGAGAGGGGAGGATACTTATGTAAATTAACACCTGAAGAGGAGAGGGGGGAGGATACTTATGTAAATTAACACCTGAAGAGGAGAGGGGGAGGATACTTATGTAAATTAACACCTGAAGAGGAGAGGGGGAGGATACTTATGTAAATTGACACCTGGAGAGGAGAGGGGGGGATACTTATGTAAATTAACACCTGAAGAGGAGAGGGGGAGGATACTTATATAAATTAACACCTGAAGAGGAGAGGGGAGGATCCTTATGTAAATTGACACCTGGAGAGGAGAGGGGAGGATACTTATGTAAATTAACACCTGAAGAGGAGAGGGGGAGGATACTTATGTAAATTAACACCTGAAGAGGAGAGGGGGGGATACTTATGTAAATTAACACCTGGAGAGGAGAAGGGGAGGATACTTATGTAAATTAACACCTGGAGAGGAGAAGGGGGAGGATACTTATGTAAATTGACACCTGGAGAGGAGAAGGGGGATGATGAATGATGAAAATACTTTTTGAACGTTGATATCTGTGTAAGAATTATGAAGATAAAGTATTCTCAAAGTATTTTTTTAAGTATTCTGAATGAATTATCTTTATTCTAAAGTAACTGAAAACAAATCAAACCAGATTTATTTATAAAGCCCTTTGTACATCAGCTGATATCTCAAAGTGCTGTACAGAAACCCAGCCTAAAAACCCCAAACATCAAGCCATGCAGGTGTAGAAACAATACTATTGTACCTGTATTTGAATAATTTTGTACCTGTATACAGTATAAATTATATATTATATATTGTATAATGTATTCACACGTGTCACTTTTCCCACATTTTGTTAAGTTACAGCCTGAATTTAAAATGACTGACATGTTTGTCACTGACATACACACAATTTGGTTTTTTTTTTTTTTTTTTTTTTACCTTTATTTTACTAGGCAAGTCAGTTAAAGAACAAATTCATATTTTCAATGATGGCCTAGAACAGCGGGTTAACTGCCTTTTAAGGGGCAGAGCGACAGATTTTGTACCTTGTCAGCTTGATTTGAACTTGCAACCTTTTGGTTACTAGTCCAACACTCTAACCACTAGGCTACACTGTCGCCCAAAAATACCCCATAATGTCAAAGTGGATGTTTTTCATTTTTTTAATTTTTTTTTTTACAAATTCATTAACAATGAACAATGAAAAGCTGAAATGAGTCAATAAGTATTCAACCCCTTTTTTATGGCAAGCATAAATAAGTTCAGGAGTAACATAATATGTTATATGGACTCACTCTGTGTGCAATAATTATATTTAAAATGTTTTTTTGAATGACTACGTCATCTCTGTACCCCACACATACAGATAATTGTAAGGTCCCTCAGTCGAACAATGCATTTCAAACACAGATTAAACCACAAAGAAATATGGAGGTTTTCCAATGCCTCGCAAAGAAGGGCACCAATTGGTAGATAGGTTAAAATATATGAAGCAGAAATTGAATACCCCTTTGAGCATGGTGAAGTTATTAATTACACTTTGAATGGTGTGTCAATACACCCCAGTCACTACAAAGATACAGGCGTCCTTCCTAACTCAGTTGGTGGAGAGGAAGGAAACCGCTCAGGGATTTCATCATGAGGCCAGTAGTGACTTTAAAATAGTTACGAGTGTAATGGCTGTGATAGGAGAAAACTGAGGATGGATCAACAACATTGTAGTTACTCCACAATACGAACCTAATTGACAGAGTGAAAAGAAGGAAGCCTGTACAGAATAAAAAATATTCCAAAACATTCATCCTGTTTGCAACAAGACTGTAAATACGGCAAAAAATGTGCTAAAAAAATGAACGTTTTGTCCTGAATACAAAGTGTCATGATTGGGGCAAATCCAACAAAACACATTACTGAGTAAAACTCTCCATATGTACAAGCATGGCGGTGGCTGCATCATGTTATGGGTATGCTTGTAATCGTTTAGCACTGGGGAGTTTTGGAGGATTGATTTTTGATAAGCAAAGGCAAAATCCTAGAGGAAAACCTGGTTCAGTCTGCTTTCCACTAGACACTGGGAGACTAAATCACCTTCCAGCAAAACCCTAACCTAAAACACAAGACCAAATCTACACTGGAGTTGCTTACCAAGAGGACAGTGAATGTTCCGAGTTACAGCTTTGAATTAAATCTGAGTGACAATCAATGGGAGACTTAAATGGCTGTCTAGCAATGATCAACAACCACTGACAGATTTTGAAGAACTTTAAAATAATCCAGGTGTGGTAGGCTCTTAGAGACTTACCCAGAAAGACTCACAGCTCTTAGAGACTTACCCAGAAAGACTCACAGCTCTTAGAGACTTACCCAGAAAGACTCACAGCTCTTAGAGACTTACCCAGAAACACCCACAGCTCTTAGAGACTTACCCAGAAACACTCACAGATCTTAGACTTACCCAGAAAAACTCACAGCTCTTAGAGACTTACCCATAAACACTCACAGCTCTTAGAGACTTACCCAGAAACACTCACAGCTCTTAGAGACTTACCTAGAAAGACTCACAGCTCTTAGAGACTTACCCAGAAACACTCACAGCTCTTAGAGACTTACCTAGAAAGACTCACAGCTCTTATCAACTTACAGAAACACTCACAGCTCTTAGAGACTTACCCAGAAAGACTCACAGATCTTAGAGACTTACCCATAAACACTCACAGCTCTTAGAGACTTACCCAGAAAGACCACAGCTCTTAGAGACTTACCCAGAAACACTCACAGCTCTTAGAGACTTAAGAAACACTCACAGCTCTTAGAGACTTACCCAGAAACACTCACAGCTCTTAGCACTCTTAGCGATTTACCCAGAAACACTCTTAGAGACTTACCCAGAAACACTCAAAGCTCTTAGAGACTTACCCAGAAAGACTCACAGCTCTTAGAGACTTACCCAGAAAGACTCACAGCTCTTAGAGACTTACACATAAACACTCACAGCTCTTAGAGACTTACCCAGAAACACTCACAGCTCTTAGAGAGTTACCCAGAAACACTCACAGCTCTTAGAGAGTTACCCAGAAACACTCACAGCTCTTAGAGACTTACCCAGTTACACTCACAGCTGTAACCACTGTATTGACTCAGGGGTGTGAATACTTATGTCAATAAATTATTTCTGTACTTCATTTTCAGTAAATTCGCAAACATTTCTAAAACTGTTTTCACTTTGTCATTATGGGGTATTGTGATGTCATTATGGGATATTGTGATGTCATTATCGGGTACTGTGTATAGATGGATGAGGAAAACATATATTTATGGATTAATTCAAAGGATATGAACACTTTCTGAATGCACTGAGTGGTGTAGCAGTCTAAGGCATTGCATCTCAGTGCAAGAGAAGTCACTACAGTGGTTCAAATCCATGCTGTATCACATCCAGCTGTGATTGGGAGTCCAATAGGGCAGAGCATAATTGTCCTGGGGTAGGCTGTCATTGTAAATTAGAATTTGTTCATAACTAACTTGCCTGGTTAAATAGCAGTGGTGGGCCGTCAGGGCAACAAGGCCTTCTCTGCTGGCCTAAACATCATCAGAATATATCTTTTTTTTAAATATATTTTCCCACAAATATGTATTAAATTATTCCCCAGAGTAAGAGTTACACTCTTCATTTCATAGCGTTCCTCTTGGTTGCACTGCTTCCAGCCCCAGGTTGAGATTTGGAGGGCTGGTCTTTATGTTAGATATTTTATCCAATCATATTCAGCCATCATGTGTTGCCAGGGGTCTAAAATCTGCCCTCAGGCCTTCAGAATCAACAGTGCGGGCGCTTGTAGCTTAAGTGAATGGAAATTAAAATTTAGTGTCAACCAATCAGCTTTAGAGTTGGCTATTGTACGCCTGCTGGCTGGCTCCAGTGTTACACAGGAGCCAGCTAGCAGGCGTAGTGCCTGCACGTCTTTTGATTGGATTACCAACTAGGAAACTGAAAGTGATCAACGATTGATCAACGAATTAATTCACATACTACTAAACTGTTTTTCAACCCACAATGGCGGAAGGAGAAGATATCGATTTGGTCGAGGATATAATTATAACACCATTCTCAAGACAAACTTTTCAAGAAAAGTTAGACATTGTCAGGAGAGGTAGACGCCGACGCTACAAAGCCGACGCTACAAAGACAGGCTCCGAGAAGCACTGCAAACTGTACTGCTGGGAATGCCTATGATTTGCAAGTGATCGATTTGGTGTTTGGAGCCACACTGGCTTTGCAAACCTGAGTTGTCTAACCAAGGCAGCAACGAGACACCAAAGTACGGCTGGGCACTTACAAACAATGGTGCTTTTGAAAACTTTTGGGGACACCCGAGTGGATCTCCAGCTTAACGAACAAGCGCGCAGGGCAACGAAGCTGCACAATGAAAAGTTATTGTACTCTTCCCCTGCAATTCTCTGAATAAAAATGTCAATTTCAATGTGATGCAAGGCCTGGTTATACTGCGTTTCTGTCTAAATGTATAGTGTCTAGAGCCATGGCATCATAATGATGGTAAAAAGAGGTGGATTAATTTGGGTGGGACTGTGTAGGACTTCACTGAAGGCCCAGGCCCCAGAACCACGGCACGCTACTGCTAAATACATTACCTATACTATATCTGTGGCTGTTGTGGATGTGGCATTCTCTCAGCCAGCTTCACCTGGAATGCTTTTTCCAACAGTCTTGAAGGAGTTCCCACATATTCTGAGCACTTGTTGGCTGTTTTTCCTTCACTCTGCGGTCCAACTCATCCCAAACCATCTCAATTGGGTTGAGTGTTGAGGTTCGGTGATTGTGGAGGCCAGGTCATCTGTTGCAGCACTCCATCACTCTCTTTTTTGGGCAAATAGCCCTTACACAGCCTGGAGGTGTGTTGGGTCCTGTTGAAAAACAAATGATAGTCCCACTAAGTGCAAACCAGATGGGATGGCGTATCACTCCAGAATGCTGTGGTAGCCATACTGGTTAAGTGTGCCTTGAATTTAAAAAGAATCACTGACAGTGTCACCAGCAAAGCACCGCAACACAATCACACCTCCTCCTCCATGCTTCACGGTGGGAACACCACACATGTAGAGATCATATTGTTCACCTACTCTGCATCTCACAAAGACAGCGGGTTTGGAATCAAAATCTCAAATTTGGACTCATCAGACGAAAGGACAGATTTCCACTGGTCTAATGTCCATTGCTTGTGTTTCTTGGCCCAAGCAAGTCTCTTCTTCTTATTGGTGTCCTTTAGTAGTGGTTTCTTTGTGCAGCAAAGGCACACCTGTTAATTTAAATGCTTTCCAGGTGTTTACCTCATGAAGCTGGTTGAGAGAATGCAAAGAGTGTGCAAAGCTGTCAACAAGGCAAAGGGTGGCTACTTTGAAGAATCTAAAATCTAAACAATATACTGATTTGTTTAACACTTTTTGTATATATATATATATATATATATAAAACTATACCTGTATGACTGGTACTGTATATCTATATATATATATATCTATATATACAATATACCTGTATGACTGGTACTGTATATCTATCTATCTATCTATCTATCTATCTATATATATATATATAAAACTATACCTGTATGACTGGTACTGTATATCTATATATTTATATCTATATATACACAACTATACCTGTATGACTGGTACTGTATATCTATATATATCTATATCTATATATAAAACTATACCTGTATGACTGGTACTGTATATCTATATATATCTATATCTATATATAAAACTATACCTGTATGACTGGTACTGTATATCTATATATATATATCTATATATAAAACTATACCTGTATGACTGGTACTGTATATCTATATCTATATATCTATATATAAACTATACCTGTATGACTGGTACTGTATATCTATATCTATATATCTATATATAAAACTATACCTGTATGACTGGTACTGTATATCTATATCTATATATAAAACTATACCTGTATGACTGGTACTGTATATCTATATATATCTATATCTATATATAAAACTATACCTGTATGACTGGTACTGTATATCTATATATATCTATATCTATATATAAAACTATACCTGTATGACTGGTACTGTATATCTATATATCTATATATAAAACTATACCTGTATGCGGCTGTTGCCCCAGTCAGCTACAATGATGTTTCCATTCACATCGACGGCCACGCCTGTCGGAGCATTAAATTGACCGTTGCCCTCTCCGTTAGATCCAAACTTCAACAGCAGCTCTCCCTCTGGGGTGAACACCTAGGAGGGAGGGAGGGAAATGGGACTTTTTTAAATTGAACCAGGACTTTTCCCATTCATTCTGTTGGTTTAATTAATGAAGGTCATGTTTAGTTGATCCATCAGACCTAGTAAATATTGGGTGGAAGTGTCTTGATAAGTTGGTTACCTTGACTGAGTGGTTGGTTTAATTAACGAAGCTCATGTTTAGTTGATCCACCAGACCTAGTAAATATTGGGTGGAAGTGTCTTGATAAGTTGGTTACCTTGACTGAGTGGTTGTGGAAGTCTGTCACTATGATCTCATTGTTGTTGTTGACGGCTGCAAAATGAGGACCTGGTCGGAAGAGAGGAGAGAGGAGGCAAGGAGGTGGAGAGAGGAGGAAAGGAGTAGGTGGAGAGAGGACAAATGAAGAGGAGGTGGAGAGAGGAGGTGGAGAGAGAAGGAGAGGTGAAGAGGAAGTGGAGAGAGGAGGAGAGGAGTAGGTGGAGAGAGGAGAGGACAAATGAAGAGGAGGTGGAGAGAGAAGGAGAGGTGAAGAGGAAGTGGAGAGAGGAGGAGAGGAGGTGGAGAGAGGAGAGATGGATCATGATCATGATCATCACCATCATTATCATTCCCATCATCATCACCATCATGACCCTCAGCATCATCATCAACACACCTGCAAACTGTTTGTCTCCGTTGCCGCGGCTACAATTTAGAAACGAGCTTGCCGGTTGGCTGGAAGATGAAGACAGTGCATGCCTTGTTGTCAACGACGATCACATGACCGTTCTGATCCACTGACACGCCCTTCGGTCCCATTAGCCTACCAGAGCCCAGCTTGGCCTGACAGACAGACAGATGACACAACCAATCAGAGGACAGGTAGACCTGACATACAGCTAACACAACCAATCAGAGGACAGCTTGGTCTGAAAATAGAATAAAGTTACCTGTATGTCACTTTTATGTCACTTATATGTCACCTGTAGATTGTTGTGCTCAGACATTTGGAGGGGTAGATGCTCAAAGTACCCCCTCTAAAATGGATTATATTTAAAAAATGTACTCAGCAATCTAAACACAATATCCTAGAAACAGAAATACCTTATTTGCATAAGTATTCAGACCCTTTGCTATGAAACGTGTAAATATGCTCAGGTGCCATTGATCAACTTGATTGGAGTCCACCTGTGGTAAATTTGATTGATTGGTCATGATTTAGAAAGGCACACACCTGTCAGATCAAAAACCAAGCCATGAGGTCGAAGGAATTGTCCATAGAGCTCCGAGACAGGATTGTGTCGAGGTACAGATCTGGGGAAAGGTACCACAACATTTATGGAGCATTGAAGGTCTCTAAGAACACAGTGGCCTCCATCATTCTTAAGTGTAAGAAGTTTGGAACTACCAACACTCTTCCAAGAGCTGGCCACTGGCAAAACTGAGCAATCAGGGGAGACGGGCCTTTGTCAGGGAGGTGACCAAGAACCCGATGGTCACTCTGACAGAGCTCTAGTGTTCCTCTGTGGAGATGGGAGAAACTTCCAGAAGTACAACCAATATTGAACATCTGGAGGAAACCTGGCACCATCCCTAAGGTGAAGCATGGTGGTGGCAGCATGATGCGGGGGGGGGGATGTTTTTCAGTGGCAGAGACTGGGAGACTAGTCAGGATCAAGGGAAAAATGAACAGAGCAAAGTACAGAGAGATCCTTAATGAAAACCTGCTACAGAGCTCTCAGGACCTCAGACTGGGGTGAAGGTTCACCTTCCATCAGGACAACAACCCTAAGCACACAGCCAAGACAATGCAGGAGTGTCTTCTGGAAAATTCTTTGAATGTCCTTGATTGACCCAGCCTGAGACTGGACTTGAATCCAATCGAACATTTGGAGAGACCTGAAAATAATAATAATAATAATATATCCCATTTAGCAGACGCTTTTGTCCAAAGCGACTTACAAGTCGGCTGGGGCCACTAGTTTTACATATGGGTGGTCCCAGCGGGAATCGAACCCACGACGCTTGGCATTGCAAGCGCCATGCAAGCGCCATGCTCTACCGACTGAGCCACACAGGACACATAGAAAATAGCTGTGCAGCGACTCTTCCCATCCAACCTGACAGAGCTTGAGAGGATCTGCAGAGAAAATGGGAGAAACTCCCCAAATATAAGTGTGCCAAGTTTGTAGCGTCATACCTAAGAAGACTCGAGGCTGTAATCGCTGCCAAAGGTGTTTCAACAAATTGGTGAGTAAAGGATCTGAGTACTTATGTAAATGTAATATTTCAGTTTCTTTTTTATATATGTGCAAAAATATATATTTTTCTACTGTTTTTGCTTTGTCATAATAGGATATTGTGTGTAGCTTGATGAGGGGAAAAATAATTTAATACATTTTGGGATAAGGCTGTAAAGTAACAAAATGTGGGAAAAGTCAAGGGGTCTGATCACCGTTATTCTCCACAGGGCAGACTACAGGCAGACTACCGTTATTCTCCACAGGGCAGACTACAGGCAGACTACCGTTATTCTCCACAGGGCAGACTACAGGCAGACTACCGTTATTCTCCACAGGGCAGACTACAGGCAGACTACCGTTATTCTCCACAGGACAGACTACAGGCAGACTACCGTTATTCTCCACAAGGCAGACTACAGGCAGACTACCGTTATTCTCCACAGGGCAGACTACAGGCAGACTACCGTTATTCTCCACAGGGCAGACTACAAGCAGACTACCGTTATTCTCCACAAGGCAGACTACAGGCAGACTACCGTTATTCTCCACAGGGCAGACTACAGGCAGACTACCGTTATTCTCCACAGGGCAGACTACAGGCAGACTACCGTTATTCTCCACAGGGCAGACTACAGGCAGACTACCGTTATTCTCCACAGGGCAGACTACAGGCAGACTACCGTTATTCTCCACAGGGCAGACTACAGGCAGACTACCGTTATTCTCCACAGGGCAGACTACAGGCAGACTACCGTTATTCTCCACAGGGCAGACTACAGGCAGACTACCGTTATTCTCCACAGGGCAGACTACAGGCAGACTACCGTTATTCTCCACAGGGCAGACTACAGGCAGACTACCGTTATTCTCCTCAGGGCAGACTACAGGCAGACTACCGTTATTCTCCACAGGGCAGACTACAGGCAGACTACCGTTATTCTCCACAGGGCAGACTACAGGCAGACTACCGTTATTCTCCACAGGGCAGACTACAGGCAGAATACCGTTATTCTCCACAGGGCAGACTACAGGCAGACTACCGTTATTCTCCACAGGGCAGACTACAGGCAGACTACCGTTATTCTCCACAGGGCAGACTACAGGCAGACTACCGTTATTCTCCACAGGGCAGACTACAGGCAGACTACCGTTATTCTCCACAGGGCAGACTACAGGCAGAATACCGTTATTCTCCACAGGGCAGACTACAGGCAGACTACCGTTATTCTCCACAGGGCAGACTACAGGCAGACTACCGTTATTCTCCACAGGGCAGACTACAGGCAGACTACCGTTATTCTCCACAGGGCAGACTACAGGCAGACTACCGTTATTCTCCACAGGGCAGACTACAGGCAGACTACCGTTATTCTCCACAGGGCAGACTACAGGCAGACTACCGTTATTCTCCACAAGGCAGACTACAGGCAGACTACCGTTATTCTCCACAGGGCAGACTACAGGCAGACTACCGTTATTCTCCACAAGGCAGACTACAGGCAGACTACCGTTATTCTCCACAGGGCAGACTACAGGCAGACTACCGTTATTCTCCACAGGGCAGACTACAGGCAGACTACCGTTATTCTCCACAGGGCAGACTACAGGCAGACTACCGTTATTCTCCACAGGGCAGACTACAGGCAGACTACCGTTATTCTCCACAGGGCAGACTACAGGCAGACTATGTTTATTCTCCACAGGGCAGAATACAGGCAGACTACCGTTATTCTCCACAAGGCAGACTACAGGCAGACTACCGTTATTCTCCACAGGGCAGACTACAGGCAGACTACCGTTATTCTCCACAGGGCAGACTACAGGCAGACTACCGTTATTCTCCACAGGGCAGACTACAGGCAGAATACCGTTATTCTCCACAGGGCAGACTACAGGCAGACTACCGTTATTCTCCACAGGGCAGACTACAGGCAGAATACCGTTATTCTCCACAGGGCAGACTACAGGCAGAATACCGTTATTCTCCACAGGGCAGACTACAGGCAGACTACCGTTATTCTCCACAGGGCAGACTACAGGCAGACTACCGTTATTCTCCACAGGGCAGACTACAGGCAGAATACTGTTATTCTCCACAAGGCAGACTACAGGCAGAATACCGTTATTCTCCACAGGGCAGACTACAGGCAGACTACCGTTATTCTCCACAGGTCAGACTACAGGCAGACTACCGTTATTCTCCACAGGGCAGACTACAGGCAGACTACCGTTATTCTCCACAGGGCAGACTACAGGCAGACTACCGTTATTCTCCACAGGGCAGACTACAGGCAGACTACCGTTATTCTCCACAGGGCAGACTACAGGCAGAATACCGTTATTCTCCACAGGGCAGACTACAGGCAGACTACCGTTATTCTCCACAGGGCAGACTACAGGCAGACACTGCCGTTATTCTCCACAGGGCAGACTACAGGCAGAATACTGTTATTCTCCACAAGGCAGACTACAGGCAGAATACCGTTATTCTCCACAGGGCAGACTACAGGCAGACTACCGTTATTCTCCACAGGTCAGACTACAGGCAGACTACCGTTATTCTCCACAGAGCAGACTACAGGCAGACTACCGTTATTCTCCACAGGGCAGACTACAGGCAGAATACCGTTATTCTCCACAGGGCAGACTACAGGCAGACTACCGTTATTCTCCACAAGGCAGACTACAGGCAGACTACCGTTATTCTCCACAGGGCAGACTACAGGCAGACTACCGTTATTCTCCACAGGGCAGACTACAGGCAGAATACCGTTATTCTCCACAGGGCAGACTACAGGCAGACTACCGTTATTCTCCACAGGGCAGACTGCAGGCAGACTACTGTTATTCTCCATAGGGCAGACTACAGGCAGACTACCGTTATTCTCCACAAGGCAGACTACAGGCAGACTACCGTTATTCTCCACAGGGCAGACTACAGGCAGACTACCGTTATTCTCCACAGGGCAGACTACAGGCAGAATACCGTTATTCTCCACAGGGCAGACTACAGGCAGACTACCGTTATTCTCCACAGGGCAGACTACAGGCAGACTACCGTTATTCTCCATAGGGCAGACTACAGGCAGAATACCGTTATTCTCCACAAGGCAGACTACAGGCAGACTACAGTTATTCTCCACAGGGCAGACTACAGGCAGACTACCGTTATTCTCGACAGGGCAGACTACAGGCAGAATACCGTTATTCTCCACAGGGCAGACTACAGGCAGACTACCGTTATTCTCCACAGGGCAGACTATAGGCAGACTACCGTTATTCTCCACAGGGCAGACTACAGGCAGACTACCGTTATTCTCCACAGGGCAGACTACAGGCAGACTACCGTTATTCTCCACAGGGCAGACTACAGGCAGACTACCGTTATTCTCCACAGGGCAGACTACAGGCAGACTACAGGCAGACTACCGTTATTCTCCACAGGGCAGACTACAGGCAGACTACCGTTATTCTCCACAAGGCAGACTACAGGCAGAATACCGTTATTCTCCACAGGGCAGACTACAGGCAGACTACCGTTATTCTCCACAAGGCAGACTACAGGCAGAATACCGTTATTCTCCACAGGGCAGACTACAGGCAGACTACCGTTATTCTCCACAATGCAGACTACAGGCAGAATACCGTTATTCTCCACAGGGCAGACTACAGGCAGACTACCGTTATTCTCCACAGGGCAGACTACAGGCAGAATACCGTATTCTCCACAGGGCAGACTACAGGCAGACTACAGGCAGACTACCGTTATTCTCCACAAGGCAGACTACAGGCAGACTACCGTTATTCTCCACAAGGCAGACTACAGGCAGACTACCGTTATTCTCCACAGGGCAGACTACAGGCAGAATACCGTTATTCTCCACAGGGCAGACTACAGGCAGACTACCGTTATTCTCCACAAGGCAGACTACAGGCAGACTACAGGCAGACTACCGTTATTCTCCACAAGGCAGACTACAGGCAGACTACCGTTATTCTCCACAAGGCAGACTACAGGCAGACTACCGTTATTCTCCACAGGGCAGACTACAGGCAGAATACCGTTATTCTCCACAGGGCAGACTACCGTTATTCTCCACAAGGCAGACTACAGGCAGACTACCGTTATTCTCCACAAGGCAGACTACAGGCAGACTACCGTTGTTCTCCACAGGGCAGACTACAGGCAGACTACCGTTATTCTCCACAAGGCAGACTACAGGCAGAATACCGTTATTCTCCACAAGGCAGACTACAGGCAGAATACCGTTATTCTCCACAGGGCAGACTACAGGCAGACTACCGTTATTCTCCACAAGGCAGACTACAGGCAGACTACCGTTATTCTCCACAAGGCAGACTACAGGCAGAATACCGTTATTCTCCACAAGGCAGACTACAGGCAGACTACCGTTATTCTCCACAAGGCAGACTACAGGCAGACTACCGTTATTCTCCACAAGGCAGACTACAGGCAGACTACCGTTATTCTCCACAGGTCAGCTAGCTAGTAACGTTATGCAGCTTCCAGTCAGCTACCTAGTAATGTTATGTAGCTTCTGGTCAGCTAGCTAGTAATGTTATGTAGCTTCTGGTCAGCTAGTTAGTAATGTTATGTAGCTTCTGGTCAGCTAGCTAGTAATGTTATGTAGCTTCTGGTCAGCTATCTAGGAATGTTATGCAGCTTGTGGTCAGCTACCTAGCTAGTAATATTATGCAGCTTCCGGTCAGCTACCTAGCTAGTAATGTTATGTAGCTTCTGGTCAGCTAGTTAGTAATGTTATGTAGCTTCTGGTCAGCTACCTAGCTAGTAATGTTATGTAGCTTCTGGTCATCTACCTAGCTAGTAAAGTTATGCAGCTTCCGGTCAGCTATCTAGGAATGTTATGCAGCTTCTGGTCAGCTACGTAGCTAGTAATATTATGCAGCTTCCGGTCAGCTGCCTAGCTAGTAATATTATGCAGCTTCTGGTCATCTACCTAGCTAGTAAAGTTATGCAGCTTCCGGTCAGCTATCTAGGAATGTTATGCAGCTTCTGGTCAGCTACGTAGCTAGTAATATTATGCAGCTTCCGGTCAGCTGCCTAGCTAGTAATATTATGCAGTTTCTGGTCAGCTACCTAGCTAGTAAAGTTATGCAGCTTCCGGTCAGCTATCTAGGAATGTTATGCAGCTTCTGGTCAGCTACGTAGCTAGTAATATTATGCAGCTTCCGGTCAGCTGCCTAGCTAGTAATGTTATGTAGCTTCTGGTCAGCTACCTAGCTAGTAAAGTTATGCAGCTTCCAGTCAGCTATCTAGGAATGTTATGCAGCTTCTGGTCAGCTACGTAGCTAGTAATATTATGCAGCTTCCGGTCAGCTGCCTAGCTAGTAATGTTATGTAGCTTCTGGTCAGCTACCTAGCTAGTAAAGTTATGCAGCTTCCAGTCAGCTATCTAGGAATGTTATGCAGCTTCTGGTCAGCTACGTAGCTAGTAATATTATGCAGCTTCCGGTCAGCTGCCTAGCTAGTAATATTATGCAGCTTCTGGTCAGCTACCTAGTAACGTTATGCAGCTTCTGGTCAGCTACCTAGCTAGTAATGTTATGCAGCTTCCAGTCAGCTACCTAGTAACGTTATGCAGCTTCTGGTCAGCTAGCTAGTAATGTTATGCAGCTTCTGGTCAGCTACCTAGCTAGTAAAGTTATGCAGCTTCCGGTCAGCTATCTAGGAATGTTATGCAGCTTCTGGTCAGCTACGTAGCTAGTAATATTATGCAGCTTCCGGTCAGCTGCCTAGCTAGTAATATTATGCAGCTTCCGGTCAGCTACCTAGCTAGTAATATTATGCAGCTTCTGGTCAGCTACCTAGCTAGTAATGTTATGCAGCTTCTGGTCAGCTACCTAGTAATGTTATGCAGCTTCTGGCCAGCTACCTAGCTAGTAATATTACGCAGCTTCCGGTCAGCTACCTAGCTAGTAATATTATGCAGATTCCGGTCAGCTACCTAGCTAGTAATGTTATGTAGCTTCTGGTCAGCTATCTAGGAACGTTATGCAGCTTCTGGTCAGCTACCTAGCTAGTAATGTTATGCAGCTTCTGGTCAGCTACCTAGCTAGTATTGTTATGTAGCTTCTGGTCAGCTACCTAGCTAGTAATGTTATGCAGCTTCCAGTCACCTACCTAGTAACGTTATGCAGCTTCTGGTCAGCTACCTAGCTAGTATTGTTATGTAGCTTCTGGTCAGCTACCTAGCTAGTAATGTTATGCAGCTTCCAGTCTGTGACCTAGTAACGTTATGCAGCTTCTGGTCAGCTAGCTAGTAATGTTATGCAGCTTCTGGTCAGCTACCTAGCAAACCAATAATGTGGAGCTGGCTAGCTAGCAATATTATGCAGCTTCCAGTCAGCTAACTAGTAATGTTATGCAGCTTCCAGTCAGCTAGCTAGCAATATTATGCAGCTTCCAGTCAGCTAACTAGTAATGTTATGCAGCTTCCAGTTAGCTACCTAGTTACGTTATGCAGCTTCTGGTCAGCTACCTAGCAAACCAATAATGTGGAGCTGGCTAGCTAGCAATATTATGCAGCTTCCAGTCAGCTGGCTAACTACCCAAAGATATACCGCTGGCTAGCTAGTAACGTTGCTAGTATGCAGCTAGCTAGTTAACCAATAATGTGCAGCTGGCTAGCTAGTAATGATATGCAGCTTCCGGTCAGCTAGCTAGCTAATCAGTTAGCTAGCTATTAATATAGCTAAAAAAGGAAACAACTTAATACAGTTGAACTAAAAATGTATGCCAGTGGAGGAGGTTGGGGAGGACTATCCTCCTCAGTGAATTTCATAAAAATAAAAATAGTGAAACATTAAAAAAAGTTGTCCTTTTTAGATAACTTCAACAGTGAAGTGTTGACTCCGGGATGCTGGCCAAAATAAAAGCCATATCTCAGACTGGCCAACAAAAAGAAAAGATTAGGATAGGCAAAAGAACACAGACACTGGACAGAGGTACTTTGCCTAAAAGGCCAGCATCTCGAGAGTCGCCTCTTCACTGTTGACATTGAGACTGGTGTTTTGCAGGCACTATTTATTAATCAAGCTGCCAGCTGAGGACTTGTGAGGTGTCTGTTTCCAAAACTAGTTTGTGCTGTTCTGTGAAGGGAGTAGTACACAGCGTTGTACGAGATCTTCAGTTTCTTGGCAATTTCTCGCGATTGCTAGCCTTCATTTCTCAGAACAAGAATAGACTGATGATTTTCAGAAGAAAGTTATTTGTTTCTGGCCATTTTGAGCCTGTAATCGAACCCACAAATACTGATGCTCCAGATACTCAACTAGTCTAAAGAAGGCCAGTTTTACTGCTTCTTTAAAATCAGAACAACAGTTTTCAGCTGTGCTAGCATCCTTTCAAAAGGGTTTTCTAATGATCAATTAGCCTTTTAAAACGATAAACTTGGATTAGCTAACACAACGTGCCATAGGAACACAGGAGTGATGGTTGCTGATAATGGACCTCTGTACACCTGTCTAAATATTCCATATAAAAATCAGCCATTTCCAGCTACAACAGTCATTTACAACATTAACAATGTCTACACTGGATTTATGATCATTTTGATGTTATTTTAACGGACACATTTTTTTTTGCTATGTTAGCTAGCTGGCTATGGCTATCCAACAGAGATAAATGCTATGTTAGCTAGCTGGCTATGGCTATCCAACAGAGAGGGATGCTATGTTAGCTAGCTGGCTATAACAGAGGGATGCTATGTTAGCTAGCTGGCTATAACAGAGAGATGCTATGTTAGCTAGCTGGCTATAACAGAGGGATGCTATGTTAGCTAGCTGACTATGGCTATCAAACACTGGAACTCTTCTAAGTCAATGTAAGCTTTTGGTTTTATTAATGTATTGCCACCAGGTCCTGCACGTGTAACTGCTAAACTGTTTGCTGACTGTACACTGTACTGCATGATCGTAGCGGGTTTTCTAACGCGTTGGTTCCAGTAGCTATTTTCACTATGATGTTAGCTAATAATGGTGACAATGATGTAGGCTGTGTGTAGCGGTTAGCGGTTATGGTATGAAGGTTTGGCTTGGAAATGTTTGTTTTTTTGCCTGGTCACAGAGAGCTGATGTGTTGTGCAGTGAAGTCCACAAGCGAAGGGAACATGTGAGTGGAGGATTATGGGAGAAGGAATTATAAAACAATAAAAGGGATCATGCAGTTTGTTTGGCTGACATGACAGGGAACTGTGTTTGCGTGTGATCAGGGGTGTATTCATTCCGCCAAATCTTTAAAAAAAAAAAAAGATTAAATGGAAGCAGAGGATAAGCATTCCTGAATTTGTCCAATAGAAACTCTCGCTTGAAACTCTTGGACTAATGATTACAGGTGGATGCAAGAAATAATGATTACAGGTGGATACAGGCACTGTTACATTGAACTGGGTGAATATGAATGACAGTAACCTAAACCCATCACTGTTACATTGAACTGGGTGAATATGAATGACAGTAACCTAAACCCATCACTGTTACATTGAACTGGGTGAATATGAATGACAGTAACCTAAACCCATCACTGTTACATTGAACTGGGTGAATATGAATGACAGTAACCTAAACCCATCACTGTTACATTGAACTGGGTGAATATGAATGACAGTAACCTAAACCCATCACTGTTACATTGAACTGGGTGAATATGAATGACAGTAACCTAAACCCATCACTGTTACATTGAACTGGGTGAATATGGATGACAGTAACCTAAACCTGTTGTCAGGATTTGGCCAGGGTTGTTCCGGGTTTTGGTCACTAGATGCCCCCATTGTGCTTTTTGACCTTGTGTTTTTTCCCTTGTTCCCCATTATTATTTGCACCTGTGCCTCGTTTCCCCTGATTGTATTTAAACCCTTAGTTTCCCTCAGTTCTGTGCTCTGTGTTTGTATGTTAGCACCCAGCCCTAGTGTTCTGTGTGCTCTTGTCGATTCCGGTGGACGCTCTTGTGGAATTCTGTTTTTTGTTTTTGTTTTTGAGTATCTTTTGAGGCTTTTTGTGCTATACCTACCACTTTGTGGATTTGCCTTTTTTGTATTGAAGGACTTCTTTTTTACTTTATTAAATACACCGTCTTAAGTACTGCTGTGTCTGCCTCATCTTCTGGGTTCTGCTGACTATTCGTGGCTCAGTTGGTTAAGTGACTGTTTCTCACTCCGGAGACCCAGGTTTGTAACCGGGTCCTGACAGAAACACAGAGCCGAAAATGAACCCAGAGGCAGCCAGTTCCCAGGACCTTTTTGTCATGCTGTCCCACCACCAGGAGACTGTCCAACGCCACGAAGCCGCCCTGGTTCAGCAAGAGGCCTTAATGGCTAGACATTCTCATCTTCTGTCGGAGATGCTGACTTCCATTAAGCAAATATCTGATCGTCTTACCCCGGCAACAGTTCCCGTCCCAGTACCTCAGATTCACGTACCCATGGCAGTTAACCCCTGGCTGAACCTCGTCTTCCACCTCCCCAACGGTTCTCAGGTGATCCAAGTGCTTGTAAAGGCTTTCTCACCCAATGTTCTCTCTCCTTTGAGCTACAACCCTCGTCGTTTCCCACCGACCGGTCTAAGATCGCTTATATCATCACCCTGCTGTCGGAAAAAGCCCTGGCCTGGGCTACTGCTGTGTGGGATGCCCATAGTTCCTGCTGTGCCAGCTACTCTGCCTTTGCTGAGGAATTCAAACGAGTGTTTCAAGGCCCAAGCAGTGGTTCTGACTCAGCCAAACAGCTCCTGACTCTCCACCAAGGTTGGCGCAGCGTGACGGACTATGCCATCCAGTTCCGCACGGTGGCAGCAGCAAGTGGCTGGAACAACGAGGCGCTCACGGTGTGCTTTTTGAAAGGCCTTTCCGACACTATCCAAGATGAACTGGCCACTCGGGAACCACCGGACAATCTCGAGTCCCTGATCAAGTTGGCCTCACGCATTGACCAGCGTCTGAGAGAGAGAACTCAACCGTAGACCTCTAGCCCCTATCAGTCCCAGCTCCGAGTCCCCACCTTTATCCTCGCTGGCTCCATCGGAACCCATGCAGATTGGACGCATCTCCCAGGCTGAGAGAGACCGCCGGATGAGGAGCGACGCTGTCTATATTGCGGCAAACCGGGCCATTTCCGTTCCACGTGTCCCGGGCTCCAGGAAAACGCTCTGTCCCGTACAGACCGGGGGAACTGTAACGGGAAACATAACCTCCTCCCATCCGTCCAACTCCCGTCTTCTCATTCCAGTCACCCTCTCCTGGGACAACCACAAGCTTCACCTTCAAGCCTTGGTAGACTCTGGAGCCGCAGGTAACTTCATGGATGGTGTCTGGGCGAAGGAGAATGGCGTTCCCTCTGAACCTCTAAGTGAACCCATGAGGGTCACTACATTGGATGGAAGCCCTTTGGGATCTGGACTTGTCACTCATGTCACTACCTCCTTGCGACTTTCAGTTTCACAACACCAGGAATTGATGAACTTTCATTTGATCTCCTGTTCCGAGTTCCCTCTCGTCCTTGGATACCCCTGGCTTCACAGCCATAACCCTCACATCGACTGGTCTGTGGGCACTATCAAGCAGTGGGGTCCTACGTGCCAAGCTACTTGTATTTTCCAGAATTCCCCGAGTTCTACTCCCGAGTCTTTAGAATCCATCGACCTGACCCGAGTTCCCGAGTGTTACCATGACCTCAAACTGGTGTTTAGCAAACAGAGGGCCACCATGCTACCACCCCATAGACCTTACGATTGCCCCATCGACCTGTTTCCGGGCACTTGCCCCCCAGGGTCGGATCTTTTCCCTATCTCCACCCAAACGAGCTGCTATGGATACCTACATCAAGGACGCTCTGGAAGCAGGCCTCATGCGTCCATCCACCTCCGGCGGGAGCAGGGTTTTTCTTTGTGGCCAAGAAAGACGGTGGATTACGTCCTTGCATCGACTACCGGGGACTCAATGCCATAACCGTCCGTAACCGTTACCCGCTACCCCTTATGGCCACAGCCTTCGAGCTGCTCCAGGAAGCAGTTGTTTTCACTAAGCTTGACCTGCGGAACGCATACCATCTTGTGCGGATCAGACCTGGTGACGAGTGGAAGACCGCTTTCAACACGCCTACTGGTCACTATGAATACTTGGTGATGCCCTTCGGCCTGACCAACGCCCCAGCGGTGTTCCAAGCGCTCATAAACGATGTGCTTAGGGATATGCTTAACATATTTGTGTTCGCTTACTTGGATGACATCCTCATCTTTTCGAGCTCCCTTCAAGAACACACTAAGCATGTCAGACAAGTACTCAAACGCCTCCTGGACAGCCATCTGTACGTTAAGCCGGAAAAATGTGAATTCCATTCATCCCGAGTACAATTCCTGGGATTTGTAGTGGAACCCGATCGAGTCCAAATGGACCCCAGGAAGGTAGGGGCGGTAGCGGATTGGCCCACCCCCAAATCCGTTAAGGAAGTTCAGCGTTTCCTGGGCTTCACAAACTTTTACCGCAAGTTCATCAAGAACTTCAGCTTGGTGGCAGCCCCTCTCAGCTTTAACCAAGGGTGGCAATGCAAGGTTTTTGTGGGGAAGAGAAGCTGAGACGGCCTTCCAAGGACTCAAGCAGCGCGTTCTCTCTGCTCCCATCCTGATACTACCGACTACGGATGAACCATTTGTGGTGGAGGTAGACGCATCAGAGGTTGGTGTTGGAGCTGTCCTGTCTCAGAGGGGTGAAGACAAGAAGCTTCATCCGTGCGCTTTCTTCTCACACCGGCTTACCCCGACTGAGAGGAACTACGATGTGGGGGATCGTGAACTCCTAGCGGTTAAGATGGCATTGAAGGAATGGAGACACTGGCTCGAGGGGGCTTCTCACCCGTTTCAAGTGCTTACGGACCACAAAAATCTGGAGTATATCCAGCAGGCGAAGCGGTTGAACTCTAGACAAGCTAGATGGTCTCTTTTCTTCAATCGATTCCAGTTTATCCTCACCTATCGGCCCGGGTCGAAGAATCTCAAACCGGATGCCCTGTCCCGAGTCTACGCTCCTGCCATTCGAGATGACACGGACATGCCTGTCCTTCCTGCTGCTAAGATTGTGGCTCCGATCTCGTGGCAAGTTGAGGATACCGTGAGACGTGCTCAAGCTAGCGAACCGGACCCGAAAGGAGGTCCTGCCAATCGGATGTTTGTCCCCAAGGCAGTGAGGACTCAGGTCCTTCTGTGGGGGCACTCCTCTTGCCTCACCTGTCATCCGGGCGTAGGTCGCACCTTGGAGTTCATCCAGCGTAAGTTCTGGTGGCCTACCATAAGAGAAGACGTTGCCACTTTCGTCAATGCCTGTCCCGTGTGCTGCCAGGGCAAATCTTCTCACCTCCGCCCTCAAGGACTCCTTCACCCTTTACCTGTTCCTCACAGACCCTGGTCCCATATCTCATTGGACTTTATTACTGGACTTCCTCCATCCCATGGCAATACTACTATCCTAGTCATAATCGACAGGTTTTCAAAGGCGGCCAGGTTCGTCCCTCTGACTAAGTTACCTTCTGCCAAGGAAACGGCTGAGTTGGTAATTAATCATGTGTTCCGAGTCTTCGGCATTCCTCAAGATATGGTTTCTGACAGAGGTCCCCAGTTCGCCTCAAGGTTTTGGAAGGCCTTCTGCCAACTCATGGGGGCTTCTGCCAGTCTATCTTCAGGGTACCATCCGGAGTCCAACGGCCAAACAGAGAGGATGAATCAAGAGCTGGAAACCACCCTCCGATGTATGACTCGTGACAACCCGTCCACATGGTCATCCTTTATTGTTTGGGCCGAATACGCGCACAACACCTTGCGCTCCTCCTCCACTGGTATGTCCCCGCACGAGTGTCAGTTTGGCTATGCTCCTCCATTGTTCCCGGACCAGGAGGCAGAAGTCAGAGTGCCTTCAGCCTTGAAGTTCGTCAGACGCTGTCGGCTTATGTGGAGGAAGACCCGTCTTAATCTTATGCGTTCCTCACAGAGGTACCAACAACAAGCCAACAGACGTCGCCATCCCGGGCCTACCCTGCGCCACGGCCAGAGAGTCTGGCTCTCCACAAGAGACTTACCTCTACGGGTGGAGTCTCGCAAGCTGTCCCAAAAATACATCGGTCCCTTCAAGGTTGCCAGGAGAGTTAACCCAGTTTCTTATCGCCTACACTTACCCAGATCCCTTAAGATTAATCCCACATTTCACATTTCATTGTTAAAACCTGTTGTTTTTCTCCCCTTGTCCCGGCAGACAGACCTCCCCTCCGCCTCGTGTCATTGGAGGCCAGCCGGCTTATACCGTCCATCGGATACTGGATTCCGCCGGGTGCAGCGGTCCTGGCAGTATCTGGTGGACTGGGAAGGCTACGGTCCCGAGGAGCGCTCCTGGGTTCCTGCCAAAGACATCCTGGACCCTGACCTCATTCGTCAGTTCAGGGCCCTCCACCCTGAGAGAGCTGGTAGGAACGTCAGGAGCCGTTCCTAGGGGGGGGGATTCTGTCAGGATTTGGCCAGGGTTGTTCCGGGTTTTGGTCACTAGATGCCCCCATTGTGCTTTTTGACCTTATGTTTTTTCCCTTGTTCCCCATTATTATTTGCACCTGTGCCTCGTTTCCCCTGATTGTATTTAAACCCTTAGTTTCCCTCAGTTCTGTGCTCTGTGTTTGTATGTTAGCACCCAGCCCTAGTGTTCTGTGTGCTCTTGTCGATTCCGGTGGACGCTCTTGTGGAATTCTGTTTTTTGTTTTTGTTTTTGAGTATCTTTTGAGGCTTTTTTTGTGCTATACCTACCACCTTGTGGATTTGCCTTTTTGTATTGAAGGACTTCTCTTTTTTACTTTATTAAATACACCGTCTTAAGTACTGCTGTGTCTGCCTCATCTTCTGGGTTCTGCTGACTATTCGTGGCTCAGTTGGTTAAGTGACTGTTTCTCACTCCGGAGACCCAGGTTCGTAACCGGGTCCTGACACCTGTCACTGTTACATTGAACTGGGTGAATATGAATGACAGTAACCTAAACCCATCACTGTTACATTGACCTGGGTGAATGACAGTAACCTAAACCCATCACTGTTACAGTGAACTGGGTGAATATGAATGACAGTAACCTAAACCTGTCACTGTTACATTGAACTGGGTGAATATGAATGACAGTAACCTAAACCCATCACTGTTACATTGAACTGGGTGAATCTGAATGACAGTAACCTAAACCTGTCACTGTTACATTGAACTGGGTGAATATGAATGACAGTAACCTAAACCTGTCACTGTTACTTTGAACTGGGTGAATATGAATGACAGTAACCTAAACCCATCACTGTTACATTGAACTGGGTGAATGACAGTAACCTAAACCCATCACTGTTACATTGAACTGGGTGAATATGAATGACAGTAACCCTAAACCCATCACTGTTACATTGAGCTGGGTGAATATGAATGACAGTAACCTAAACCCATCACTGTTACATTGAACTGGGTGAATATGAATGACAGTAACCTAAACCTGTCACTGTTACTTTGAACTGGGTGAATATGAATGACAGTAACCTAAACCCATCACTGTTACATTGAACTGGGTGAATGACAGTAACCTAAACCCATCACTGTTACATTGAACTGGGTGAATATGAATGACAGTAACCTAAACCCATCACTGTTACATTGAGCTGGGTGAATATGAATGACAGTAACCTAAACCCATCACTGTTACATTGAACTGGGTGAATATGAATAACCTAAACCCATCACTGTTACATTGAACTGGGTGAATATGAATGACAGTAACCTAAACCCATCACTGTTACATTGAACTGGGAATGAATGACAGTAACCTAAACCTGTCACTGTTACATTGAACTGGGTGAATGACAGTAACCTAAACCTGTCACTGTTACATTGAACTGGGTGAATATGAATGACAGTAACCTAAACCTGTCACTGTTACATTGAACTGGGTGAATGACAGTAACCTAAACCTGTCACTGTTACATTGAACTGGGTGAATGACAGTAACCTAAACCTGTCACTGTTACATTGAACTGGGTGAATGACAGTAACCTAAACCCATCACTGTTACATTGAACTGGGTGAATATGAATGACAGTAACCTAAACCCATCACTGTTACATTGAACTGGGTGAATATGAATGACAGTAACCTAAACCCATCACTGTTACATTGAACTGGGTGAATATGAATGACAGTAACCTAAACCTATCACTGTTACATTGAACTGGGTGAATATGAATGACAGTAACCTAAACCTGTCACTGTTACATTGAACTGGGTGAATGGAATATGAATGATCCAGTATACTGTAATAGAAATAAGGTCATGCTGATGAAAATAATATGATGGTCCTCCCTCATCTTGAACGGCACCGATGATGGAACACAGGAGCGCATGTATCAAAGCCACGGTGACAATAACATTAGTCTCTGTGTATGGATGAATCATTCTCACTCGGCGTTAACTTTCTTTTTCTGACTTTCTTGACTGAGCGCTGTGTCGTCGATGGCCGCCATATGAATTCAGGGTAAAAGCTGTGTAACGTTGCATTAAATGTTTCAAAAATGTGATCCATCCAAAGACCTGTCAATATTCAAGTGTCCACACGTTAACGTTAGCTAGCTAACTTCTGTGTTTTGACACAAGAAGCCCATCTCTTGTTCTAATGTCGGAGGTTACATATGGACGTACCAGATGAATAAACAATCGTTTGCCCATTATAATAAGATCGCCATAAGAGCGTGAAATGACGTTATGGGGGAGGCCAAAAAACATGAGAAATTAGATTTAAAGTGACATTAAAATGTTATAATAAAAAACAACAACACCAATCTGAAAGTTCGCTTTTCTGTAGGGAAGATGCTCAGGTACCCTTAGACCTCTATCTGTGCACGTGCCTGCCTATATGTCACCTGTATGTCTCCTATATGTCACCTGTATGTCACCTGTATGTCACCTGTATGTCTCCTGTATGTCACCTGTATGTCTCCTATATGTCGCCTGTATGTCTCCTATGTCACCTGTATCTCTGTACGTCACCTGTATGTCACCTGTATGTCACCTGTATGTCACCTGTATGTCTCCTGTATGTCAACCGTATGTCAACCGTATGTCTCCTATATGTCACCTGTATGTCACCTGTATGTCACCTGTATGTCTCCTGTATGTCACCTGTATGTCACCTGTATGTCACCTGTATGTCACCTGTATGTCACCTATATGTCACCTGTATGTCACCTGTATGTCTCCTATATGTCACCTGTATGTCACCTGTATGTCTCCTATATGTCACCTGTATGTCACCTGTATGTCTCCTATATGTCACCTGTATGTCTCCTGTATGTCCCCTGTATGTCAACCGTATAACTCCTATATGTCACCTGTATGTCACCTATATGTCACCTGTATGTCTCCTATATGTCTCCTGTATGTCACCTGTATGTCACCTGTATGTCTCCTGTATGTCGCCTTTATGTCACCTGTATGTCACCTGTATGTCTCCTGTATGTCTCCTATATGTCTCCTGTATGTCACCTGTATGTCTCCTGTATGTCACCTGTATGTCACCTGTATGTCACCTGTATGTCACCTATATGTCACCTGTATGTCTCCTGTATGTCACCTGTATGTCTCCTGTATGTCTCCTGTATGTCGCCTGTATGTCACCTATATGTCACCTGTATGTCTCCTGTATGTCGCCTGTATGTCACCTGTATGTCACCTGTATGTCTCCTGTATGTCTCCTGTATGTCTCCTGTATGTCTCCTGTATGTCGCCTATATGTCACCTGTATGTTCACCTTGTATTTGCCCTCGCTGGAGAAGATGCTGACCCACTTGTTGTCGTAGTCGGCGATGATGATGTCACCGTTGGGGTGAACAGCCACACCCGTTGGTCGTTGGAGTTGACCTGGCGACCGACCCCTCACCCCAAAACGACTGTTAAATTCCCCCTCATTAGAGAAGATCTGTCCAGGGGGGACAGACACACACACACACAAACGATCAACATTCTGGCACGGTGTGTGTGTGTGTGTGTGTGTGTGTGTGTGTGTGTGTGTGTGTGTGTGTGTGTGTGTGTGTGTGTGTGTGTGTGTGTGTGTGTGTGTGTGTGTGTGTGTGTGTGTGTGTGTGTGTGTTTACCTGGACACACTGGTTATTGCTGTCTGCTATTAGAATCCTGCCATTGGAGGACGCCGACACACCCTGCAGGTTAGTAAACTCTCCTTTATTTCTCCCCTTAGTACCTGGAGTGCAGAGTGAAAACATTATTCATGGAGAAACTAGAGCTAGAGAGAGAAGCAGACAGAGAGAGAAGCAGACAGAGAAAGAGAAACAAACAGAGAGAGAAGCAGACAGAGAAAGAGAGAGAGACAGAGAGAGAAACAGAGAGAGAAACAAACAGAGAGAGAAACAAACAGAGAGAGAGACAGAGAGAGACAGAGAGACAGACAGAGAGAAACAGACAGAGAAACAAACAGAGAGAGAAACAAACAGAGAGAGAAACAAACAGAGAGAGAGACAGACAGAGAGAGAAACAGACAGACAGAGAGACAGACAGACAGACAGACAGACAGACAGACAGACAGACAGACAGACAGAGAGAGAAACAGACAGAGCGAAGCAGACAGAGAGAGAAACAGACAGAGAGAGAAAAATAAATAAAATGGACATCTCCCTCACTCACCGATCCTGAAGATAAGATCGTCTTCGATGGGGTTCTCTTTGCGTCTGGGTGTCCCCAGGGCACTGCCTGTCCTCCTGGACCCCTTCTTCTTACTCCCAGGGGACTTTCCTCTCCGCTTAGCCCCCTCAGAGGAGCCTGTAGACGGGGTGGCTGTGGCCGTCAGAGAGGTGGCTGTGGTGGTGGGAGGAGACTCCTGGAAAATACATTGAACATGGAGTTAGAGGGACGGTAGACAGTCCTCCAAAACAAACCTTTCCATCATCCTAATTTAACACCATCTTCTCTGCGTTCCTTCCCTTGTTTCCCCTCCCTCCTTCCCTCTATTTTTCTCAACCCCTCTCCCTGCAGTAAATCTTGCAGTGTATTCTGGGTAGCATTGAGGCTGTCTTGTTATTGTTGAGCCATGACTTGGCTGAGTCTCTGAGTCTCTCTCTATATATATATATATATTTTCACCCAGTGGATATGGGAGTTTATCAAAATTAGATTTGTTTTCGAATTCTTTGTGGGTCTGTGTAATCTGAGGGAAATATGTCTCTCTAATATGGTCATACATTGGACAGGAGGTTAAGAAGTGCAGCTCAGTTTCCACCTCATTTTGTGGGCAGTGAGCACATAGCCTGTCTTCTCTTGAGAGCCATGTCTGCCTACGGCGGCCTTTCTCAATAGCAAGGCTGAACCTTGATCCAAACTTAAGGAAAGCTTTGACTGTCACAGTGGTCAGGTATCCTGTCACTGTGTACTTTCTGTTTAGGGCCAAATAGTATTTCTAGTTTGCTCATTTTTTTTTGGTCTCTCCAATGTGTCAAGTAATTATCTTTTTGTTTTCTCATGATTTGGTTGGGTCTTATTGTGTTGCTGTCCTGGGGCTCTGTGGGGTCTCTCTCGATCTCTCATTACCTCAGGGTCAGGGGACCTGGTAACTCTGAGTCTGAAGGGACTTCCTTTGATGTGTTGGTCATAGAGCCGGAGAGCCAATGAAAACTCTCCTTCCTTGTTTACAGTGTAAACAAAATCATATGTTCCGTTCTTATAGTCGAGTATCTCCCCGTCCGCCACGCTACCATCTGGAGTACACACCTAGGAAGGAGATATAACAACACTATTTATCCATGTATGGTAATTAGTTTAGTGTAACGTAGCATAGCTTAGCATAGCGTAGCATACATTCATTTATTTTATCTTAGTTTAGCGTAACGTAGCATAGCTTAGCATAGCGTAGCATACATTCATTTATTTTATCTTAGTTTAGCGTAACGTAGCATAGCGTAGCATACATTAGCTTAGTTTGTTTTAGTTTAGCTGAACGTGCGTCGGCCCCCCACCTCAGCAGACAGGATGGCATTGCCGCTCCTGCATGGTCCGCCGGCCTTGTCTTTGGTCATTATGGTTACGCAGGCTGGGAGACCCACGATGCACTGCTCCAGTCCCACACCCGACGCCTCACTCTGGCTCGCCACCGCGCTTGGGACGACAATCATGATGTCATTATTTTTATTTAATTTATATGAATTGTTTCATTTCATTTTTAATATAAAAAAATACATTTTGTTCATTCAGAATTGATTTATTTGTTTATTCATATTTTATCTCTGATAACAGCAGCAAGTTCATGTCCCACCATTCCATCGCTCCTCCCAGGACGTGAATCAGCCACCTTTCGGATACTGGTCCACCTGACGACATTGACCTGGTAGTGATGACGGTTCCCATCTGATATAGACTGACCTGGTAGTGATGACGGTTCCCATCTGATATAGACTGACCTGGTAGTGATGATAGACCTCAGCTGATATAGACTGACCTGGTAGTGATGATAGACCTCAGCTGATATAGACTGACCTTGAGTGATGACGGTTCCCATCTGATATAGACTGACCTGGTAGTGATGATAGACCTCAGCTGATATAGACTGACCTGGTAGTGATGATAGACCTCAGCTGATATAGACTGACCTGGTAGTGATGACGGTTCCCATCTGATATAGACTGACCTGGTAGTGATGATAGACCTCAGCTGATATAGACTGACCTGGTAGTGATGACGGTTCCCATCTGATATAGACTGACCTGGTAGTGATGATAGACCTCAGCTGATATAGACTGACCTGGTAGTGATGATAGACCTCAGCTGATATAGACTGACCTGGTAGTGATGACGGTTCCCAGCTGATATAGACTGACCTGGTAGTGATGATAGACCTCAGCTGATATAGACTGACCTGGTAGTGATGATAGACCTCAGCTGATATAGACTGACCTGGTAGTGATGACCTCAGCTGATATAGACTGACCTGGTAGTGATGATAGACCTCAGCTGATATAGACTGACCTGGTAGTGATGATAGACCTCAGCTGATATAGACTGACCTGGTAGTGATGATAGACCTCAGCTGATATAGACTGACCTGGTAGTGATGATAGACCTCAGCTGATATAGACTGACCTTGTAGTGATGATAGACCTCAGCTGATATAGACTGACCTGGTAGTGATGATAGACCTCAGCTGATATAGACTGACCTGGTAGTGATGATAGACCTCAGCTGATATAGACTGACCTGGTAGTGATGATAGACCTCAGCTGATATAGACTGACCTGGTAGTGATGATAGACCTCAGCTGATATAGACTGACCTGGTCGTGATGATAGACCTCAGCTGATATAGACTGACCTGGTAGTGATGACGGTTCCCATCTGATATAGACTGACCTGGTAGTGATGATAGACCTCAGCTGATATAGACTGACCTGGTAGTGATGATAGACCTCAGCTGATATAGACTGACCTGGTAGTGATGATAGACCTCAGCTGATATAGACTGACCTGGTAGTGATGATAGACCTCAGCTGATATAGACTGACCTGGTAGTGATGATAGACCTCAGCTGATATAGACTGACCTGGTAGTGATGATAGACCTCAGCTGATATAGACTGACCTGGTAGTGATGATAGACCTCAGCTGATATAGACTGACCTGGTAGTGATGATAGACCTCAGCTGATATAGACTGACCTGGTAGTGATGATAGACCTCAGCTGATATAGACTGACCTGGTAGTGATGATAGACCTCAGCTGATATAGACTGACCTGGTAGTGATGATAGACCTCAGCTGATATAGACTGACCTGGTAGTGATGATAGACCTCAGCTGATATAGACTGACCTGGTAGTGATGACCTCAGCTGATATAGACTGACCTGGTAGTGATGACAGTTCCCATCTGATATAGACTGACCTGGTAGTGATGATAGACCTCAGCTGATATAGACTGACCTGGTAGTGATGACAGACCTCAGCTGATATAGACTGACCTTGAGTGATGACAGTTCCCATCTGATATAGACTGACCTGGTAGTGATGATAGACCTCAGCTGATATAGACTGACCTTGAGTGATGACGGTTCTCATCTGATATAGACTGACCTGGTAGTGATGATAGACCTCAGCTGATATAGACTGACCTGGTAGTGATGACAGTTCCCATCTGATATAGACTGACCTGGTAGTGATGATAGACCTCAGCTGATATAGACTGACCTGGTAGTGATGATAGACCTCAGCTGATATAGACTGACCTTGTAGTGATGATAGACCTCAGCTGATATAGACTGACCTGGTAGTGATGATAGACCTCAGCTGATATAGACTGACCTGGTAGTGATGATAGACCTCAGCTGATATAGACTGACCTGGTAGTGATGATAGACCTCAGCTGATATAGACTGACCTGGTAGTGATGATAGACCTCAGCTGATATAGACTGACCTGGTAGTGATGATAGACCTCAGCTGATATAGACTGACCTGGTAGTGATGATTCCCAGACCTCAGCTGATATAGACTGACCTGGTAGTGATGATAGACCTCAGCTGATATAGACTGACCTGGTAGTGATGATAGACCTCAGCTGATATAGACTGACCTGGTAGTGATGATAGACCTCAGCTGATATAGACTGACCTGGTAGTGATGACAGTTCCCATCTGATATAGACTGACCTGGTAGTGATGATAGACCTCAGCTGATATAGACTGACCTGGTAGTGATGATAGACCTCAGCTGATATAGACTGACCTGGTAGTGATGACGGTTCCCATCTGATATAGACTGACCTGGTAGTGATGATAGACCTCAGCTGATATAGACTGACCTGGTAGTGATGACAGTTCCCATCTGATATAGACTGACCTGGTAGTGATGATAGACCTCAGCTGATATAGACTGACCTGGTAGTGATGATAGACCTCAGCTGATATAGACTGACCTGGTAGTGATGATAGACCTCAGCTGATATAGACTGACCTTGAGTGATGATTCCCATCTGATATAGACTGACCTGGTAGTGATGATAGACCTCAGCTGATATAGACTGACCTGGTAGTGATGATAGACCTCAGGTTCCCATCTGATATAGACTGACCTGGTAGTGATGATAGACCTCAGCTGATATAGACTGACCTGGTAGTGATGACAGTTCCCATCTGATATAGACTGAACTGGTAGTGATGATAGACCTCAGCTGATATAGACTGACCTGGTAGTGATGACAGTTCCCATCTGATATAGACTGACCTGGTAGTGATGATAGACCTCAGCTGATATAGACTGACCTTGAGTGATGACGGTTCCCATCTGATATAGACTGACCTGGTAGTGATGATAGACCTCAGCTGATATAGACTGACCTGGTAGTGATGATAGACCTCAGCTGATATAGACTGACCTGGTAGTGATGACAGTTCCCATCTGATATAGACTGACCTGGTAGTGATGATAGACCTCAGCTGATATAGACTGACCTGGTAGTGATGATAGACCTCAGCTGATATAGACTGACCTGGTAGTGATGATAGACCTCAGCTGATATAGACTGACCTGGTAGTGATGATAGACCTCAGCTGATATAGACTGACCTGGTAGTGATGATAGACCTCAGCTGATATAGACTGACCTGGTAGTGATGATAGACCTCAGCTGATATAGACTGACCTGGTAGTGATGATAGACCTCAGCTGATATAGACTGACCTGGTAGTGATGATAGACCTCAGCTGATATAGACTGACCTGGTAGTGATGACAGTTCCCATCTGATATAGACTGACCTGGTAGTGATGATAGACCTCAGCTGATATAGACTGACCTGGTAGTGATGATAGACCTCAGCTGATATAGACTGACCTGGTAGTGATGACGGTTCCCATCTGATATAGACTGACCTGGTAGTGATGATAGACCTCAGCTGATATAGACTGACCTGGTAGTGATGACAGTTCCCATCTGATATAGACTGACCTGGTAGTGATGATAGACCTCAGCTGATATAGACTGACCTGGTAGTGATGATAGACCTCAGCTGATATAGACTGACCTGGTAGTGATGATAGACCTCAGCTGATATAGACTGACCTTGAGTGATGACGGTTCCCATCTGATATAGACTGACCTGGTAGTGATGATAGACCTCAGCTGATATAGACTGACCTTGAGTGATGATAGACGCTGTTCCCATCTGATATAGACTGACCTGGTAGTGATGATAGACCTCAGCTGATATAGACTGACCTGGTAGTGATGACAGTTCCCATCTGATATAGACTGAACTGGTAGTGATGATAGACCTCAGCTGATATAGACTGACCTGGTAGTGATGATAGACCTCAGCTGATATAGACTGACCTGGTAGTGATGATAGACCACAGCTGATATAGACTGACCTGGTAGTGATGATAGACCTCAGCTGATATAGACTGACCTGGTAGTGATGATAGACCTCAGCTGATATAGACTGACCTGGTAGTGATGACAGTTCCCATCTGATATAGACTGACCTGGTAGTGATGATAGACCTCAGCTGATATAGACTGACCTGGTAGTGATGATAGACCTCAGCTGATATAGACTGACCTGGTAGTGATGACGTTTCCCATCTGATATAGACTGACCTGGTAGTGATGATAGACCTCAGCTGATATAGACTGACCTGGTAGTGATGACAGTTCCCATCTGATATAGACTGACCTGGTAGTGATGATAGACCTCAGCTGATATAGACTGACCTGGTAGTGATGATAGACCTCAGCTGATATAGACTGACCTGGTAGTGATGATAGACCTCAGCTGATATAGACTGACCTTGTAGTGATGACGGTTCCCATCTGATATAGACTGACCTGGTAGTGATGATAGACCTCAGCTGATATAGACTGACCTGGTAGTGATGACCTCAGCTGTTCCCATCTGATATAGACTGACCTGGTAGTGATGATAGACCTCAGCTGATATAGACTGACCTGGTAGTGATGACAGTTCCCATCTGATATAGACTGACCTGGTAGTGATGATAGACCTCAGCTGATATAGACTGACCTGGTAGTGATGATAGTTCCCATCTGATATAGACTGACCTGGTAGTGATGATAGACCTCAGCTGATATAGACTGACCTGGTAGTGATGACAGTTCCCATCTGATATAGACTGACCTGGTAGTGATGATAGACCTCAGCTGATATAGACTGACCTGGTAGTGATGATAGACCTCAGCTGATATAGACTGACCTGGTAGTGATGATAGACCTCAGCTGATATAGACTGACCTGGTAGTGATGACGGTTCCCATCTGATATAGACTGACCTGGTAGTGATGATAGACCTCAGCTGATATAGACTGACCTGGTAGTGATGATAGACTGACCTGGTTCCCAGCTGATATAGACTGACCTGGTAGTGATGATAGACCTCAGCTGATATAGACTGACCTGGTAGTGATGATGATGACAGTTCCCATCTGATATAGACTGACCTGGTAGTGATGATAGACCTCAGCTGATATAGACTGACCTGGTAGTGATGACAGTTCCCATCTGATATAGACTGACCTGGTAGTGATGATAGACCTCAGCTGATATAGACTGACCTGGTAGTGATGACCCCATCTGATATAGACTGACCTGGTAGTGATGATAGACCTCAGCTGATATAGACTGACCTGGTAGTGATGACGGTTCCCATCTGATATAGACTGACCTGGTAGTGATGATAGACCTCAGCTGATATAGACTGACCTGGTAGTGATGATTGACCTCAGCTGATATAGACTGACCTGGTAGTGATGACCTCAGCTGATATAGACTGACCTGGTAGTGATGATAGACCTCAGCTGATATAGACTGACCTGGTAGTGATGATAGACCTCAGCTGATATAGACTGACCTGGTAGTGATGATAGACCTCAGCTGATATAGACTGACCTGGTAGTGATGATAGTTCCCATCTGATATAGACTGACCTGGTAGTGATGATAGACCTCAGCTGATATAGACTGACCTGGTAGTGATGATAGACCTCAGCTGATATAGACTGACCTGGTAGTGATGATAGACCTCAGCTGATATAGACTGACCTGGTAGTGATGATAGACCTCAGCTGATATAGACTGACCTGGTAGTGATGATAGACCTCAGCTGATATAGACTGACCTGGTAGTGATGATAGACCTCAGCTGATATAGACTGACCTGGTAGTGATGATAGACCTCAGCTGATATAGACTGACCTGGTAGTGATGATAGTTCCCAGCTGATATAGACTGACCTGGTAGTGATGATAGACCTCAGCTGATATAGACTGACCTGGTAGTGATGATAGACCTCAGCTGATATAGACTGACCTGGTAGTGATGATAGACCTCAGCTGATATAGACTGACCTGGTAGTGATGACAGTTCCAGCTGATATAGACTGACCTGGTAGTGATGATAGACCTCAGCTGATATAGACTGACCTGGTAGTGATGATAGACCTCAGCTGATATAGACTGACCTGGTAGTGATGATAGACCTCAGCTGATATAGACTGACCTGGTAGTGATGATAGACCTCAGCTGATATAGACTGACCTGGTAGTGATGATAGACCTCAGCTGATATAGACTGACCTGGTAGTGATGATAGACCTCAGCTGATATAGACTGACCTGGTAGTGATGATAGACCTCAGCTGATATAGACTGACCTGGTAGTGATGATAGACCCAGCTGATATAGACTGACCTGGTAGTGATGATAGACCTCAGCTGATATAGACTGACCTGGTAGTGATGATAGACCTCAGCTGATATAGACTGACCTGGTAGTGATGATAGACCTCAGCTGATATAGACTGACCTGGTAGTGATGATAGACCTCAGCTGATATAGACTGACCTGGTAGTGATGATAGACCTCAGCTGATATAGACTGACCTGGTAGTGATGATAGACCTCAGCTGATATAGACTGACCTGGTAGTGATGATAGACCTCAGCTGATATAGACTGACCTGGTAGTGATGATAGACCTCAGCTGATATAGACTGACCTGGTAGTGATGATAGACCTCAGCTGATATAGACTGACCTGGTAGTGATGATAGACCTCAGCTGATATAGACTGACCTGGTAGTGATGATAGACCTCAGCTGATATAGACTGACCTGGTAGTGATGATAGACCTCATCTGATATAGACTGACCTGGTAGTGATGATAGACCTCAGCTGATATAGACTGACCTGGTAGTGATGATAGACCTCAGCTGATATAGACTGACCTGGTAGTGATGATAGACCCAGCTGATATAGACTGACCTGGTAGTGATGATAGACCCTCAGTTCTCTGATATAGACTGACCTGGTAGTGATGATAGACCTCAGCTGATATAGACTGACCTGGTAGTGATGACAGACCTCATCTGATATAGACTGACCTGGTAGTGATGATAGACCTCAGCTGATATAGACTGACCTGGTAGTGATGATAGACCTCAGCTGATATAGACTGACCTGGTAGTGATGATAGACCTCAGCTGATATAGACTGACCTGGTAGTGATGATAGACCTCAGCTGATATAGACTGACCTGGTAGTGATGATAGACCTCAGCTGATATAGACTGACCTGGTAGTGATGATAGACCTCAGCTGATATAGACTGACCTGGTAGTGATGATAGACTGACCTGGTAGTGATGATAGACCTCAGCTGATATAGACTGACCTGGTAGTGATGATAGACCTCAGCCTGACCTGGAGTGATGATAGACCTCAGCTGATCTGATATAGACTGACCTGGTAGTGATGATAGACCTCAGCTGATATAGACTGACCTGGTAGTGATGATAGACCTCAGCTGATATAGACTGACCTGGTAGTGATGATAGTTCCCATCTGATATAGACTGACCTGGTAGTGATGATAGACCTCAGCTGATATAGACTGACCTGGTAGTGATGACGGACCCATCTGATATAGACTGACCTGGTAGTGATGATAGACCTCAGCTGATATAGACTGACCTGGTAGTGATGATAGACCTCAGCTGATATAGACTGACCTGGTAGTGATGATATATAGACCTCAGCTGATATAGACTGACCTGGTAGTGATGATAGACCTCAGCTGATATAGACTGACCTGGTAGTGATGATAGACCTCAGCTGATATAGACTGACCTGGTAGTGATGACCTCAGCTGATATAGACTGACCTGGTAGTGATGATAGACCTCAGCTGATATAGACTGACCTGGTAGTGATGATAGACCTCAGCTGATATAGACTGACCTGGTAGTGATGATAGACCTCAGCTGATATAGACTGACCTGGTAGTGATGATAGACCTCAGCTGATATAGACTGACCTTGTAGTGATGATAGTTCCCATCTGATATAGACTGACCTGGTAGTGATGATAGACCTCAGCTGATATAGACTGACCTGGTAGTGATGATAGACCTCAGCTGATATAGACTGACCTGGTAGTGATGATAGACCTCAGCTGATATAGACTGACCTGGTAGTGATGATAGACCTCAGCTGATATAGACTGACCTGGTAGTGATGACGGTTCCCATCTGATATAGACTGACCTGGTAGTGATGATAGACCTCAGCTGATATAGACTGACCTGGTAGTGATGATAGACCTCCGCTGATATAGACTGACCTGGTAGTGATGACGGTTCCCATCTGATATAGACTGACCTGGTAGTGATGATAGACCTCAGCTGATATAGACTGACCTGGTAGTGATGATAGACCTCAGCTGATATAGACTGACCTGGTAGTGATGATAGACCTGGATAGTGATGATAGACCTCAGCTGATATAGACTGACCTGGTAGTGATGATAGACCTCAGCTGATATAGACTGACCTGGTAGTGATGATAGACCTCAGCTGATATAGACTGACCTGGTAGTGATGATAGACCTCAGCTGATATAGACTGACCTGGTAGTGATGATAGACCTCAGCTGATATAGACTGACCTGGTAGTGATGATAGACCTCAGCTGATATAGACTGACCTGGTAGTGATGATAGACCTCAGCTGATATAGACTGACCTGGAGTGATGACAGTTCCCATCTGATATAGACTGACCTGGTAGTGATGATAGACCTCAGCTGATATAGACTGACCTGGTAGTGATGACCTCAGCTGATATAGACTGACCTGGTAGTGATGAAAGTTCCCATCTGATATAGACTGACCTGGTAGTGATGATAGACCTCAGCTGATATAGACTGACCTGGTAGTGATGATAGACCTCAGCTGATATAGACTGACCTTGAGTGATGACAGTTCCCATCTGATATAGACTGACCTGGTAGTGATGATAGACCTCAGCTGATATAGACTGACCTTGAGTGATGTGATGACTGACCTGGTAGTGATGATAGACCTCAGCTGATATAGACTGACCTGGTAGTGATGACAGTTCCCATCTGATATAGACTGACCTGGTAGTGATGATAGACCTCAGCTGATATAGACTGACCTGGTAGTGATGATAGACCTCAGCTGATATAGACTGACCTGGTAGTGATGATAGACCTCAGCTGATATAGACTGACCTGGTAGTGATGATAGACCTCAGCTGATATAGACTGACCTGGTAGTGATGATAGACCTCAGCTGATATAGACTGACCTGGTAGTGATGATAGACCTCAGCTGATATAGACTGACCTGGTAGTGATGATAGACCTCAGCTGATATAGACTGACCTGGTAGTGATGATAGACCCAGCTGATATAGACTGACCTGGTAGTGATGATAGACCTCAGCTGATATAGACTGACCTGGTAGTGATGATAGACCTCAGCTGATATAGACTGACCTGGTAGTGATGATAGACCTCAGCTGATATAGACTGACCTGGTAGTGATGATAGACCTCAGCTGATATAGACTGACCTGGTAGTGATGATAGACCTCAGCTGATATAGACTGACCTGGTAGTGATGACGGTTCCCATCTGATATAGACTGACCTGGTAGTGATGATAGACCTCAGCTGATATAGACTGACCTGGTAGTGATGACAGTTCCAATCATCTGATATAGACTGACCTGGTAGTGATGATAGACCTCAGCTGATATAGACTGACCTGGTAGTGATGATAGACCTCAGCTGATATAGACTGACCTGGTAGTGATGATAGACCTCAGCTGATATAGACTGACCTTGAGTGATGACGGTTCCCATCTGATATAGACTGACCTGGTAGTGATGATAGACCTCAGCTGATATAGACTGACCTGGTAGTGATGACGGTTCCCATCTGATATAGACTGACCTGGTAGTGATGATAGACCTCAGCTGATATAGACTGACCTGGTAGTGATGACAGTTCCCATCTGATATAGACTGACCTGGTAGTGATGATAGACCTCAGCTGATATAGACTGACCTGGTAGTGATGACAGTTCCCATCTGATATAGACTGACCTGGTAGTGATGATAGACCTCAGCTGATATAGACTGACCTGGTAGTGATGACAGTGATATAGACTGACCTGGTTGATAGACCTCATCTGATATAGACTGACCTGGTAGTGATGATAGACCTCAGCTGATATAGACTGACCTGGTAGTGATGATTGACCTCAGCTGATATAGACTGACCTGGTAGTGATGACCTCAGCTGATATAGACTGACCTGGTAGTGATGATAGACCTCAGCTGATATAGACTGACCTGGTAGTGATGATAGACCTCAGCTGATATAGACTGACCTGGTAGTGATGATAGACCTCAGCTGATATAGACTGACCTGGTAGTGATGATAGACCTCAGCTGATATAGACTGACCTGGTAGTGATGATAGACCCATCTGATATAGACTGACCTGGTAGTGATGATAGACCTCAGCTGATATAGACTGACCTGGTAGTGATGACAGTTCCCATCTGATATAGACTGACCTGGTAGTGATGATAGACCTCAGCTGATATAGACTGACCTGGTAGTGATGATAGACCCAGCTGATATAGACTGACCTGGTAGTGATGATAGACCTCAGCTGATATAGACTGACCTGGTAGTGATGATAGTTCCCATCTGATATAGACTGACCTGGTAGTGATGATAGACCTCAGCTGATATAGACTGACCTGGTAGTGATGATAGACCTCAGCTGATATAGACTGACCTGGTAGTGATGACAGTTCCCATCTGATATAGACTGACCTGGTCGTGATGATAGACCTCAGCTGATATAGACTGACCTGGTAGTGATGACAGTTCCCATCTGATATAGACTGACCTGGTCGTGATGATAGTCCCCAGTTTGTGGATAGACTTTCTCAGCCCCTCTGTCTCCATCAGTAAATCCAGCTGATCGTTCTCCTCAGCCTGGAACGGTAGCCCTACCGGAAATATACATGTTAACAACGTAGCCCTACCGGAAATATACATGTTAACAACGTAGCCCTACCGGAAATATACATGTTAACAACGTAGCCCTACTGGCAATATACATGTTAACAACGTAGCCCTACTGGCAATATACATGTTAACAACGTAGCCCTACCGGAAATATACATGTTAACAACGTAGCCCTACCGGAAATATACATGTTAACAACGTAGCCCTACCGGAAATATACATGTTAACAACGTAGCCCTACCGGAAATATACATGTTAACAACGTAGCCCTACCGGAAATATACATGTTAACAACGTAGCCCTACCGGAAATATACATGTTAACAACGTAGCCCTACTGGCAATATACATGTTAACAACGTGGCCCTACCGGAAATATACATGTTAACAACGTAGCCCTACCGAAATATACATGTTAACAACGTAGCCCTACCGGAAATATACATGTTAACAACGTAGCCCTACCGGAAATATACATGTTAACAACGTAGCCCTACCGGAAATATACATGTTAACAACGTAGCCCTACTGGCAATATACATGTTAACAACGTAGCCCTACTGGAAATATACATGTTAACAACGTAGCCCTACCGGAAATATACATGTTAACAACGTAGCCCTACCGGAAATATACATGTTAACAACGTAGCCCTACCGGAAATATACATGTTAACAACGTAGCCCTACCGGAAATATACATGTTAACAACGTAGCCCTACCGGAAATATACATGTTAACAACGTAGCCCTACCGGAAATATACATGTTAACAACGTAGCCCTACTGGCAATATACATGTTAACAACGTAGCCCTACCGGAAATATACATGTTAACAACGTAGCCCTACCGGAAATATACATGTTAACAACGTAGCCCTACCGGAAATATACATGTTAACAACGTAGCCCTACCGGAAATATACATGTTAACAACGTAGCCCTACCGGAAATATACATGTTAACAACGTAGCCCTACCGAAATATACATGTTAACAACGTGGCCCTACCAGGAAATATACATGTTAACAACGTAGCCCTACCGGAAATATACATGTTAACAACGTAGCCCTACCGGAAATATACATGTTAACAACGTAGCCCTACCGGAAATATACATGTTAACAACGTAGCCCTACCGGAAATATACATGTTAACAACGTGGCCCTACCGGAAATATACATGTTAACAACGTAGCCCTACCGGAAATATACATGTTAACAACGTAGCCCTACCGGAAATATACATGTTAACAACGTAGCCCTACTGGCAATATACATGTTAACAACGTAGCCCTACCGGAAATATACATGTTAACAACGTAGCCCTACCGGAAATATACATGTTAACAACGTAGCCCTACCGGAAATATACATGTTAACAACGTAGCCCTACCGAAATATACATGTTAACAACGTAGCCCTACCGGAAATATACATGTTAACAACGTAGCCCTACCGGAAATATACATGTTAACAACGTAGCCCTACCGGCAATATACATGTTAACAACGTAGCCCTACCGGAAATATACATGTTAACAACGTAGCCCTACCGGAAATATACATGTTAACAACGTAGCCCTACCGGAAATATACATGTTAACAACGTAGCCCTACCGGAAATATACATGTTAACAACGTAGCCCTACCGGAAATATACATGTTAACAACGTAGCCCTACCGGAAATATACATGTTAACAACGTGGCCCTACCGGAAATATACATGTTAACAACGTAGCCCTACCGGAAATATACATGTTAACAACGTAGCCCTACCGAAATATACATGTTAACAACGTAGCCCTACCGGAAATATACATGTTAACAACGTAGCCCTACCGGAAATATACATGTTAACAACGTAGCCCTACCGGAAATATACATGTTAACAACGTAGCCCTACCGGAAATATACATGTTAACAACGTAGCCCTACCGGAAATATACATGTTAACAACGTAGCCCTACCGGAAATATACATGTTAACAACGTAGCCCTACCGGCAATATACATGTTAACAACGTAGCCCTACCGGAAATATACATGTTAACAACGTAGCCCTACCGGCAAATATACATGTTAACAACGTAGCCCTACCGGAAATATACATGTTAACAACGTAGCCCTACCGGAAATATACATGTTAACAACGTAGCCCTACCGGAAATATACACGTTAACAACGTAGCCCTACCGGAAATATACATGTTAACAACGTAGCCCTACCGGAAATATACATGTTAACAACGTAGCCCTACCGGAAATATACATGTTAACAACGTAGCCCTACCGGAAATATACATGTTAACAACGTAGCCCTACTGGAAATATACATGTTAACAACGTAGCCCTACCGGAAATATACATGTTAACAACGTAGCCCTACCGGCAATATACATGTTAACAACGTAGCCCTACCGGAAATATACATGTTAACAACGTAGCCCTACCGGCAATATACATGTTAACAACGTAGCCCTACCGGAAATATACATGTTAACAACGTAGCCCTACCGGAAATATACATGTTAACAACGTAGCCCTACCGGAAATATACATGTTAACAACGTAGCCCTACCGGAAATATACATGTTAACAACGTAGCCCTACCGGAAATATACATGTTAACAACGTAGCCCTACCGGAAATATACATGTTAACAACGTAGCCCTACCGGAAATATACATGTTAACAACGTAGCCCTACCGGAAATATACATGTTAACAACGTAGCCCTACCGGAAATATACATGTTAACAACGTAGCCCTACCCGGAAATATACATGTTAACAACGTAGCCCTACCGGAAATATACATGTTAACAACGTGGCCCTACCGGAAATATACATGTTAACAACGTGGCCCTACCGGAAATATACATGTTAACAACGTAGCCCTACCGGAAATATACATGTTAACAACGTAGCCCTACCGGAAATATACATGTTAACAACGTAGCCCTACCGGCAATATACATGTTAACAACGTGGCCCTACCGGAAATATACATGTTAACAACGTAGCCCTACCGGAAATATACATGTTAACAACGTAGCCCTACCGGAAATATACATGTTAACAACGTAGCCCTACCGGAAATATACATGTTAACAACGTAGCCCTACCGGAAATATACATGTTAACAACGTAGCCCTACCGGAAATATACATGTTAACAACGTAGCCCTACCGGAAATATACATGTTAACAACGTGGCCCTACCGGAAATATACATGTTAACAACGTAGCCCTACCGGCTATACATGTTAACAACGTGGCCCTGGCTATACATGTTAACAACGTAGCCCTACCGGAAATATACATGTTAACAACGTAGCCCTACCGGAAATATACATGTTAACAACGTAGCCCTACCGGAAATATACATGTTAACAACGTAGCCCTACCGGAAATATACATGTTAACAACGTAGCCCTACCGGCTATACATGTTAACAACGTAGCCCTACCGGCCATGTTAACAACGTAGCCCTACCGGAAATATACATGTTAACAACGTAGCCCCGGAAATATACATGTTAACAACGTAGCCCTACCGGAAATATACATGTTAACAACGTAGCCCTACCGGAAATATACATGTTAACAACGTAGCCCTACCGGAAATATACATGTTAACAACGTAGCCCTACCGGAAATATACATGTTAACAACGTAGCCCTACCGGAAATATACATGTTAACAACGTAGCCCTACCGGAAATATACATGTTAACAACGTGGCCCTACCGGAAATATACATGTTAACAACGTAGCCCTACCGGAAATATACATGTTAACAACGTAGCCCTACCGGCAATATACATGTTAACAACGTAGCCCTACCGGAAATATACATGTTAACAACGTAGCCCTACCGGAAATATACATGTTAACAACGTAGCCCTACCGGAAATATACATGTTAACAACGTAGCCCTACCGGCAATATACATGTTAACAACGTAGCCCTACCGGAAATATACATGTTAACAACGTAGCCCTACCGGAAATATACATGTTAACAACGTAGCCCTACCGGAAATATACATGTTAACAACGTAGCCCTACCGGAAATATACATGTTAACAACGTAGCCCTACTGGCAATATACATGTTAACAACGTAGCCCTACCGAAATATACATGTTAACAACGTAGCCCTACCGGAAAATATACATGTTAACAACGTAGCCCTACTGGAAATATACATGTTAACAACGTAGCCCTACTGGCAATATACATGTTAACAACGTAGCCCTACCGGAAATATACATGTTAACAACGTAGCCCTACCGGAAATATACATGTTAACAACGTAGCCCTACCGGAAATATACATGTTAACAACGTAGCCCTACCGGAAATATACATGTTAACAACGTAGCCCTACCGGAAATATACATGTTAACAACGTAGCCCTACCGGAAATATACATGTTAACAACGTAGCCCTACCGGATTACATGTTAACAACGTAGCCCTACCGAAATATACATGTTAACAACGTAGCCCTACCGGAAATATACATGTTAACAACTTGTGCTACCGGAAATATACATGTTAACAACGGCCCTACTATACATGTTAACAACGTGCCCTACCGGAATATACATGTTAACAACGTGCCCTACCGGATATACATGCAACTGGCTCCCGAAATATACATGTTAACAACGTAGCCCTACCGGAAATATACATGTTAACAACGTAGCCCTACCAAATATACTGTTAACAACTAGCCCCCGGAAATATACATGTTAACAACGTAGCCCTACCGGAAATATACATGTTAACCGTATCCTACCGGAAATATACATGTTAACAACGTAGCCCTACCGGAAATATACATGTTAACAACGTGGCCCCCAGGAAATACATGTTAACAACGTAGCCCTACCAAATGGAACATGTTAACAACGTGGCCCTACCGAAATATACATGTTAACACTAGCTCCTACCGGAAATATACATGTTAACACTGGCCTACCAAATATACATGGGCAACGTAGCCCTACCGGAAATATACATGTTAACCGTAGCCCTACCGGAAATATACATGGGCCTGGCTCAAGTGGGTGGGCCTGGCTATACATGGGTGGGCCTGGCTCCCGGAAATATACATGTTAACCTGGCTGAAATGGCTGGGCCTAACAACCAGCCCTGGCATGGGCCTGGCTCCCGGAAATATACATGGGCCTAGCTCCCAAGTGGGTGGGCCTGGCTCCCGAAGTATACACGGGCCCTGGCTCCCAGTGGGTGGCCCTCCCAGGGTGGGCCTATACATGTTAACAACGTGGGCCTGGCTCCCGAAGTGGCATGGGCCTGGCCAGTGAGAAGTGGGTGGGCCTGGCTCCCAAGTGGGTGGGCCTGGCTCCCAGAGTATACATGGGCCTGGCCCCCAAGTGGCTGGGCCTGGCTCCCCGGAAATATGGCTGGGCCTGGCTCCCAAGTGGCATGGGCCTGGCTCCCAGTGGCTGGGCCTGGCTCCCAAGTGGGTGGGCCTGGCTCCCAAGTGGCATGTTAACCTGGCTCCCAAGTGGGTGGGCCTGGAAATATAAGGAACAACGTAGCCCTGGCTATACAGTTGAGCCTGGGAAATATACATGAACAAGTGGGTGGGCCTGGCTAACATGGTAGACAATGAGCCCCACCAGGAAATATACATGTTAACAACGTGGGCCTGGCTCCCAAGTAACAGCGTGGGCCTGGCTCCCATACAGAACTGGGCCCTAAGACAGTTAACAATAGGCAATATACAGTTAACATGTTTCCCATATTGGGTATGGCAGACATGTTAACAACGTGGCCCTACCAGAAATAAACATGTTCCCAACCGTAGCCCTACAGGAAATATACATGTTAAAACGTAGCCCTAGGTTATACATGTTAACAACGTAGCCCTACTGGCAATATACATGTTAACAACGTAGCCCTACCGAAATGTATACATGTTAACAACGAGGCCCTACAAATATACATGTGAACAACGTGCTCTGCAATATTAGTTAAGAATAGCCCTACCGGTTATCATGTTGTAGCCCTACCAAATATACATAACAACGTAGCCATACCTATACACATGTTAACAACGTAATCCCCTACTGGCAATATACACGTTAACAACGTAGCCCTACCAGTAAATACACGCACGTAGCTCCCTGGCAATTACATTTAACAACGCATTTCTTCCAAATATACATGTTAACAACGTAGTCTTACCGGAAATATCTGTTAAGAACGTAGCCCTGGAAATATACATGTTAAAACTTAGGTGTTGGCAATATACATGTTAACAACGTAGCCATACCGGAAATATACATGTTAACAACGTAGCCCTTGGCTATACATGTTAACAACGTAGCCCTACCGGAAATATACATGTTAACAACAGCCCTACTGGCAATATACATGTTAACATTAGCCTCCAAATATACACGTTCTCCTTGTCGGAAATATACATGTGTAACAACGATACCCCTACTGGCAATATACATGTTAACAACGTAGCCCTACCGGAAATATACATGTTAACAACGTAGCCTACCGGAAAGACCTGGTAACAACGAGCCCTACCGGAAATATAGAGAAACAACGAGCCAGAGAGAGAGACATGTTAACAGAGCCAGGAAATATACAGAGAACAGCCCTACCGGACATGTTAACAACGACAGAAATATACAGAGAACAACGAGACCTAGGAGATATACACGTTAACAACGTAGAGACAGATAGACAGAACAACGAGCCCTAGGAAATATACATGTTAAGAACGAGAGAAATATACAGTTAACAACGTAGACCGAAATATACACGTTAACAGTAGAAGTAAATATACATGTTAGAGAGACAGGAAATATACACGTGAGACAACAGACCGTAAATATACATGTTAACAAGGAGACCGGAAATATACATGTTAACAACGAGACCTAGAGAAATATACAGTTAACAACGAGACAGAAAGACACAGAACAACGTAGTCTACCGGAAATATACACGTTAACAACGAGCCCTAGGAAATATACAGAACAACGAGGAGACAATATACATGAACAGTAGAGAGAGATACATGAACAACGTAGACACCGACTGTACAAAAATATAAACAGAGACAGAGACATGAATGAGTTTGTTTGTTTCAAGAGAAGAAAAAAAGACAGAAAGTTCCGATGCATAAAAGAGACAGATGTTGTGGAGAAATTAGACAGGAGCACCTTGTGCTGGGGAAAATAAAGAGACAGAGTGGGATCACAGAGACACAATGCCACAGATGGGCCTGAGAGTGGGTGGGCCTGGGGAGGCTCCCCAGTGCGTGGGCCTGGCTCCCTCTCCTCCAGTGAGAGACTGGACAGAGACAGAGACAGTGGGTGGGCCTGGCTGTGGCTGGGCCTGGCTCCCCAGTGCGTGGGAGACTCCCCAGTGGCTGGGCCTGGCTCCCCAGTGGCTGGGCCTGGAGCAGTGGCTGGGCCTGGCTCCCAGACAGTGGAGGGCCTGGCTCCCCAGTGGGTGGGCCTGGCTCCCCAGTGGCTGATGGCTCCCCAGTGGCTGGGCCTGGCTCCCCAGTGGCTGGGCTCTCTCCAGTGGGTGGGCCTGGCTCCCAGGGGTGGGCCTGGCTCCCCAGATCTGGGCCTGGCTCCCAGTGGGTGGGCCTGGCTCCCAAGTGGGTGGGCCTGGCTCCCAGTGGCTGGGCCTGGCTCCCAAGTGGCTGGGCCTGGCTCCCAAGTGGCTGGGCCTGGCTCCCAAGTGGCTGGGCCTGGCTCCCAATGTGAAAAAAAACTGTTTGCATGTTCTTCACAAAGAGGGCAACAGATGCTACTGAGCCAGATGTCTATGTGTCAGGCCAGAGAAGCTCCAGGTGGTTTCCGATTTTAAGTACCTTGGATCATAGAATTCCAACCTCTCTTTTAAAGAGCAGTGAAAAAGGTAATTCAGAGAACAGAGAGACAGAGAGATACAGAAATTGTTTGACAGAGAGGTACAAAACTGTACTTCAACTCTATGATAGCTTAACAGCTTGAAGTTGGGAAGCTTGATGTAAACAGTGAAAACCTACCAGTTCTGTCTACAAACAGGCTCTCAAAGTGTGTAGGAAGCCCAATGTCTGTGTCTCCTTCAGTGTCTGTGTTGGGAAAATGTTGTGTACCTGTTCTGTGCAGCAGATCCTTAATCTCTCCCCCTCCACTCAATATTTTTGTTAAACAGAAAACTCCAGACATATGGCTGCAGATAACGGTCTGCCATGGGGTGGTCTGCATGTTCCCCTAAGGAAAAGCACCTTTAGTAAATCTGCATTCACTGTGAGAGCTCACATGTCTGAACAGTACAGCCATCAGTCACCTGGTGACCACATATCACACTTTCACAAAATCTTAAGACATGGCTAAAGTGGATGAGATTTGTGAACATGGTCCCTAGGGTGTGGATGTTGTTGTTGTCTGGAGGAGTGAGGGGTGTGGAAACACTTTGTTGCTTTTATGAATTTTGTGGAGGGGCTTTTTGTTCTATGTTGGAGGGTCTGGGGGTCTTGGGGTCCTAGGGTGCTAGTGTTGGTCCTCTGTGGATGTCTTGCTTGTTGGAGGAGGAGTGTCTGGATTGGGGGGTTTTTAATAAGGAGGACTGTGTGGAAGGGGGGCTTGGACCGGCACTTTTACTGGAACGTTGATTAATGTGTGTCCCTGGAGGAATAAAAATAAACTCAAAATAAACTGTCAACTCAAGTGGCTGGGCCTGGCTCCCCAGTGGCTGGGCCTGGTGTGGCTGGGCCTGGCTGTGGCTGGGCCTGGCTCCCAGGGCTGGGCCTGGCTCCCAAGTGGCTGGGCCTGGCTCCCAAGTGGGTGGGCCTGGGAAGTGGCTGGGCCTGGCTGTGGCTGGGCCTGGCTCCCAAGTGGGTGGGCCTGGCCAGTCCCTGGCCCCAGTGGCTGGGCAGGCTCCCAACTGTCAGGTGACGGATGTCCCAAGTTCCATCAGGCCAGTCCCAACCTGGGCCTTTCCCTCTACACCGGACAACCCAGACACACCTTGCCTTTCTGAAGTCATAGATAATGGGCTAAATAATGAATTAACTAAACAGACACACCCCTTTTACTGTAATTCAGTAAAATACTGAAATTGGCATGTTTCAATATTTTTATTCAGTAATCAGGTTAAAAACCGTAGCCCTACCAGAAATAAACATATTTAAAACACCTTTTACTGCATGTTTAAAACAGTCTGGACTGATTCACCTCAGGACAGAGGACTGATTCACCTCAAGACGTGCAGTAACTCTGGACTGCAATTCACCTCAGGACGGAGGACTGATTCACCTCAGGACGGAGGACTGATTCACCTCAGGACTGTGAGGACTGATTCACCTCAGAGAACCAGTAAAAGCACAGGACTGATTCACCTCAGGACGCATTGTAACTCTGGACTGATTCACCTCAGGACAGGAGTAACTCTGGACTGATTCACCTCAGGACAGAGGACTGATTCACCTCAGGACTGCAGATCCCTCACCTCTCCCCAAGGACTGATTCAGCCTCAGGACTGCAGGCAACTCTGGACTGATCCACCTCAGGACTCCTCTGTCTGGGTACATGTGGACTGATTCACCCCAGGACTGCAGTGTCTCTGGACTGATTCACCTCAGGACTGAGAGTAACTCAGGACTGATTCACCTCAGGACTGCAGTAACTCTGGACTGATTCACCTCAGGAGACAGTAACTCTGGACTGATTCACCTCAGGACATTGAAGGAGACTCTGGACTGATTCACAGAGAGAGGACAGAGTAACTCAGACTGATTCACCTCAGGACTGAGTAACTGACTGATTCACCTCAGGACTGCAGTAACTCTGGACTGATTCACCTCAGGACAGCAGACAGAGACTGATTCACCTCAGGACAGAGGACTCTGGACTGATTCACCTCAGGACAGAGACAGAACAGAGGACTGATTCACCTCAGGACAGAGGACAGATTCACCTCAGGACAGAGAGACAGAGAGGACAGAGACAGAGAGAGACAGAGAACTCTGAGACTGATTCCATCCCCACCTCAGGACTCCAGTAACTCTGGACTGATTCACCTCAGGACAGTAGGACACTGATTCACCTCAGGACAGAGGACTGATTCACCTCAGGACAGAGGACTGATTCACCTCTGATTGGTCAGAGGGACTGATTCACCTCAGGACAGAGGACTCCGAGATCACCTCTTGACGGAGGACTGATTCACCACACAGACAGAGGACTGATTCACCTCAGGACGGAGGACTGATTCACCTCAGGACAGAGGACAGATTCACCTCAGGACAGAGGACTGATTCACCTCAGGACAGAGGACTGATTCACCTCAGGACAGGAGGACTGATTCACCTCAGGAAGAGAGGACTGATTCACCTCAGTGAACAATACCTGTTCTGTGCAGCAGTCAGTCTCTCCTGCAGGACTGAGGACTGATTCACCAGAGCTGCTGATAGTAACTCTGGACTGATTCACCTCAGGACAGAGGACTGATTCACCTCAGGACCTGCAGTAACTCTGGACTGGTGATTCACCTCAGGACGGCAGTAACTCTGGACTGATTCACCTCAGGACGGGACTGATTCACCTCAGGACAGAGGACTGGATTCACCTCAGGACTGCAGTAACTCTGGACTGATTCACCTCAGGACGGCAGTAACTGTGTGGACTGATTCACCTCAGGACTGCAGGAACTCTGGACTGATTCACCTCAGGGGGCAGTAACTCTGGACTGATTCACCTCAGGACAGAGGACTGGGGTCACCTCAGGACAGAGGACTGATTCACCTCAGGACAGGGGGGTTCACCTCAGGAGGGTTCTGGACTGTTCACCTCAGACAGTGACTGATTCACCTCAGGACTGCAGTAACTCTGGACTGATTCACCTCAGGACGGCAGTAACTCTGGACTGATTCACCTCATTGCTAGGTCAGGTGACTCTGATGTCACCTCCAGGACCAGTAACTCTGGACTGATTCACCTCAGGAGGGCAGTAACTCTGGACTGATTCACCTCAGGAGGGACAGCAGATGGACTGATTCACCTCAGGACTGCAGTAACTCTGGACTGATTCACCTCAGGACGGCAGTAACTCTGGACTGATTCACCTCAGGACTGCAGTAACTCTGGACTGATTCACCTCAGGACTGCAGTAACTCTGGACTGATTCACCTCAGGACGGCAGTAACTCTGGACTGATTCACCTCAGGACTGAGGACTGATTCACCTCAGGACGGCAGTAACTCTGGACTGATTCACCTCAGGACAGAGGACTGATTCACCTCAGGACTGCAGTAACTCTGGACTGATTCACCTCAGGACTGCAGTAACTCTGGACTGATTCACCTCAGGACTGCAGTAACTCTGGACTGATTCACCTCAGGACGGCAGTAACTCTGGACTGATTCACCTCAGGACGGCAGTAACTCTGGACTGATTCACCTCAAGACTGGAAACTCATTCACCTCAGGACGGCAGTAACTCTGGACTGATTCACCTGGGTCTTAGAGTACACTTCTGAGGTCCGATTCACAACTCGAGGACTGGAGACAATGTCTTTCAAGTTAAAGAACACTTAAAGGGGCTTTAACCTAATATGTTTTACCATGAGACAAACACAGACATACGGATGTATTATTTATGTTGAAGGGGTTTCTCTGGTCACTTCTACTGATATAATCCCCCCCTCCACTTGACTGGTATGAGAGAAAATCTGTAAATAAATATTAATCTGTAAATATTAATACACATAGCTATTTGGAAAGTAATCAGACCCCTTGACTATTCCCACATTTTGTTATTTTACAGCATTATTCTAAAATTGGATTCAATTGTTTTTTCCACAACAATATATATATATATAGACTATATCCCGTAATGACCAAGCAAAAAACAGTTTTTTTTAACTTGTTACAAACTTATTAAAAAAATGAAATATCACGTTTATTCAGTACTTTGTTGATGCACCTTTTACAGCGATTACAGCCTTGAGTCTTCTTGGGTATGACGCCACAAGCTTGGCACACCTGTATTTGGGGAGATTCTTCCATTCTTCTCTGCAGATCCTCTCAAGCTCTGTCAGGTTGGATGGGGAGCGTCGCTGCACAGCTATTTTCAGGTCTCTCCAGAGATGTTCGATCAGGTTATAGCGTCATACCCAAGAAGACTCCAGGCTGTAATCTCTGCCAAAGGTGCTTCAACAAAGTACTGAGTAAAGGGTCAGAACACCTATGCAAATGTGATATTCCATTTTTTGCTTTGTCGTTATTATTGTGTGTAGATTGAGGGACAATTGAATCCATTTAGAACAAGGCTGTAATGTAACAAAATGTGTAAAATGAAGAAGTCCTTCCAAATACACACACACACACACACACACAGACACACACACACACACACACACACACACACACACACACACACACACACACACACACACACACACACACACACACACATATATATATATACAGTGCCTTGCGAAAGTATTCGGCCCCCTTGAACTTTGCAACCTTTTGCCACATTTCAGGCTTCAAACATAAAGATATAAAACTGTATTTTTTTGTGAAGAATCAACAACAAGTGGGACACAATCATGAAGTGGAAGGACATTTATTGGATATTTCAAACTTTTTTAACAAATCAAAAACTGCAAAAATTGGGCGTGCAAAATTATTCAGCCCCTTTACTTTCAGTGCAGCAAACTCTCTCCAGAAGTTCAGTGAGGATCTCTGAATGATCCAATGTTGACCTAAATGACTAATGATGATAAATACAATCCACCTGTGTGTAATCAAGTCTCCGTATAAATGCACCTGCACTGTGATAGTCTCAGAGGTCTGTTAAAAGCGCAGAGAGCATCATGAAGAACAAGGAACACACCAGGCAGGTCCGAGATACTGTTGTGAAGAAGTTTAAAGCCGGATTTGGATACAAAAAGATTTCCCAAGCTTTAAACATCCCAAGGAGCACTGTGCAAGCGATAATATTGAAATGGAAGGAGTATCAGACCACTGCAAATCTACCAAGACCTGGCCGTCCCTCTAAACTTTCAGCTCATATAAGGAGAAGACTGATCAGAGATGCAGCCAAGAGGCCAATGATCACTCTGGATGAACTGCAGATATCTAAAGCTGAGGTGGGAGACTCTTTCCATAGGACAACAATCAGTTGTATATTGCACAAATCTGGCCTTTATGGAAGAGTGGCAAGAAGAAAGCAATTTCTTAAAGATATCCATAAAAAGTGTCGTTTAAAGTTTGCCACAAGCCACCTGGGAGACACACCAAACATGTGGAAGAAGGTGCTCTGGTCAGATGAAACCAAAATTGAACTTTTTGGCAACAATGCAAGACGTTATGTTTGGCGTAAAAGCAACACAGCTCATCACCCTGAACACACCATACCCACTGTCAAACATGGTGGTGGCAGCATCATGGTTTGGGCCTGCTTTTCTTCAGAAGGGCCAGGGAAGATGGTTAAAATTGATGGGAAGATGGATGGAGCCAAATACAGGACCATTCTGGAAGAAAACCTGATATAGTCTGTAAAAGACCTGAGACTGGGACGGAGATTTGTCTTCCAACAAGACAATGATCCAAAACATAAAGCAAAATCTACAATGGAATGGTTCAACAATAAACATATCCAGGTGTTAGAATGGCCAAGTCAAATTCCAGACCTGAATCCAATCGAGAATCTGTGGAAAGAACTGAAAACTGCTGTTCACAAATGCTCTCCATCCAACCTCACTGAGCTCGAGCTGTTTTGCAAGGAGGAATGGGAAAAATTTCAGTCTCTCGATGTGCAATACTGATAGAGACATACCCCAAGCGACTTACAGCTGTAATCGCAGCAAAAGGTGGCGCTACAAAGTATTAACTTAAGGGGCTGAATAATTTTGCACGCCCAATTTTTCAGTTTTTGATTTGTTAAAAAAGTTTAAAATATCCAATAAATGTCGTTCCACTTCATGATTGTGTCCCACTTGTTGTTGATTCTTCACAAAAAATACAGTTTTATATCTTTATGTTTGAAGCCTGAAATGTGGCAAAAGGTCGCAAAGTTCAAGGGGGCCGAATACTTTCGCAAGGCACTGTGTATATATAGAAAAAATAATATATAGGTCACAAAATGTCTGTCAATAGAGTGGCTCTGGTTCCTATGGTAACACTGGGAGGAAAAGAAAAGGAAACGCCCACACAAATCTAAAGTCTTCCAATCACGTGCTTTCTACTCTCTACCCCCAATTCCATGACACAGTGAATATAAATGAAATAGGGTACAACACATTTCCTAAAGGGGGGAGATTATGGTAATGTTGAGACAGCAGAGCTGGTGTTCATTTCCATCATCCTAATTTAACACCATCTTCTCTGCTTTGCGTTCCTTCTCTTGTTTCCCCTCCCTCCTTCCCTCTATTTTTCTCAACCCCTCTCCCTGCAGTATATCTTGCAGTGTATTCTGGGTCAGCGAGGCTGTCTTGTTTTTGTCGAGCCATGACTTGGCTGAGTGTGTCTGTCACTGACAGATGGTCGGTCGGTCGGTCTCTCTCTCTCTCTCTGTCTGTCTCTCTCTCTCTGTCTCTCTCTCTCCAACTCTCTGTCTGTCTGTCTGTCTGTCTGTCTGTCTCACTCTCACTCACTCACTCACTCTCTCTCACTCTCTCTCACTCTCACTCGCACTCTCTCTCGCACTCTCTCTCTCTCTCTCTCTCTCTCACTCACTCACTCACTCACTCACTCACTCACTCACTCACTCACTCACTCACTCACTCACTCACATTGAGGTAATATGTGTGTGTTGTTGATGAGTTTGAGTTGGTTAATGGCATAATTTGAATCAGCTGTGTGGTGCTAGAGGGCAAAAAACAAAAACGTGGGGCCCCAGGGCCGAGGGAAAACCCTGACGGATGCAGAGCACATCTCTCTAACACTGTAATGGTACCCTATTCCTTATGGGCCCTGGTCAAAGTAGTGCACTATATAGGGAATATAATGACATTTGGCCCTGGCCAATAGTAGTGCACTATATAGGGAATATAATGCCATTTGGCCCTGGTCAATAGTAGTGCACTATATAGGGAATATAATGACATTTGGCCCTGGTCAATAGAAGTGTACTATATAGGGAATATAATGCCATTTGGCCCTGGTCAATAGTAGTGTACTATATAGGGAATATAATGCCATTTGGCCCTGGTCAATAGTAGTGTACTATATAGGGAATATAATGACATTTGGCCCTGGCCAATAGTAGTGCACTATATAGGGAATATAATGACATTTGGGACGTTGATAAGTTTATTGTCCAGGCCCTGGGCAAATGTGCATCCTATTCTCTTTATAGGGCACTACTTTTACCAGGACCAAATGGCATTATATTCCCTATATAGTGCACTACTTTTACCAGGGCCAAATGGCATTATATTCCCTATATAGTGCACTACTTTTACCAGGACCAAATGGCATTATATTTCCTTTGTAGTGCACCATCTTGACCAGAGCCCTGATATCCCTGATTACTATCTGAGAAAATGACGCACATTCCACCTCCGAGCTACAGTTGCCTCCTTGTAAAGATCTCTAGCGCAGGCCTCACGCAAACACACACACACACACACACACACACACACACACACACACACACACACACACAGAATCGCAGACTGCTCTGAAAGGCCTGAGCCAGAACAGAACTCCTCGCTATTCGCATCCCTCTCTCTCCCTTCTTCCAGAACAGAACTCCTCCCTATTCCCCTTCTTCCTCCTAACCTTCTCTCCCTTCTTCCCTCCTTCCCCTCTTCCCTCCCCTTCTCCATCCTCTCTTCTCTTCCCCTTTTCCCATCACAATCCCTTTCTCCCTCCCCCTTTCTCAGGAAAACACACTGTGGCACAGATGCTACTGTCATCATCCCTCCTTCTCTTCTCTCTCTCTCTCTCTCTCTCTCCACTCTCTTTCCATCCCCCTCTCCTCTCCATCTCCTGTAGACTTACTGTGTTGCCTGGCTGTTGTGGTGATAGTAGTACCTCTGGATATTCCACGGTGGATTCATCTTCATAGCGTTAAAGGTCGGTGTGTTATGCTGCTCGGTCTGAGGGAGTGAGAGGAGATCGCTACGGCAACAGAGATGGAGAGAGAGAGAGATGAAACAGAGCTGCAGCAGGAAATAGGGGGGGGACTAGGGACTGGCTACAGGGGCAGCAGCCATTCAGAAATGAAAGAGAGAATAGAGGCAGCTCATTGGTTGGTTGATGAGATCACTTAGTCTCTCTCAAGTGCTCTCTCTCTCTCTTTCTCTCTGTCTCTCTGTCTCTGTCTGTTTCTTTCTCTCTCGCTCTCTCGCTCTGTCTGTTTCTTTCTCTCTATCTGTTTCTTTCTCTCTTTCTTTGTCTTTCTCTCCTCCCCCTCCCTCTCTTTTGTCATATGTGGCAATAAGGGTTACTGTAATTTGTGTACAGCGATCCCAGCAGTTAAGAGCATTGGGCCAGTTTACTAAAAGATTGCTTGTTCGAATCCCAGAGTCGACGAGGTGAAAAATCTGTTGAAGGGCCCTTGAGCAAAACACTTAACCCTAATTGCTCCTGTAAGTCGCTCTGGATAAGGTTGTCTGCTAAATGAATAAAATGTATATGATGTGTCAGTCATGTCATTAACCCACCCCTTTATGTGTGAGCAAAAATCATGTTAGGTTGACTCCAATTACCTGAAGAGGCGCAACTGCATGGCTCTCCTCCTAATGAGGGATTGATGCCCCTTTCTCTCCTCCTCCTAATGAGGGATAGATGCCCTTTCTCTCTCCTCCTCATGATGAGGGATTGATGCCCCTTTCTCTCTCCTCCTCATGATGAGGGATAGATGCCCCTTTCTCTCTCCTCCTCTTAATGAGGGATAGATGCCCCTTTCTCTCTCCTTATAATGAGGGATAGATGCCCCTTTCTCTCTCCTCATGATGAGGGATAGATGCCCCTTTCTCTCTCCTCCTAATGAGGGATTGATGCCCCTTTCTCTTCCTCCTCATGATGAGGATAGATGCCCCTTTCTCTCTCCTCCTCATGATGAGGGATAGATGCCCCTTTCTCTCTCCTCCTAATGAGGGATAGATGCCCCTTTCTCTCCTCATAATGAGGGATAGATGCTTTCTCTCTCTTCCTCATGATGAGGGATAGATGCCCCTTTCTCTCTCCTTATAATGAGGGATAGATGCCCCTTTCTCTCTCCTCATGATGAGGGATTGATGCCCCTTTCTCTCTCTCCTAATGAGGGATTGATGCCCCTTTCTCTCTCCTTATAATGAGGGATTGATGCCCCTTTCTCTCCCTCATGATGAGGAATAGATGCCCCTTTCTCTCTCTTATAATGATTTGATTGATGCCCCTTTCTCTCTCCTCCTAATGAGGGATTGATGCTTTCTCTCTCCTCATGATGAGGGATTGATGCCCCTTTCTCTCTCCTCCTAATGAGGGATTGATGCCCCTTTCTCTCTCCTCATGATGAGGGATTGATGCCCCTTTCTCTCTCCTCCTCATGATGAGGGATTGATGCCCCTTTCTCTCTCCTCATAATGAGGGATTGATGCCCCTTTCTCTCTCCTCCTAATGAGGGATAGATGCCCCTTTCTCTCTCCTCCTAATGAGGGATAGATGCCCCTTTCTCTCTCCTCCTAATGAGGGATAGATGCCCCTTTCTCTCTCCTCCTAATGAGGGATTGATGCCCCTTTCTCTCTCCTCCCCATAATGAGGGATAGATGCCCCTTTCTCTCTCCTCATGATGAGGAATAGATGCCCCTTTCTCTCTCTCATGATGAGGGATTGATGCCCCTTTCTCTCTCCTTATAATGAGGGATTGATGCCCCTTTCTCTCTCCTTATATGAGGGGGATTGATGCCCCTTTCTCTCTCCTTATAATGAGGGATTGATGCCCCTTTCTCTCTCCTCATAATGATTTGATTGATGCCCCTTTCTCTCTCCTCGTAATGAGGGATTGATGCCCCTTTCTCTCTCCTTATAATGATTTGATTGATGCCCCTTTCTCTCTCCTCCTAATGAGGGATTGATGCCCCTTTCTCTCTCTTATAACGAGGGATTGATGCTCCTTTCTCTCTCCTCCTCATGATGAGGGATTGATGCCCCTTTCTCTCTCCTCCTCATGATGAGGGATAGATGCCCCTTTCTCTCTCCTCATAATGAGTGATAGATGCCCTTTCTCTCTCCCTTATAATGAGGGATTGATGCCCCTTTCTCTCTCCTTATAATGATTTGATTGATGCCCCTTTCTCTCTCCTCATAATGAGGGATTGATGCCCCTTTCTCTCTCCTCATAATGAGGGATTGATGCCCCTTTCTCTCTCCTCATGATGAGGGATAGATGCCCCTTTCTCTCTCTCTCCTCCTTATAATGAGGGATAGATGCCCCTTTCTCTCTCCTCATGATGAGGGATAGATGCCCCTTTCTCTCTCCTCCTATAATGAGGGATTGATGCCCCTTTCTCTCTCTCATGATGAGGGATAGATGCCCCTTTCTCTCTCCTCATGATGAGGGATAGATGCCCCTTTCTCTCTCCTCCTCCTTATAATGAGGGATAGATGCCCCTTTCTCTCTCCTCATGATGAGGGATTGATGCCCCTTTCTCTCTCCTCCTTATAATGAGGGATAGATGCCCCTTTCTCTCTCCTCATGATGAGGGATAGATGCCCCTTTCTCTCTCCTCCTAATGAGGGATTGATGCCCCTTTCTCTCTCCTCATAATGAGGGATTGATGCCCCTTTCTCTCTCCTCATGATGAGGGATGATGCCCCTTTCTCTCTCTCTCCTCCTTATAATGAGGGATAGATGCCCCTTTCTCTCTCCTCATGATGAGGGATAGATGCCCCTTTCTCTCTCCTCCTCCTTATAATGAGGGATTGATGCCCCTTTCTCTCTCCTCATGATGAGGGATAGATGCCCCCTTTCTCTCTCCTCATGATGAGGGATAGATGCCCCTTTCTCTCTCCTCCTCCTTATAATGAGGGATAGATGCCCCCTTTCTCTCTCCTCATGATGAGGGATTGATGCCCCTTTCTCTCTCCTCCTTATAATGAGGGATAGATGCCCCTTTCTCTCTCCTCATGATGAGGGATAGATGCCCCTTTCTCTCTCCTCCTAATGAGGGATTGATGCCCCTTTCTCTCTCCTCATAATGAGGGATTGATGCCCCTTTCTCTCTCCTCCTAATGAGGGATTGATGCCCCTTTCTCTCTCCTCCTAATGAGGGATAGATGCCCCTTTCTCTCTCCTCATGATGAGGGATAGATGCCCCTTTCTCTCTCCTCATGATGAGGGATAGATGCCCCTTTCTCTCTCCTCCTAATGAGGGATTGATGCCCCTTTCTCTCTCCTCATAATGAGGGATTGATGCCCCTTTCTCTCTCCTCCTAATGAGGGATTGATGCCCCCTTTTCTCTCTCCTTATAATGAGGGATTGATGCCCCTTTCTCTCTCCTCATAATGATTTGATTGATGCCCCTTTCTCTCTCCTCGTAATGAGGGATTGATGCCCCTTTCTCTCTCCTTATAATGATTTGATTGATGCCCCTTTCTCTCTCCTCATAATGAGGGATTGATGCCCCTTTCTCTCTCCTCATGATGAGGGATAGATGCCCCTTTCTCTCTCCTTATAATGAGGGATAGATGCCCCTTTCTCTCTCCTCATGATGAGGGATTGATGCCCCTTTCTCTCTCCTCCTAATGAGGGATTGATGCCCCTTTCTCTCTCCTTATAATGAGGGATTGATGCCCCTTTCTCTCTCCTCATGATGAGGAATAGATGCCCCTTTCTCTCTCCCTTATAATGATTTGATTGATGCCCCTTTCTCTCTCCTCCCTAATGAGGGATTGATGCCCCTTTCTCTCTCCTCATGATGAGGGATTGATGCCCCTTTCTCTCTCCTCCTCATGATGAGGGATTGATGCCCCTTTCTCTCCCTCATGATGAGGGATTGATGCCCCTTTCTCTCTCCTCCTCATGATGAGGGATTGATGCCCCTTTCTCTCTCCTCATAATGAGGGATTGATGCCCCTTTCTCTCCCTCCTAATGAGGGATAGATGCCCCTTTCTCTCTCCTCCTAATGAGGGATAGATGCCCCTTTCTCTCTCCTCCTAATGAGGGATAGATGCCCCTTTCTCTCTCCTCCTAATGAGGGATTGATGCCCCTTTCTCTCTCTCTCCCCATAATGAGGGATAGATGCCCCTTTCTCTCTCCTCATGATGAGGAATAGATGCCCCTTTCTCTCTCCTCATGATGAGGGATTGATGCCCCTTTCTCTCTCCTTATAATGAGGGATTGATGCCCCTTTCTCTCCCTTATAATGAGGGATTGATGCCCCTTTCTCTCTCCTCATAATGATTTGATTGATGCCCCTTTCTCTCTCCTCGTAATGAGGGATTGATGCCCCTTTCTCTCTCCTTATAATGATTTGATTGATGCCCCTTTCTCTCTCCTCATAATGAGGGATTGATGCCCCTTTCTCTCTCCTTATAACGAGGGATTGATGCTCCTTTCTCTCTCCTCCTCATGATGAGGGATAGATGCCCCTTTCTCTCTCTCTCCTCATAATGAGGGATAGATGCCCCTTTCTCTCTCCTCATAATGAGTGATAGATGCCCCTTTCTCTCTCCTTATAATGAGGGATTGATGCCCCTTTCTCTCTCCTTATAATGATTTGATTGATGCCCCTTTCTCTCCTCATAATGAGGGATTGATGCCCCTTTCTCTCTCCTTATAATGAGGGATTGATGCCCCTTTCTCTCTCCTCATGATGAGGGATAGATGCCCCTTTCTCCTCTCTCCTCCTTATAATGAGGGATAGATGCCCCTTTCTCTCTCCTCATGATGAGGGATAGATGCCCCTTTCTCTCTCCTCCTCCTTATAATGAGGGATTGATGCCCCTTTCTCTCTCCTCATGATGAGGGATAGATGCCCCTTTCTCTCTCCTCATGATGAGGGATAGATGCCCCTTTCTCTCTCTCCCTCCTTATAATGAGGGATAGATGCCCCTTTCTCTCTCCTCATGATGAGGGATTGATGCCCCTTTCTCTCTCCTCCTTATAATGAGGGATAGATGCCCCTTTCTCTCTCCTCATGATGAGGGATAGATGCCCCTTTCTCTCTCCTCCTAATGAGGGATTGATGCCCTTTCTCTCTCCTCATAATGAGGGATTGATGCCCCTTTCTCTCTCCTCATGATGAGGGATAGATGCCCCTTTCTCTCTCTCTCCTCCTATAATGAGGGATAGATGCCCCTTTCTCTCTCCTCCTCATGATGAGGGATAGATGCCCCTTTCTCTCTCCTCCTCCTTATAATGAGGGATTGATGCCCCTTTCTCTCTCCTCATGATGAGGGATAGATGCCCCTTTCTCTCTCCTCATGATGAGGGATAGATGCCCCTTTCTCTCTCTCTCTCTCCTTATAATGAGGGATAGATGCCCCTTTCTCTCTCCTCATGATGAGGGATTGATGCCCCTTTCTCTCTCCTCCTTATAATGAGGGATTGATGCCCCTTTCTCTCTCCTCATGATGAGGGATAGATGCCCCTTTCTCTCTCCTCCTAATGAGGGATTGATGCCCCTTTCTCTCTCTCATAATGAGGGATTGATGCCCCTTTCTCTCTCCTCCTAATGAGGGATTGATGCCCCTTTCTCTCTCCTCCTAATGAGGGATAGATGCCCCTTTCTCTCTCCTCATGATGAGGGATAGATGCCCCTTTCTCTCTCCCTCATGATGAGGGATAGATGCCCCTTTCTCTCTCCTCCTAATGAGGGATTGATGCCCCTTTCTCTCTCCTCATAATGAGGGATTGATGCCCCTTTCTCTCTCCTCCTAATGAGGGATTGATGCCCCTTTCTCTCTCCTTATAATGAGGGATTGATGCCCCTTTCTCTCTCCTTATAATGATTTGATTGATGCCCCTTTCTCTCTCCTCATAATGAGGGATTGATGCCCCTTTCTCTCTCCTTATAACCTACTTTCTCTCTCCTCCTCATGATGAGGGATTGATGCCCCTTTCTCTCTCTCTCATAATGAGGGATAGATGCCCCTTTCTCTCCTCATAATGAGTGATAGATGCCCCTTTCTCTCTCCTTATAATGAGGGATTGATGCCCCTTTCTCTCTCCTTATAATGATTTGATTGATGCCCCTTTCTCTCTCCTCATAATGAGGGATTGATGCCCCTTTCTCTCTCCTTATAATGAGGGATTGATGCCCCTTTCTCTCTCCTCATGATGAGGGATAGATGCCCCTTTCTCTCTCTCTCCTCCTTATAATGAGGGATAGATGCCCCTTTCTCTCTCCTCATGATGAGGGATAGATGCCCCTTTCTCTCTCCTCCTCCTTATAATGAGGGATTGATGCCCCTTTCTCTCTCCTCATGATGAGGGATAGATGCCCCTTTCTCTCTCCTCATGATGAGGGATAGATGCCCCTTTCTCTCTCTCTCCTCCTTATAATGAGGGATAGATGCCCCTTTCTCTCTCCTCATGATGAGGGATTGATGCCCCTTTCTCTCTCCTCCTTATAATGAGGGATAGATGCCCCTTTCTCTCTCCTCATGATGAGGGATAGATGCCCCTTTCTCTCTCCTCCTAATGAGGGATTGATGCCCCTTTCTCTCTCCTCATAATGAGGGATTGATGCCCCTTTCTCTCTCCTCATGATGAGGGATAGATGCCCCTTTCTCTCTCTCTCCTCCTTATAATGAGGGATAGATGCCCCTTTCTCTCTCCTCATGATGAGGGATAGATGCCCCTTTCTCTCTCCTCCTCCTTATAATGAGGGATTGATGCCCCTTTCTCTCTCTCATGATGAGGGATAGATGACCCTTTCTCTCTCCTCATGATGAGGGATAGATGCCCCTTTCTCTCTCTCTCTCCTTATAATGAGGGATAGATGCCCCTTTCTCTCTCCTCATGATGAGGGATTGATGCCCCTTTCTCTCTCCTCCTTATAATGAGGGATAGATGCCCCTTTCTCTCTCCTCATGATGAGGGATAGATGCCCCTTTCTCTCTCCTCCTAATGAGGGATTGATGCCCCTTTCTCTCTCCTCATAATGAGGGATTGATGCCCCTTTCTCTCTCCTCCTAATGAGGGATTGATGCCCCTTTCTCTCTCCTCCTAATGAGGGATAGATGCCCCTTTCTCTCTCCTCATGATGATAGATGCCCCTTTCTCTCTCCTCATGATGAGGGATAGATGCCCCTTTCTCTCTCCTCCTAATGAGGGATTGATGCCCCTTTCTCTCTCCTCATAATGAGGGATTGATGCCCCTTTCTCTCTCCTCCTAATGAGGGATTGATGCCCCTTTCTCTCTCCTCCTAATGAGGGATTGATGCCCCTTTCTCTCTCCTCCTAATGAGGGATAGATGCCCCTTTCTCTCTCCTCATGATGAGGGATAGATGCCCCTTTCTCTCTCCTCATGATGAGGGATAGATGCCCCTTTCACGCTCCTTATAATGAGGGATTGATGCCCCTTTCTCTCTCCTCATGATGAGGGATAGATGCCCCTTTCTCTCTCCTCATAATGAGGGATTGATGCCCCTTTCTCTCTCCTCATAATGAGGGATTGATGCCCCTTTCTCTCTCCTCATGATGAGGGATAGATGCCCCTTTCTCTCTCTCTCCTCCTTATAATGAGGGATAGATGCCCCTTTCTCTCTCCTCATGATGAGGGATAGATGCCCCTTTCTCTCTCCTCCTCCTTATAATGAGGGATTGATGCCCCTTTCTCTCTCCTCATGATGAGGGATAGATGACCCTTTCTCTCTCCTCATGATGAGGGATAGATGCCCCTTTCTCTCTCTCTCCTCCTTATAATGAGGGATAGATGCCCCTTTCTCTCTCCTCATGATGAGGGATTGATGCCCCTTTCTCTCTCCTCCTTATAATGAGTGATAGATGCCCCTTTCTCTCTCCTCATGATGAGGGATAGATGCCCCTTTCTCTCTCCTCCTAATGAGGGATTGATGCCCCTTTCTCTCTCCTCATAATGAGGGATTGATGCCCCTTTCTCTCTCCTCCTAATGAGGGATTGATGCCCCTTTCTCTCTCCTCCTAATGAGGGATAGATGCCCCTTTCTCTCTCCTCATGATGAGGGATAGATGCCCCTTTCTCTCTCCTCATGATGAGGGATAGATGCCCCTTTCTCTCCCTCCTAATGAGGGATTGATGCCCCTTTCTCTCTCCTCATAATGAGGGATTGATGCCCCTTTCTCTCTCCTCCTAATGAGGGATTGATGCCCCCTTTCTCTCTCCTCCTAATGAGGGATTGATGCCCCTTTCTCTCTCCTCCTAATGAGGGATAGATGCCCCTTTCTCTCTCCTCATGATGAGGGATAGATGCCCCTTTCTCTCTCCTCATGATGAGGGATAGATGCCCCTTTCACGCTCCTTATAATGAGGGATTGATGCCCCTTTCTCTCTCCTCATGATGAGGGATAGATGCCCCTTTCACTCTCCTCATAATGAGGGATAGATGCCCCTTTCTCTCTCTCTCCTCCTAATGAGGGATAGATGCCCCTTTCTCTCTCCTCATGATGAGGGATAGATGCCCCTTTCTCTCTCCTCCTAATGAGGGATTGATGCCCCTTTCTCTCTCCTCCTTATAATGAGGGATAGATGCCCCTTTCTCTCTCTCTCCTCCTTATAATGAGGGATTGATGCCCCTTTCTCTCTCTCTCCTCCTTATAATGAGGGATTGATGCCCCTTTCTCTCTCCTCCTAATGAGGGATTGATGCCCCTTTCTCTCTCCTCATGATGAGGGATTGATGCCCCTTTCTCTCTCCTCCTAATGAGGGATAGATGCCCCTTTCTCTCTCCTCCTAATGAGGGATTGATGCCCCTTTCTCTCTCCTCCTAATGAGGGATTGATGCCCCTTTCTCTCTCCTCCTAATGAGGGATTGATGCCCCTTTCTCTCTCCTCCTAATGAGGGATTGATGCCCCTTTCTCTCTCCTCATAATGAGGGATTGATGCCCCTTTCTCTCTCCTCCTAATGAGGGATAGATGCCCCTTTCTCTCTCCTCATGATGAGGGATAGATGCCCCTTTCTCTCTCCTCATGATGAGGGATAGATGCCCCTTTCACGCTCCTTATAATGAGGGATTGATGCCCCTTTCTCTCTCCTCATGATGAGGGATAGATGCCCCTTTCACTCTCCTCATAATGAGGGATAGATGCCCCTTTCTCTCTCTCTCCTCCTAATGAGGGATAGATGCCCCTTTCTCTCTCCTCATGATGAGGGATAGATGCCCCTTTCTCTCTCCTCCTAATGAGGGATTGATGCCCCTTTCTCTCTCCTCCTTATAATGAGGGATAGATGCCCCTTTCTCTCTCTCTCCTCCTTATAATGAGGGATTGATGCCCCTTTCTCTCTCTCTCTCCTCCTTATAATGAGGGATTGATGCCCCTTTCTCTCTCCTCCTAATGAGGGATTGATGCCCCTTTCTCTCTCCTCATGATGAGGGATTGATGCCCCTTTCTCTCTCCTCCTAATGAGGGATAGATGCCCCTTTCTCTCTCCTCCTAATGAGGGATTGATGCCCCTTTCTCTCTCCTCCTAATGAGGGATTGATGCCCCTTTCTCTCTCCTCATAATGAGGGATAGATGCCCCTTTCTCTCTCCTCCTAATGAGGGATAGATGCCCCTTTCTCTCTCCTCTAATGAGGGATTGATGCCCCTTTCTCTCTCCTCCTAATGAGGGATTGATGCCCCTTTCTCTCTCCTCATGATGAGGGATTGATGCCCCTTTCTCTCTCCTTATAATGAGGGATTGATGCCCCTTTCTCTCTCCTCGTAATGAGGGATTGATGCCCCTTTCTCTCTCTCCTCATAATGATTTGATTGATGCCCCTTTCTCTCTCTCTCCTCATAATGAGGGATAGATGCCCCTTTCTCTCTCCTTATAAGGAGGGATAGATGCCCCTTTCACTCTCTCCTTATAATGAGGGATAGATGCCCCTTTCTCTCTATCCTTATAATGAGGGATTGATGCCCCTTTCACTCTCCTTATAAGGAGGGATAGATGCCCCCTTTCACTCTCTCCTTATAATGAGGGATAGATGCCCCTTCTCTATCCTTATAATGAGGGATTGATGCCCCTTTCTCTCTCCTTATAATGAGGGATAGATGCCCCTTTCTCTCTATCCTTATAATGAGGGATTGATGCCCCTTTCTCTCTCCTTATAATGAGGGATAAATGCCCCTTTCTCTCTCCTCCTAATGAGGGATAGATGCCCCTTTCTCTCTCCTCCTAATGAGGGATTGATGCCCCTTTCTCTCTCCTCCTAATGAGGGATTGATGCCCCTCTCTCTCTCCTTATAATGAGGGATTGATGCCCCTTTCTCTCTCTCTCCTCATAATGAGGGATTGATGCCCCTTTCTCTCTCCTCCTAATGAGGGATTGATGCCCCTTTCTCTCTCCTCCTAATGAGGGATTGATGCCCCTTTCTCTCTCCTTATAAGGAGGGATAGATGCCCCTTTCACTCTCTCCTTATAATGAGGGATTGATGCCCCTTTCTCTCTCCTTATAAGGAGGGATAGATGCCCCTTTCACTCTCTCCTTATAATGAGGGATAGATGCCCCTTTCTCTCTCCTCCTAATGAGGGATAGATGCCCCTTTCTCTCTCCTCCTAATGAGGGATTGATGCCCCTTTCTCTCTCCTCGTAATGAGGGATTGATGCCCCTTTCTCTCTCCTCCTCATGATGAGGGATTGATGCCCCTTTCTCTCTCCTCATAATGAGGGATTGATGCCCCTTTCTCTCTCCTCATGATGAGGGATAGATGCCCCTTTCTCTCTCCTCATGATGAGGGATAGATGCCCCTTTCTCTCTCTCTCCTCCTTATAATGAGGGATAGATGCCCCTTTCTCTCTCCTCATGATGAGGGATTGATGCCCCTTTCTCTCTCCTCCTTATAATGAGGGATAGATGCCCCTTTCTCTCTCCTCATGATGAGGGATAGATGCCCCTTTCTCTCCTCCTAATGAGGGATTGATGCCCCTTTCTCTCTCCTTATAATGAGGGATTGATGCCCCTTTCTCTCTCCTTATAATGAGGGATTGATGCCCCCTTTCTCTCTCCTTATAATGAGGGATTGATGCCCCTTTCTCTCTCCTCATAATGATTTGATTGATGCCCCTTTCTCTCTCCTCGTAATGAGGGATTGATGCCCCTTTCTCTCTCCTTATAATGATTTGATTGATGCCCCTTTCTCTCTCCTCATAATGAGGGATTGATGCCCCTTTCTCTCTCCTTATAACGAGGGATTGATGCTCCTTTCTCTCTCCTCCTCATGATGAGGGATAGATGCCCCTTTCTCTCTCTCTCCTCATAATGAGGGATAGATGCCCCTTTCTCTCTCCTCATAATGAGTGATAGATGCCCCTTTCTCTCTCCTTATAATGAGGGATTGATGCCCCTTTCTCTCTCCTTATAATGATTTGATTGATGCCCCTTTCTCTCTCCTCATAATGAGGGATTGATGCCCCTTTCTCTCTCCTTATAATGAGGGATTGATGCCCCTTTCTCTCTCCTCATGATGAGGGATAGATGCCCCTTTCTCTCTCTCTCCTCCTTATAATGAGGGATAGATGCCCCTTTCTCTCTCCTCATGATGAGGGATAGATGCCCCTTTCTCTCTCCTCCTCCTTATAATGAGGGATTGATGCCCCTTTCTCTCTCCTCATGATGAGGGATAGATGCCCCTTTCTCTCTCCTCATGATGAGGGATAGATGCCCCTTTCTCTCTCTCTCCTCCTTATAATGAGGGATAGATGCCCCTTTCTCTCTCCTCATGATGAGGGATTGATGCCCTTTCTCTCTCCTCCTTATAATGAGGGATAGATGCCCCTTTCTCTCTCTCATGATGAGGGATAGATGCCCCTTTCTCTCTCCTCCTAATGAGGGATTGATGCCCCTTTCTCTCTCCTCATAATGAGGGATTGATGCCCCTTTCTCTCCCTCCTAATGAGGGATTGATGCCCCTTTCTCTCTCCTCCTAATGAGGGATTGATGCCCCTTTCTCTCTCCTCCTAATGAGGGATAGATGCCCCTTTCTCTCTCCTCATGATGAGGGATAGATGCCCCTTTCTCTCTCCTCATGATGAGGGATAGATGCCCCTTTCTCTCTCCTCCTAATGAGGGATTGATGCCCCTTTCTCTCTCCTCATAATGAGGGATTGATGCCCCTTTCTCTCTCCTCCTAATGAGGGATTGATGCCCCTTTCTCTCTCCTCCTAATGAGGGATTGATGCCCCTTTCTCTCTCCTCCTAATGAGGGATAGATGCCCCTTTCTCTCCCTCATGATGAGGGATAGATGCCCCTTTCTCTCTCCTCATGATGAGGGATAGATGCCCCTTTCACGCTCCTTATAATGAGGGATTGATGCCCCTTTCTCTCTCCTCATGATGAGGGATAGATGCCCCTTTCACTCTCCTCATAATGAGGGATAGATGCCCCTTTCTCTCTCTCTCCTCCTAATGAGGGATAGATGCCCCTTTCTCTCTCCTCATGATGAGGGATAGATGCCCCTTTCTCTCTCCTCCTAATGAGGGATTGATGCCCCTTTCTCTCTCCTCATAATGAGGGATTGATGCCCCTTTCTCTCTCCTCATAATGAGGGATAGATGCCCCTTTCTCTCTCCTCCTAATGAGGGATTGATGCCCCTTTCTCTCTCCTCATGATGAGGGATAGATGCCCCTTTCTCTCTCCTCATGATGAGGGATAGATGCCCCTTTCTCTCTCCTGCTCATAATGAGGGATTGATGCCCCTTTCTCTCTCCTCCTAATGAGGGATTGATGCCCCTTTCTCTCTCCTCCTTATAATGAGGGATAGATGCCCCTTTCTCTCTCTCTCCTCCTTATAATGAGGGATTGTTGCCCCTTTCTCTCTCTCTCCTCCTTATAATGAGGGATTGATGCCCCTTTCTCTCTCCTCCTAATGAGGGATTGATGCCCCTTTCTCTCTCCTCATGATGAGGGATTGATGCCCCTTTCTCTCTCCTCCTAATGAGGGATAGATGCCCCTTTCTCTCTCCTCCTAATGAGGGATTGATGCCCCTTTCTCTCTCCTCCTAATGAGGGATTGATGCCCCTTTCTCTCTCCTCATAATGAGGGATAGATGCCCCTTTCTCTCTCCTCCTAATGAGGGATAGATGCCTTTCTCTCTCCTCCTAATGAGGGATTGATGCCCCTTTCTCTCTCCTCCTAATGAGGGATTGATGCCCCTTTCTCTCTCCTCATGATGAGGGATTGATGCCCCTTTCTCTCTCCTTATAATGAGGGATTGATGCCCCTTTCTCTCTCCCCGTAATGAGGGATTGATGCCCCTTTCTCTCTCCTCATAATGATTTGATTGATGCCCCTTTCTCTCTCTCTCCTCATAATGAGGGATAGATGCCCCTTTCTCTCTCCTTATAAGGAGGGATAGATGCCCCTTTCACTCTCTCCTTATAATGAGGGATAGATGCCCCTTTCTCTCTATCCTTATAATGACGGATTGATGCCCCTTTCACTCTCCTTATAAGGAGGGATAGATGCCCCTTTCACTCTCTCCTTATAATGAGGGATAGATGCCCCTTTCTCTCTATCCTTATAATGAGGGATTGATGCCCCTTTCTCTCTCCTTATAATGAGGGATAGATGCCCCTTTCTCTCTATCCTTATAATGAGGGATTGATGCCCCTTTCTCTCTCCTTATAATGAGGGATAGATGCCCCTTTCTCTCTCCTCATAATGAGGGATAGATGCCCGTTTCTCTCTCCTCCTAATGAGGGATTGATGCCCCTTTCTCTCTCCTCCTAATGAGGGATTGATGCCCCTCTCTCTCCTTATAATGAGGGATTGATGCCCCTTTCTCTCTCTCTCCTCATAATGAGGGATTGATTTCCCTTTCTCTCTCCTCCTAATGAGGGATTGATGCCCCTTTCTCTCTCCTTATAAGGAGGGATAGATGCCCCTTTCACTCTCTCCTTATAATGAGGGATTGATGCCCCTTTCTCTCTCCTTATAAGGAGGGATAGATGCCCCTTTCACTCTCTCCTTATAATGAGGGATAGATGCCCCTTTCTCTCTCCTCCTAATGAGGGATAGATGCCCCTTTCTCTCTCCTCCTAATGAGGGATTGATGCCCCTTTCTCTCCCTCGTAATGAGGGATTGATGCCCCTTTCTCTCTCCTCCTCATGATGAGGGATTGATGCCCCTTTCTCTCTCCTCATAATGAGGGATTGATGCCCCTTTCTCTCTCCTCCTCATGATGAGGGATTGATGCCCCTTTCTCTCTCTCCTCATAATGAGGGATTGATGCCCCTTTCTCTCTCCTCATGATGAGGGATAGATGCCCCTTTCTCTCTCCTCATAATGAGGGATTGATGCCCCTTTCTCTCTCCTCCTCATGATGAGGGATTGATGCCCCTTTCACTCTCTCCTTATAATGAGGGATAGATGCCCCTTTCTCTCTCCTCCTAATGAGGGATAGATGCCCCTTTCTCTCTCCTCCTAATGAGGGATTGATGCCCCTTTCTCTCTCCTCGTAATGAGGGATTGATGCCCCTTTCTCTCTCCTCCTCATGATGAGGGATTGATGCCCCTTTCTCTCCCTTATAATGAGGGATTGATGCCCCTTTCTCTCTCCTCCTAATGAGGGATAGATGCCCCTTTCTCTCTCTCTCCTAATGAGGGATTGATGCCCCTTTCTCTCCTCCTCCTAATGAGGGATTGATGCCCCTTTCTCTCTCCTCATAATGAAGGATTGATGCCCCTTTCTCACCCCTTATAATGAGGGATTGATGCCCCTTTCTCTCTCCTCCTAATGAGGGATAGATGCCCCTTTCTCTCTCCTCATGATGAGGGATAGATGCCCCTTTCTCTCTCCTCCTAATGAGGGATTGATGCCCCTTTCTCTCTCTCTCCTCATAATGAGGGATAGATGCCCCTTTCTCTCTCCTCATAATGAAGGATAGATGCCCCCTTTCTCTCTCCTCATAACGAGGGATTGATGCCCCTTTCTCTCTCCTCATGATGAGGGATAGATGCCCCTTTCTCTCTCCTCCTAATGAGGGATAGATGCCCCTTTCTCTCTCCTCCTAATGATTTGATAGATGCCCCTTTCTCTCTCCTCGTAATGAGGGATTGATGCCCCTTTCTCTCTCCTCATAATGATTTGATTGATGCCCCTTTCTCTCTCTCTCCTCATAATGAGGGATAGATGCCCCTTTCTCTCTCCTTATAAGGAGGGATAGATGCCCCTTTCACTCTCTCCTTATAATGAGGGATAGATGCCCCTTTCTCTCTATCCTTATAATGAGGGATTGATGCCCCTTTCACTCTCCTTATAAGGAGGGATAGATGCCCCTTTCACTCTCTCCTTATAATGAGGGATAGATGCCCCTTTCTCTCTATCCTTATAATGAGGGATTGATGCCCCTTTCTCTCTCCTTATAATGAGGGATAGATGCCCCTTTCTCTCTATCCTTATAATGAGGGATTGATGCCCCTTTCTCTCTCCTTATAATGAGGGATAGATGCCCCTTTCTCTCTCCTCCTAATGAGGGATAGATGCCCCTTTCTCTCTCCTCCTAATGAGGGATTGATGCCCCTTTCTCTCTCCTCCTAATGAGGGATTGATGCCCCTCTCTCTCTCCTTATAATGAGGGATTGATGCCCCTTTCTCTCTCTCTCCTCATAATGAGGGATTGATGCCCCTTTCTCTCTCCTCCTAATGAGGGATTGATGCCCCTTTCTCTCTCCTTATAAGGAGGGATAGATGCCCCTTTCACTCTCTCCTTATAATGAGGGATTGATGCCCCTTTCTCTCTCCTTATAAGGAGGGATAGATGCCCCTTTCACTCTCTCCTTATAATGAGGGATAGATGCCCCTTTCTCTCTCCTCCTAATGAGGGATAGATGCCCCTTTCTCTCTCCTCCTAATGAGGGATTGATGCCCCTTTCTCTCTCCTCGTAATGAGGGATTGATGCCCCTTTCTCTCTCCTCCTCATGATGAGGGATTGATGCCCCTTTCTCTCTCCTCATAATGAGGGATTGATGCCCCTTTCTCTCTCCTCCTCATGATGAGGGATTGATGCCCCTTTCTCTCTCTCCTCATAATGAGGGATTGATGCCCCTTTCTCTCTCCTCATGATGAGGGATAGATGCCCCTTTCTCTCTCCTCATAATGAGGGATTGATGCCCCTTTCTCTCTCCTCCTCATGATGAGGGATTGATGCCCCTTTCACTCTCTCCTTATAATGAGGGATAGATGCCCCTTTCTCTCTCCTCCTAATGAGGGATAGATGCCCCTTTCTCTCTCCTCCTAATGAGGGATTGATGCCCCTTTCTCTCTCCTCGTAATGAGGGATTGATGCCCCTTTCTCTCTCCTCCTCATGATGAGGGATTGATGCCCCTTTCTCTCTCCTTATAATGAGGGATTGATGCCCCTTTCTCTCTCCTCCTAATGAGGGATAGATGCCCCTTTCTCTCTCTCTCCTAATGAGGGATTGATGCCCCTTTCTCTCCTCCTCCTAATGAGGGATTGATGCCCCTTTCTCTCTCCTCATAATGAAGGATTGATGCCCCTTTCTCACCCCTTATAATGAGGGATTGATGCCCTTTCTCTCTCCTCCTAATGAGGGATAGATGCCCCTTTCTCTCTCCTCATGATGAGGGATAGATGCCCTTTCTCTCTCCTCCTAATGAGGGATTGATGCCCCTTTCTCTCTCTCTCCTCATAATGAGGGATAGATGCCCCTTTCTCTCTCCTCATGATGAGGGATAGATGCCCCTTTCTCTCTCCTCCTAATGAGGGATAGATGCCCCTTTCTCTCTCCTCCTAATGATTTGATAGATGCCCTTTCTCTCTCCTCCTAATGAGGGATAGATGCCCCTTTCTCTCTCCTCCTAATGATTTGATAGATGCCCCTTTCTCTCTCCTCGTAATGAGGGATTGATGCCCCTTTCTCTCTCCTCATAATGATTTGATTGATGCCCCTTTCTCTCTCTCCTCATAATGAGGGATAGATGCCCCTTTCTCTCTCCTTATAAGGAGGGATAGATGCCCCTTTCACTCTCTCCTTATAATGAGGGATAGATGCCCCTTTCTCTCTATCCTTATAATGAGGGATTGATGCCCCTTTCACTCTCCTTATAAGGAGGGATAGATGCCCCTTTCACTCTCTCCTTATAATGAGGGATAGATGCCCCTTTCTCTCTATCCTTATAATGAGGGATTGATGCCCCTTTCTCTCTCCTTATAATGAGGGATAGATGCCCCTTTCTCTCTATCCTTATAATGAGGGATTGATGCCCCTTTCTCTCTCCTTATAATGAGGGATAGATGCCCCTTTCTCTCTCCTCCTAATGAGGGATAGATGCCCCTTTCTCTCTCCTCCTAATGAGGGATTGATGCCCCTTTCTCTCTCCTCCTAATGAGGGATTGATGCCCCTCTCTCTCTCCTTATAATGAGGGATTGATGCCCCTTTCTCTCTCTCTCCTCATAATGAGGGATTGATGCCCCTTTCTCTCTCCTCCTAATGAGGGATTGATGCCCCTTTCTCTCTCCTTATAAGGAGGGATAGATGCCCCTTTCACTCTCTCCTTATAATGAGGGATTGATGCCCCTTTCTCTCTCCTTATAAGGAGGGATAGATGCCCCTTTCACTCTCTCCTTATAATGAGGGATAGATGCCCCTTTCTCTCTCCTCCTAATGAGGGATAGATGCCCCTTTCTCTCTCCTCCTAATGAGGGATTGATGCCCCTTTCTCTCTCCTCGTAATGAGGGATTGATGCCCCTTTCTCTCTCCTCCTCATGATGAGGGATTGATGCCCCTTTCTCTCTCCTCATAATGAGGGATTGATGCCCCTTTCTCTCTCCTCCTCATGATGAGGGATTGATGCCCCTTTCTCTCTCTCCTCATAATGAGGGATTGATGCCCCTTTCTCTCTCCTCATGATGAGGGATAGATGCCCCTTTCTCTCTCCTCATAATGAGGGATTGATGCCCCTTTCTCTCTCCTCCTCATGATGAGGGATTGATGCCCCTTTCACTCTCTCCTTATAATGAGGGATAGATGCCCCTTTCTCTCTCCTCCTAATGAGGGATAGATGCCCCTTTCTCTCTCCTCCTAATGAGGGATTGATGCCCCTTTCTCTCCTCGTAATGAGGGATTGATGCCCCTTTCTCTCTCCTCCTCATGATGAGGGATTGATGCCCCTTTCTCTCTCCTTATAATGAGGGATTGATGCCCCTTTCTCTCTCCTCCTAATGAGGGATAGATGCCCCTTTCTCTCTCTCTCCTAATGAGGGATTGATGCCCCTTTCTCTCCTCCTCCTAATGAGGGATTGATGCCCCTTTCTCTCTCCTCATAATGAAGGATTGATGCCCCTTTCTCACCCCTTATAATGAGGGATTGATGCCCCTTTCTCTCTCCTCCTAATGAGGGATAGATGCCCCTTTCTCTCTCCTCATGATGAGGGATAGATGCCCCTTTCTCTCTCCTCCTAATGAGGGATTGATGCCCCTTTCTCTCTCTCTCCTCATAATGAGGGATAGATGCCCCTTTCTCTCTCCTCATGATGAGGGATTGATGCCCCTTTCTCTCTCCTCATAATGATTTGATTGATGCCCCTTTCTCTCTCTCTCCTCATAATGAGGGATAGATGCCCCTTTCTCTCTCCTTATAAGGAGGGATAGATGCCCCTTTCACTCTCTCCTTATAATGAGGGATAGATGCCCCTTTCTCTCTATCCTTATAATGAGGGATTGATGCCCCTTTCACTCTCCTTATAAGGAGGGATAGATGCCCCTTTCACTCTCTCCTTATAATGAGGGATAGATGCCCCTTTCTCTCTATCCTTATAATGAGGGATTGATGCCCCTTTCTCTCTCCTTATAATGAGGGATAGATGCCCCTTTCTCTCTATCCTTATAATGAGGGATTGATGCCCCTTTCTCTCTCCTTATAATGAGGGATAGATGCCCCTTTCTCTCTCCTCCTAATGAGGGATAGATGCCCGTTTCTCTCTCCTCCTAATGAGGGATTGATGCCCCTTTCTCTCTCCTCCTAATGAGGGATTGATGCCCCTCTCTCTCTCCTTATAATGAGGGATTGATGCCCCTTTCTCTCTCTCTCCTCATAATGAGGGATTGATTTCCCTTTCTCTCTCCTCCTAATGAGGGATTGATGCCCCTTTCTCTCTCCTTATAAGGAGGGATAGATGCCCCTTTCACTCTCTCCTTATAATGAGGGATTGATGCCCCTTTCTCTCTCCTTATAAGGAGGGATAGATGCCCCTTTCACTCTCTCCTTATAATGAGGGATAGATGCCCCTTTCTCTCTCCTCCTAATGAGGGATAGATGCCCCTTTCTCTCTCCTCCTAATGAGGGATTGATGCCCCTTTCTCTCTCCTCGTAATGAGGGATTGATGCCCCTTTCTCTCTCCTCCTCATGATGAGGGATTGATGCCCCTTTCTCTCTCCTCATAATGAGGGATTGATGCCCCTTTCTCTCTCCTCCTCATGATGAGGGATTGATGCCCCTTTCTCTCTCTCCTCATAATGAGGGATTGATGCCCCTTTCTCTCTCCTCATGATGAGGGATAGATGCCCCTTTCTCTCTCCTCATAATGAGGGATTGATGCCCCTTTCTCTCTCCTCCTCATGATGAGGGATTGATGCCCCTTTCACTCTCTCCTTATAATGAGGGATAGATGCCCCTTTCTCTCTCCTCCTAATGAGGGATAGATGCCCCTTTCTCTCTCCTCCTAATGAGGGATTGATGCTCCTTTCTCTCTCCTCGTAATGAGGGATTGATGCCCCTTTCTCTCTCCTCCTCATGATGAGGGATTGATGCCCCTTTCTCTCTCCTTATAATGAGGGATTGATGCCCCTTTCTCTCTCCTCCTAATGAGGGATAGATGCCCCTTTCTCTCTCTCTCCTAATGAGGGATTGATGCCCCTTTCTCTCCTCCTCCTAATGAGGGATTGATGCCCCTTTCTCTCTCCTCATAATGAAGGATTGATGCCCCTTTCTCACCCCTTATAATGAGGGATTGATGCCCCTTTCTCTCTCCTCCTAATGAGGGATAGATGCCCCTTTCTCTCTCCTCATGATGAGGGATAGATGCCCCTTTCTCTCTCCTCCTAATGAGGGATTGATGCCCCTTTCTCTCTCTCTCCTCATAATGAGGGATAGATGCCCCTTTCTCTCTCCTCATAATGAAGGATAGATGCCCCTTTCTCTCTCCTCATAACGAGGGATTGATGCCCCTTTCTCTCTCCTCATGATGAGGGATAGATGCCCCTTTCTCTCTCCTCCTAATGAGGGATAGATGCCCCTTTCTCTCTCCTCCTAATGATTTGATAGATGCCCCTTTCTCTCTCCTCGTAATGAGGGATTGATGCCCCTTTCTCTCTCCTCATAATGATTTGATTGATGCCCCTTTCTCTCTCTCCTCATAATGAGGGATAGATGCCCCTTTCTCTCTCCTTATAAGGAGGGATAGATGCCCCTTTCACTCTCTCCTTATAATGAGGGATAGATGCCCCTTTCTCTCTATCCTTATAATGAGGGATTGATGCCCCTTTCACTCTCCTTATAAGGAGGGATAGATGCCCCTTTCACTCTCTCCTTATAATGAGGGATAGATGCCCCTTTCTCTCTATCCTTATAATGAGGGATTGATGCCCCTTTCTCTCCCTTATAATGAGGGATAGATGCCCCTTTCTCTCTATCCTTATAATGAGGGATTGATGCCCCTTTCTCTCTCCTTATAATGAGGGATAGATGCCCCTTTCTCTCTCCTCCTAATGAGGGATAGATGCCCCTTTCTCTCTCCTCCTAATGAGGGATTGATGCCCCTTTCTCTCTCCTCCTAATGAGGGATTGATGCCCCTCTCTCTCTCCTTATAATGAGGGATTGATGCCCCTTTCTCTCTCTCTCCTCATAATGAGGGATTGATGCCCCTTTCTCTCTCCTCCTAATGAGGGATTGATGCCCCTTTCTCTCTCCTTATAAGGAGGGATAGATGCCCCTTTCACTCTCTCCTTATAATGAGGGATTGATGCCCCTTTCTCTCTCCTTATAAGGAGGGATAGATGCCCCTTTCACTCTCTCCTTATAATGAGGGATAGATGCCCCTTTCTCTCTCCTCCTAATGAGGGATAGATGCCCCTTTCTCTCTCCTCCTAATGAGGGATTGATGCCCCTTTCTCTCTCCTCGTAATGAGGGATTGATGCCCCTTTCTCTCTCCTCCTCATGATGAGGGATTGATGCCCCTTTCTCTCTCCTCATAATGAGGGATTGATGCCCCTTTCTCTCTCCTCCTCATGATGAGGGATTGATGCCCCTTTCTCTCTCTCCTCATAATGAGGGATTGATGCCCCTTTCTCTCTCCTCATGATGAGGGATAGATGCCCCTTTCTCTCTCCTCATAATGAGGGATTGATGCCCCTTTCTCTCTCCTCCTCATGATGAGGGATTGATGCCCCTTTCACTCTCTCCTTATAATGAGGGATAGATGCCCCTTTCTCTCTCCTCCTAATGAGGGATAGATGCCCCTTTCTCTCTCCTCCTAATGAGGGATTGATGCCCCTTTCTCTCTCCTCGTAATGAGGGATTGATGCCCCTTTCTCTCTCCTCCTCATGATGAGGGATTGATGCCCCTTTCTCTCTCCTTATAATGAGGGATTGATGCCCCTTTCTCTCTCCTCCTAATGAGGGATAGATGCCCCTTTCTCTCTCTCTCCTAATGAGGGATTGATGCCCCTTTCTCTCCTCCTCCTAATGAGGGATTGATGCCCCTTTCTCTCTCCTCATAATGAAGGATTGATGCCCCTTTCTCACCCCTTATAATGAGGGATTGATGCCCCTTTCTCTCTCCTCCTAATGAGGGATAGATGCCCCTTTCTCTCTCCTCATGATGAGGGATAGATGCCCCTTTCTCTCTCCTCCTAATGAGGGATTGATGCCCCTTTCTCTCTCTCTCCTCATAATGAGGGATAGATGCCCCTTTCTCTCTCCTCATGATGAGGGATAGATGCCCCTTTCTCTCTCCTCCTAATGAGGGATAGATGCCCCTTTCTCTCTCCTCCTAATGATTTGATAGATGCCCCTTTCTCTCTCCTCCTAATGAGGGATAGATGCCCCTTTCTCTCTCCTCCTAATGATTTGATAGATGCCCCTTTCTCTCTCCTCCTAATGAGGGATAGATGCCCCTTTCTCTCTCCTCCTAATGATTTGATAGATGCCCCTTTCTCTCTCCTCATGATGAGGGATTGATGCCCCTTTCTCTCTCCTCCTCTTAATGAGGGATTGATGGCCCTTTCTCTCTCTCTCCTCATAATGAGGGATAGATGCCCCTTTCTCTCTCCTCCTCATAAGGAGGGATTGATGCCCCTTTCTCTCTCTCCTCCTCATAATGAGGGTGTGGTATACCAGGAGGTCTACCCCGGGGGATGGTAATTGAGGGGAGGTACGTGAGGCGATGTTGGCTCCCTCTGCTGGGGATACGGGAGCTGGGCACCCCGACACGGACAGCTCAGTGGAGGTCACCAGAGGAAAGTGCCAACCAGCCGTGGAGGCTAAATAAAAGGAGCACGAAGGCACACCGTGGGAGAGAAGGGAGAGAGACGGACACCAGTTAAGAGAGAGAAGGAAAACGAGCAAAACATAAGTTATTTATTTGATATATTTATTTTCTTTCTTAGTAAAGGTGTTTTTTGAGGACCAAAGCCTCCCTGTCTCTGTGTCAATATCTGCTCGCTCAACCCAACACCCCACGGTTTACCACAAGGGATAGATACACCTTCCTCTCTCTCCTCCTTATAATGAGGGATGGATAAACCTTTCCCTCCCTCTCCCCCCACATTCAGTACCTGGGCTGGGTTTCCCAAATGTATCGTAGAACTGAGATCATTTTAATCCCATTGACACTAAAATGGATTAACGATGATCTCAGTGCTACGATGCTACTGGGAAACCTAGCCCAGAGCTCCAGCTCCACGCTCTGGCACAGCCACACAACTGGGAGTCGACTAGCGGAGGGACAGAACTCTGGAGCAACACCACCAGGAGTCAACTAGCGGAGGGACAGACCACTGGAGCAACACCACCAGGAGTCGACTAGCGGAGGGACAGACCACTGGAGCAACACCACCAGGAGTCAACTAGCGGAGGGACAGACAACTGGAGCAACACCACCAGGAGTCGACTAGCGGAGGGACAGACAACTGGAGCAACCCCGCCGGGAGTCGACTAGCGCAGGGACAGACCACTGGAGCAACCCCACCAGGAGTCAACTAGCGGAGGGACAGACCACTGGAGCAACACCACCAGGAGTCAACTAGCGGAGGGACAGACCACTGGAGCAACCCCACCAGGAGTCAACTAGCGGAGGGACAGACCACTGGAGCAACACCACCAGGAGTCAACTAGCGGAGGGACAGACCACTGGAGCAACACCACCAGGAGTTGACTAGCAGAGGGACAGACCACTGGAGCAACACCACCAGGAGTCAACTAGCGGAGGGACAGACCACTGGAGCAACACAACCAGGAGTCAACTAGCGGAGGGACAGACCACTGGAGCAAAACCACCAGGAGTCAACTAGCGGAGGGACAGACCACTGGAGCAAAACCACCAGGAGTCAACTAGCGGAGGGACAGGACCACTGGAGCAACCCCGCTAGGAGTCGACTAGCAGAGGGACAGACTACTGGAGCAACCCCGCTGGGAGTCGACTTGCGGAGGGTCAAACCAACTCCATCCACCACTGAGTGCCCCAATAGGGGAGTGATTGCTTCCTATAAGATAACAAAACGTGTTTATTTCTAGACATGTTTGAAATGCCAGTCGGGTAAAGAGCTTTTGTCTTTAAACGGGCAGTGTTGTATTTTGAGGCAGGCTTGAATAGGCAAGGCAGGCAGAGGATAGCATAATTTGTCTGATTCTCTGTAATCTTTTTTTATTATTTATTATTATTAATATTTTTAGTATTTTTTTAAATTTTTTATTATAAATTTTATTTTGTAAAGCGGTTTCTTGCATCAAAAAAAATGTTATGTTTTCAGTCACCTCCTTGTCTGAAGGACAAGTGGATAAACAGGTTAATGTATAAGACCTGCATGTTTGTTTTTAAGTCTCATGGAGTGTAGGCCTACATTGGTACCACACATTGGCTGCTACTGTTGGTTGAATGATAGAACAGCTGTTTCCATGTTAAAATATTATGGGATGCATTTTCTCCATTGTTATTGATGGTAGACCCCTCTGATAGGCCTACATTATGATCAAACAGCCACAGCAGCCTACTTGACCACTGTTAAAACGAACTTAAAGCGGGTAGAGCCTCAGTGTTCACAGTGAATGCGCTCTGGAAGTTTCACATCGTTTTCACAGCATTCAAGTTTGAGCTCAGAAGACCTGAAATTTGCACAGTTCCAAAAAAATGTGTTGCCGGTTGGACGTACTGTCGAATTCTCAAAAAAATAAACATTGGTGGCAGTTTACGGTAGAGAAAATTAACCTTAAATTATCTGGCAAGAGCTCGGGTGGACATTCCTGCATTCAGCCAATTAAATGCTCCCTCAAAACTTTAGACCTGTGTGTGTATTGTGTTGCGTGACCAAACTGCACAATTTAGAGTGACCTTTTATTGTCTGCAGCACAAGGTGCACCTTTGTAATGATCATGATGTTTTATCGGCTTCTTAATCCATCCACCTGACTGGTGTGGCATATCATCTTGGCAATGGAGAAAGGCTCACTAAAAGGGATGTAAAACTAATTTGTGCACAAAATAACATAAGCTTATTGTGCGTACGGAACATTTCTGGGATCTTTTACTTCAGCAAACATGGGACCAACACTTTATACATTCATATTTTATGTGTTCATGTTATGTTATGGGTTCATATTTTATGCGTTCATGTTATGTTATGCGTTCATATTTTATGCGTTCATGTTATGTTATGCGTTCATATTTTATGCGTTCATGTTATGTTATGCGTTCATGTTATGCGTTCATGTTACGTTATGCGTTCATATTTTATGCGTTCATGTTATGTTATGCGTTCATATTTTATGCGTTCATATTTTTTTGTTCAGTGTCGTTCCTCAAGCTTTGCCGTAATCAGGGCAGTGCCCTTTGCTCGTACATTTCAACAGTGTTTGCATGCTATGGGTCTGTCTGTTCATGGTGAATTACTCTGCCGAGTTTGGTTGTTTTGGATGGTTGCCGGGCAACAGTGAACAGTATCAGGGCCTGGTGTTTCCATTGCTCTCATGCTCATGTCAGTGATTTCGGCATTGTGGCACATTTCAATGGTAGTTCATGTTAAGCCAATCCGGTGCATGTCCTCATTTGCAAATTCCCGGTACTTGTTACCGACTGTTATGAGAAAGAGCTACAGACAGATAGGCGAAAGGCAGATGGAGGAGCCCTCCCCTGACCTGCTGAGACCTTGAAGGTTTAAGAGCAGAGAGGAAAAGGGGGGCCAGGAAATGAGCTAGATAGGAGTGACAAAGAATTGATACAGGATAGACATGAATGGACGCTCAAGGGAGAATTGGACATGTGGAGAATGAAAGGTGCGCTCCTACATGATGATGTCAGACTTAAGAATAATTTACTAATCTTACCAAAATCATTGTTTAGAGGTGCGGCAAGGTTGTTACCTGGGCAGAGCCAGGTATCAAAGGGGGGATGGGTAAATTGGGGTCTAGGATAGGACTGGGCCTAGGGGGCCCTAGGATAGGACACTTTGTGGCCTATTGGATAATAAACTAATCAAATAAAACATTATAGCTAACAAGTAGGCATAGAAATTAAAGATATGATCAGATCAGATCAGACTTTTTTAACCTTTTGCGTGTAGGGGGCAGTATTTTTGTTTTTGGCTAAAAAAACGTACCCATTTGAAACGGCCAATTTCTCAGCCCCAGAAACTAGAATATGCATATAATTGTCATATTAGGATATAAAACACTCTAAAGTTTCCAAACTGTAGAAATATTGTCTGTGAGTATAACAGAACTTATATTGCAGTTGAAAACCTGAGGAAAATCCAATCAGGAAGTGCCTCTTATTTTGAAACCCTTCTGTTCCTATGCATGCCTATCCTCCGTTTAAAGGGATATCAACCAGATTCCTTTTTCTATGGCTTCCCTAAGGTGTCAACAGTCTTCAGATTCCAAGAACACAGGATGAGATTTTACTATCCTTTGTGCAAGCACTTCCAAGAGTTGATGAACAGTGAGCCTGGTGAAATTTGGGGAGCGCATCGTCAGTAGTGTACCTTTTGGTTCCTAGGGTGTTTCGGCCTTTCACACTATACACCCTCCTGGCCCTCTCACTTCGGGGCCCAGCTGGGGTCTTTCCTCTTCATCCAGAGCCACTGACTGCTGCCTTCTGCCACCTCCGATACAGCTTTGATTGCCGAACGCTGGCTCTGGCCCTTAATTCCCAGGTCTCTAAGCAGTCTGGTTGTAGATGTTGCCACAAAACCTCTGCAGCCCACCTCCACTGGTCGGACTTCTGTGTTCCAGCCATGATGCAGTGCTTCGGCAGCTAGATCGGCATAGCGCAGATGTTTTCGCTCATAAGCCTCATCTACTGAGTCCTCCCAGGGTACTGTGAGCTCAATGATGAAGACCTTCTTGAGCGAACGGGAACAGAGCACCCTGTCAGGTCTTAGGGTGGTGGTTGCGATCTCCGGAGGAAACACAAGTTGCCGGCCAATGTCAGCTAGCATTTTCCAGTCGCGGGCCAAGCGCAGCTGGTCTCGCTCTAATGGTGTCGAGCCGCTCTTCGGTGGTTTAGCCCCTTCGCGGACAAAGTTCGTCCGTAAGGGTGTGATGCTGCTGGGGGTGGTAGGGAGTTGGTGGCAGCTCGCTTGTCCTTCAGGGCGGACGCAAGGTTTTTAAGGACTTGGTTGTGACGCCAAGTGTAGCGTCCTTGGGTGAGTCTTGTTTTACACCCTGTGAGAATGTGCCTGAGGTTGGCTGGCATGGAACAGAAGACACAGTCCGGATCTTCACCATACCATTGGTGAAGATTAACTGGTGTTGGAAGGACGTCATATGTTGCTCTGATGGAAAAGCTCAACCGCCTCGCTTCCATGGCCCACAGATCCTTCCAGTTGATCTTCCTCTTCTCCACACTGTCCCATCGAGTCCACTGTCCCTGTTTGGAAAGAGAGACTGCCTTGGCCCTCCTTGCAGCCTCCTCCTGATGGCGTACTTCCTGCACTACCATCTTCCGCCGCTCTGGTCCAGTGGCCTCCAAGCAGCACGGCCCAAGACCTCCTCTCCCTTGCTGAACATGACCCACAATGTCAGCATGTCTGAGGGCTGCTGTCGCCTCCTGGACTGCTTTTCCTGGCCTCCATTTGCGCCCAGTTGCCAAGGTCGGCGTGATGTTGCTCACCACTGGGTCTCGAGATTCATTCAGTGTCATCTGGAGCCTGGTTTTTGAACACTTGAATTCCTCTGTTAGACTGGTGAGGGGCAGCTTGAGGACACCATCTCCATAGAGGCCTATGGTAGTAAGGCATCGTGGAACTCCGAGCCACTTCTTTAAGTAGCCTGTGACTCCTCTTTCCATCTTCTCCACTGTTGAGATTGGAACCTCATACACTGCTAGGGGCCACAGCACCCGGGGTAGGAGACCAAACTGCAGACACCAGGCCTTTCCAGGTAGCTGGGTGTTGTCGATGGACTGTAGGCTACTACTGATTTCTTCGCGCAGCTGTTGCACCTGGTCTTTGTCCTTCAGGCTTGCGTCATACCACCTTCCAAGGCTTTTTACCGGCTGCTCAGACACTGTTGGGATTTGGTCATCTCCGATGAAGAATTTCAGGTCAGAGAGTACTCCCTTCACAATTGAGATGCTGCGTGACTTGGATGGTTTAATCTTCATACGGGCCCAGCTGATGTTCTCCTCGAGGTTTCTGAGCAGTCTCCTGGTGCATGGGACAGTGGTGGTCAATGTTGTAATGTCGTACATCTTTTGCCAAGCTGTTCTCATAAGCCTCCAGAGGAACCTCAAGACGTCTGGTGCGTTCTTATACACTTTGTACGGGACTCCATTTGGCCCCGGGGCTGATAGTTTCAGGCTTTTATTTTGAAAAATGAGCACGAAAGATCACATTGCGTAAGTGGATAGGTGGAGACTCTCTGAGTGAGGTTTGCGCTACAGAGTAAAGCGGCCATTGTTTCTCCCGGTGTTTTTGAAAAACCTACACACCCGTTTGATATATTATCGAATATATATTTTAAAAACAACCTGAGGCTAGATTATATAAAACATTTGACATGTTTCTGTGGACATTATGGATATGATTTGGAATATACGTTTGCGTTGTCGTGACCGCTCTTTCCTGTGGATTTCTGAACGTAACGCGACAAACAAACGTCGGTATTTTGAGTATAAAAAAATCATCTTTATGGAACAAAAGGAACATTTGTTGTGTAACTGGGAGTCTCGTGAGTGAAAACATCCGAAGATCAAAGGTAAACGATTAATTTGAATGCTTTTCTGATTTTCGTGACCTAGCTACTTAATGCTTAGTGAACATAATGTTATGCTGTACTATCGATAAATTTACACAAACGCTTGGATTGCTTTCGCTGTAAAGCATAATTTCATAATCTGAGACGACAGGTGGATTAACAATAGGCTTATCTGTGTTTTGCAATATTGCACTTGTGATTTCATGAATATGAATATTTTTTTGTAATATTATTTGACTTTTGCTCTATGCTATTCAGCGGTTGCTGACGAAAATGATCCCGCTAATGGGATGGGTAGTGTCAAGAAGATAAAACCGCCAGTCTTGTCATCCCTGTGAGCTGGAAGTAGAAGTGGCCTCTAGCTGAGGATACGTTCTCCGGGAAAGGGTGGGGCTTTACAGGAGTGCTGATTGGTCTGAGATGTCTTATTGTGGGAGCAATATTCCTAAATACACCCATGACCCATCCGAGAATGCAGGTGGTGGTAACGTGACCCATCATTAGACGATGAGGATTTTGTATTAACCAAGCATAAGAGATCACTTGATCTGGATAAACAGGGAGAGTAGTGATGGTAAGGGTTTCAGTTGATACCCTAGGACATCATTCCGGGTAGAAGAAGTTAGTCAGCCAGAATACAAGCAGAGTCCCAGACAAAACAGATACTGACAGCAGTGCCGTCCAGAGCCAAGGGCCGGTGCGGATAGTGCAGACGAAAGATCTGAAGGAAGTGATTGAGGTGGAAACGGGTTATGGGGATTCTAAACTGTATATCTAAACTCTATTCAGTATACAGCCAGATCAGTAGAGAAAGAAGAATGTTAGGCCTGCACCACAGCAAAACCTCAGTTGATAACCATTCCCTTTCCATCTGATGGAATTGATGCACCAAGGGGACGGGCCTGAATGGTAAAGCTGTTCATGAAGGCAGGGAAACCAGACAATGACAGTTGCATCGATCTCCATTATATGTATCCCCATGTACCCAGGAGATCCAGATTCCCCCTTTCACAGTTACAGGAGGACAGTATTATAGCATGGCTCGCTACATCACACACGGATGGGACGTAGGGAAAGCAAGAACATGCAATAGGACAGAGAATGTTACAACCGATGAGACGAGGGACCTGACGGGCAGATGAAAAGGCTTAAAGTGTGGAGGTATGAAGCTGTGGCCCACCAATTGGACCGGTAGTTGTGCACTAGTGCAGTTAGTCCTTCACACTTACCCAGAGCCAGGTAGAAGAGAGATGAGGGCTCCGTCAGGATCTTTTGACCCTAGAGTTCACATTGATAGCATGGGGGTTACAAGGGGGTTACCTGATGAGTTCTGGATTGGAATCAAGTATCTTATGGTGAGAACAGCTGCAACTAAGTTGATGGGATGACAGAATAGAATAGCCTTGGATATTATTACGGGCTGAAAATGGTGGGGGGGGGGGGGGGGGAGGGGGGGGGGGGTGAGGTTCTGAGCAGAATGTTGTAATTTCATCCGATGGCACAGCTCCGGTTGGATCAGTGACCAAGGCCCTGGCTGGTTTAACCACCTTAGCTCACAAACTAGCAGAAAACTCTGGGGTGGATATTTCTGACGAGTTGTTTGACAGTATGTTTGGAAAATGGAATTAGTGTTGTGGGCAACTCTAACCTGTGTGACTTTCAGTTGTGTGCGGATGTGGTTTGCTTCCGTGCGTGAACACTCATTTCCAGGCCTCTGGATTGACTTTAGATGGTGAGATACGGAACGATTCAAAGCTCTGACCAGTGGGATGAGGAATACAGACTTCAAGGACTCTGGAGAGGGCTTTGTCTTTTAATTACGAGGAGCCTGTTTGATGAGACCATTTAGGTTTAGGTTTCCTTTTTGATAAAAATCCTGATGAGAGTTATGAGTCAGGCCTAGAACCGTCAATGTAATTATATATAGGTAGCTGTTAGTTTGATTTTGGATAACAGATTTAATAAAAAGAGATGTGCTTGTGAGTATAATTAGTCAGTGTGGATTTATGAATAAAGACGTATGCATTTAACGTAGGGTAGAAGTGTCTTTCTAGTAGTGTTAAATCATGTTTGTTTATTAGGAAGGGGTTATGTAGCATAGATCTAGGAAGAAATTAATGTGTCGAAAGAGAACAAAGAAAACCATTAACTTATGTTTGAGCCGACCTGGCTGTTAATATGGGGCGAGACCCTCCAGAACTCGAGTATCTGGGGGAGCCTGGAACTGTCAGCTGAGTGGTTATAAACTGGGGTGAGACTCATGAGAAAACCCCCCCATGTACGTGCGTAGGTTAGAATGGCACGAGAGAGAGCTCTCGCAAATAAATCTGGATCTGCGCAATTGTGAGCTGGGAATTCAGTTTTTAATTTAAGACCAAAACTTTACAACCTCTGGGTATCAGACAGATAATTGGAATTTATGAACATTGATTACAAAATTACTGAACAATAGTCTTAAGTCATTCCTACAGGTGTGTAAAGGTGTGTCAACGTGTCATTTGTTAGATACTACTGGGCTGTCAGAGCTAGATGCACAAGCATTTCACTACACCCACAATAAATAAAATCTGCTAAATCACATGTACATGATCAATAGTTGATTCGCAATTACATTGATAGTGATTAGAGGGCGATAAAGTGCTGAGTACCAGGAAGTATAGTAGACTACTCATGACCGTCAGCAGCATAGCTTGTTAAAGCCCAATTACCATGACGAAGTGGTCACACGGAATTTGTCTGCCTTCATGACAGGTGTGGTGGTCATACAGTTCATCATAATATCCCAATTCATTCCTCCATGTGCCAGAAATGATCAGCTAAAATGTTGGGCAAATCAAACCAATAAAGAATGTAATGCAACAATTGTATCTCTGGATTTCTTCATGTATATGGAATGTGAATCAGCTCCCATAGTACAGTGAAGACAACCCATCGAAGTATTTCCAACGTATTTCGCAGTCTTCTCTCCAACACCTTTCATCTGCAAGCACCACTACAAATACACACACACAAAACTAATATTAACATTCAGAACCAGCTACAAATAATTAACATTTAGTGAATGAGAGAGTACCTGCATGCACATTTGATTGGTGCAGTGCCAGGATGAGTTTCCGGGATAGTCCATCCTGTTCTGGTAAGACACGAAGCGGAACCTACCAGCAGTAGACATGTTCGAAACATTTTTTGCACAAGTCCACACAAGAAAAATAAATAAACCACAAATAACCTGGTGACATTGTTAGTCCCCATGAGGTCAAAATGCTATTTCCAAAGGGGGGGGTTAAGGTTAGAATTAGCAGTTAGGTTTAGGGTAAGAGTACAGGTAAAATAAGATTTGAAATATGACTGAAGTGTGTGTTCCAACAAGGTTAGCTGTACAAGGCGCTGTCGATGTGCGAGTGGTAACCTGTCGAGCCCCAGTGGTGCTCAGGAGTGTATTGTCCCTGGCAGTCGCACGTGGTGCCGTCGTCTCCAGGCGGGCCATTTTTCACAGTATTTATAGGAGGTAGGGGGGTCTTGGGTCCTTTCGTAGCATCTGGACACAGGTAACATGCATTGTAATGTGGATATAACATTCTGGAAGCTTGGGCTGCATCTGAAATCCCGTATGGGACTCAATATGGGCTCTGGTCAGAAGAAGTTTATATGGAATAGGGTCCCGTTTCAGATGCAACTAAGTGGCTTCCTAGATAAATATTGACGTTCTGTTAGCATCCTCACAGGGGGTCTTGGGTCGTATCATAGCATCTGGACACAGGTAACATGCATTGTAATGTGGACATAAAATTGCAGGACATATTCTGGAATCTTAGTCGTACTTTATACAGAACAGTGTTCCATTTCAAATGCTAACCAAGGTACTTCCCAGCTAAATATTGAAGTTCTGCTACTTGTTTAATGGGCCCGTGCAGAGTCACAATTCAGTTTCTGTCTTTTGTATAACAGCTGATGAAACTAAGACTGTAAATTGTATCAGTGTTATTTCCTGATAGTTAGACAATCCAGTTCAATGATCAAACCATTCATGTCGGAATACCTCAGTCCAGCAGCTAGACACCAATATACACATATTTGGAACTAGAGGAGTGGCAGGTAGCCTGCCGTTAGAGAGTTGGGCCAATAGTTCAAATCAGTGGGATGACAAATTAAAAAAAAGAGCCACAAGGCACAAGCTTAATCTCTTCAGTGTCACAGTTGATAATGGCTGACCTCTCAGAGGTTGTCCCATGGAGAACGGGTTATGAATAAAACAACATTTCCAAATCACACCTGTGTATAAGTAGGTGTGTTATGTTTAATTTAAAGGTGTCCCATGGAGTTCCAGGTATGAAAAGAAACGTTACAATTCACACAGTAGTAACGCCTCATTATAGGACCCACTGTTTTTATTAAAATATTGGAGAGAGGTCACTTACCTCCCAGAGAAAAAGCTGTGCTGACAAGCAGAATGACAGTCAATAGCGCCATGATGGTCTACAGAGGAAAAGATTAATTAAGATTTAAATCAGCTGAGATTGTACTGGATCAGGGGAATGACTGGTGGTACTAGAGAGGTTAAGGAAACCATGTGTTGGGCACCAAACTTAAGCAACTGCCAAGGAAGCGATTTCTAAATCTGGTCCTGAAGACCCGGAGAACCGAGTTCAGGCAACATGGTGCTACTAGTCAGCCCAAAAACTCAGGTATCACTTCTTCAACCACACACAATAGATTAGCCTGGCACAGAGGAATATGCATCCTTACCAAATGGCTCCTCACTCCTTGTGTAGTGAACTACCTTTGACAAGGGCCTACAATGCACTACATAGGGAATGGGAAGCATTATAGATAGTCAGAGACTACCCATTTACTGCAAAGGTAACTAGTAGTCTACACTCAAATTCAGGGGGGGGTCACGCTACAAAATGGCACAACTACATAGTGCACTACGTTTGACAAGGGCACATAACGTTTAGGTAACATTTGAGATGCAGCTCGTCTATTAAATAATGATTCACTCTCACCTTCTGCACTCTTCCAAGGGATTCACTGGATGTCTCCCTCTCTGTTGTCTGTAAATTATGGTCTACCTCTTCCACCTCTCCTTTTAAAGGACCTGTCACAGGTGTGACTAGTTGCCTCATTAACCCAACGAGAGTTCCGATGTCGGCCATTAGACAGTGGTGAAAATAACTTATGTAAAATCATTAGTAGTACTTAGTTTGGGGTATCTGTACTTTACTTTACTATTATATATATATATGTCAACTTTCACTTCACTACATTCCTAAAGAAAATAATGTAGTTTTTACTCCATACATTGTCCCTGACACCCAAAAGACTCGTTACATTTTGAATGATAAGCAGGACAGGAAACATTGTCTAATTCACACACTTATCAAGAGAACATCCCTGGTCATCCCTGCTGCCTCTGATCTGGCAGACTCGCTAAACACAAATGCTTCGTTTGTAAATTATGTCTGAGTGTTGGAGTGTGACACTGACTATTCTTAATCAAATAAAAAAACAAGAAAATGGTGCTGTCTGGTTTGCTTACTATAATGAATTTGAAATTATTTATACTTTTACTTTTGATACTTAAGTATGTTTTATCAATAACATTTAATTTTGATACCTCGGTATATTTAAAACCATATACTTTTAGACCTTTACTCAAGTCATACTTCACTGGGTGACTTTCACTTTTACTTGAGTCATTTTCTCTGAATAAATCTTCACAGGCAGGGAAGAGAGTAGTAGAGGAAGATGGGTCCAGGTTCGAGGGATCCTGATTGGCTCCCTGGGAGAATGACGAGGCCAATAGAGAGTGACAGGAATAAGATGCGTTTCAGCAAGGTTGCTTTCTTCGCATTCATAGCCATGGTTATCAACTGTACCGCAGAAATGGAACATAAATGATAGAAAATAGATGTTGTGGTTGTAGCTACAGAGAACTCCTTGGGTTATAAGATTATATTGCAAAAGAGTTACAAGGTGTGATGAACGTTAGTGTCCCATTCTCCCAGGCTGCCGGCCTACTGTAGGACAAAGCCCACGTAGTAGGACTCAGCCGACTCAGTGCCGGCCTACTGTAGGACACAGCCCACGTACGAACTCAGCCGACTCAGTGCCGGCCTTCTGCAGGACACAGCTATTCTTGATTTAATCTTCAGTGCCGGCCTTCTGTACACACAGCCCACGTTAAATCAACTCAGTGCCGGCCTTCTGTAGGACACAGCCTTTGAACTCACCGACTCAGTGCCGGCCTTCTGCATACCAGGGTAGAACTCAGGACTCAGTGCCGGCCTTCTGCATATCTGCCGATTCAGTGCCGGCCTTCTGCCACAGTCCACGTATCTCAGCCGTGTGCCGGCGTGAATTTAAGTATGCCGGCCTTTCTCTAATTCCCTTTCTTTCAGTGCTCTCGGAGGACCTGAGCCGACTCAGTGCCGGCCTACTGTAGGACCCTAAGACTCATGCCTTCTGCAGGACTACCTGACATGTGACTCCCGACTGTCCCCAGTCACAGCCTGACCGTGCTCAGCCGACTCCCGTTTCACACAGTTCTGCCTCAGTGCCGGCTTCTGGACACAGCCTGACCTGTTCACCGACTCAGTGCCGGCCTTCTGCACCTGTCCCAGCCGACCTGCCGTTTCTGCAGGACTCAGCTAGAGAACTCAGCCGACTCAGTGCCGGCCTTCTGCAGGACAGCCCATAGTCTCAACTCAGTGCCGGCCTACTGAAAAGCCAACTGACATTTACTCCTGAGGTGCTGAGGTGCCGACTTGCTGCACCTTCTGCAGGACAAGCTACTGTGAACTCATTGCCGGCCTACTTAGGACCATGCTGGTCATTTATGAACATTTGAACATCCGACTTGGGCCATGTTCTGTTATAACTCCACCTGGTTCAGCCAGAAGACAAAAACTACTTGATTGGCCACCCCTCATAGCCTGGTTCCTCTCGAGGTTTCTTCGTAGGTTTTGGACTTTCTAGGGAGTTTTTCCTAGCCACCGTGCTTCTACACCTGCATTGCTTGCTCTGTGGGGTTCTAGGCTGGGTTTCTGTGCAGCACTTTGAGATATCAGCTGATCTAAGAAGGGTTTTATAAATACATTCGATTAGGCCTTAGGGTGAAATGCTTATTTACAGGCTCTAACCAATAGTGCAAAAAAAGGTGTGTGTGTGTGTGTGTGTGTGTGTGTGTGTGTGTGTGTGTGTGTAAAGGTAAGTAAAGAAATAAAACTGTAAAAAGACATTTGAAAATAAGAGTAGCACATATACAGACACCGGTTAGTCAGGCTTATTGAGGTTGATTGTATTGTACATGTAGATATCGATAAAGTGAATATGCATATATGATAAACAGAGAGTAGCAGTAGCGTAAGAGTGGTTGGCGGGTGGTGGGACGCAATGCAGATAGCCCATTTAGCCAATGTGCGGGAGCACTGGTAGGTCAGGCCAATTGAGGTCGTATGTACATGAATGTATAGTTAAAGTGACTATGCATATATGAAAAACAGAGAGTAGCAGCAGTGTAAAAGAAGGGTTGGGGGAGGGCACACAATGCAAATAGTCCAGGTAACCATTTGGTTACCTGTTCAGGAGACTTATGGCTGGGGGGTAAATCTGTTGAGAAACCTTTTGTCCTAGACTTGGCACTCCGGTACCACTTGCCATGCGGTAGTAGAGAGAACAGTCTATGACTGGGGTGGCTGGGTCTTTGACACCACCTGGTATAGAGGTCATGGATGGCAAGAAGCTTGGCCCCAGTGATGTACTGGGCCGTACGCACTACCCTCTGTAGTGCCTTGCGGTCGGAGGCCGAGCAGTTGCCGTACCAGGCAGTGATGCAACCAGTCAGGATGCTCTCGATGTTGCAGCTGTAGAACCTTTTGAGGATCTCAGGACCCATGCCAAATCGTTTTTAGTCTCCTGAGGGGGAATAGGTTTTATCGTGCTCTCTTCACGACTGTCTTGGTGTGTTTGAACCATTCCAGTTTGTTGTTAATGTGGACACCAAGGAATTTGAAGCTCTCAACCTGCTCCACTACAGCCCCTTCGATGAGAATGGGGACGTGCTCGGTGCTCCTTTTCCTGTAGTCCACAATCATCTCCTTAGTCTTGGTTACGTTGAGGGATAGGTTGTTATTCTGGCACCACCCGGCCAGGTCTCTTACCTCCTCCCTATAGGCTGTCTCGTCGTTGTCTGTGATCAGGCCTACCACTGTTGTGTCATCAGCAAACTTAATGATGGTGTCGGACTCATGCCTGGCCATGCAGTCGTGGGTAAACAGGGAGTACAGGAGGGGAGTACAGGAGGGTCTGAGCACCCACCCCTGGGGGGCTCCAGTGTTGAGGATCAACGTGGCAGATGTGTTGCTACCTACCCTCACCACCTGGGGACGGCCTGTCAGGAAGTCCAGGATCCAGTTGCAGAGGGAGGTGTTTAGTACCAGGTTCCTTAGCTTAGTGATGAGCTTTGAAAGTTCTATGGTGTTGAACGCTGAGCTGTAGTCAATTAATAGCATTCTCACGTAGGTGTTCCTTTTGTCCAGGTGGGAAAGGGCAGTGCGGAGTGCAATAGAGGTTGCATCATCTGTGGATCTGTTTGGGGGGTATGCAAATTGGAGTGGGTCTTGGGTTTCTGGAATTATGGTGTTGATGTGAGCCATGACCAGCCTTTCAAAGCACTTCATGGCTACAGCAGTGAGTGCTAAAGGTCTGTAGTCATTTAGGCAGGTTGCCTTTGTATTCTTGGGCACAGGGACTATGGTGGTCTGCTTGAAGCAAGGGAACCCTTGCTCGAATTTTGTTGACCGTGTTGTCAAGAGACTGGACATTGTAGTATGCTCGGGTGGGCGACGTCCACGTCTACTGAGCCTGACCAGCTTTGCTGTTTTTGCTACTGGAATTAGATCCATTGTTGTGGGTCCGAACAGAGGTTCCCTTTCCGGAAAGTTGTATTCCTGGTTGAAGTTTTGATACGTTGACGTTGCTCTTATATCCAATAGTTCTTCCCGGCTGAATGTAATAAGACTAAAGATATCCTGTAAGAAATAATACATTAGAAAAAACAATACTACATAGTTTCCTAGGAACTCGAAGTGAGGCAACCATCTCTGCTGGTGCTATCTTAAAAGGTGTGCCTTGTTAATGTGTGGAATTACTGTCCTCCTTAATGTGTTTTCAGTTGTGTTGTGACAAGGTAAGGTTGGTATACAGAAGATAGCCCTATTTGTTAAAAAGACCAAGTCCATATTGTGGCAAGAACAGGTCAAATAAGCAAAGTGAAACGACAGCCAATGATTACTTTAAGACATGAAGGTCAGTCAATGTGGAAAATTTCAAGAACTTTGAAAGTTTCTTCAAGTGCAGTCTCAAAAACGAAGCGCAATGATGAAAAAGGCCATCATGAGGATGGCAACAGGAAAGGAAGACCCTGAGTTACATTCAATCAATCAATTGAATTTATAAAGCCCTTTTTACATCCTGAATCCTAGTGGGAGGGCTGAGTCCTACTGGGTGGGCTGAGTCCTATTGGGAGGGCTGAGTCCTACTGGGTGGGCTGAGTCCTACTGGGTGGGCTGAATCCTACTGGGTGGGCTGAGTCCTACAGCGTGGGCTGAGTCCTACTGGGTGGGCTGAGTCCTAGTGGGAGGGCTGAGTCCTAGTGGGTGGGCTGAGTCCTACTGGGTGGGCTGAATCCTACTGGGTGGGCTGAGTCCTAGTGGGTGGGCTGAGTCCTAGTGGGTGGGCTGAGTCCTACTGGGTGGGCTGAGTCCTAGTGGGTGAGGGCTGAATCCTACTGGGTGGGCTGAGTCCTAGTGGGAGGGCTGAGTCCTAGTGGGTGGGCTGAGTCCTAGTGGGTGGGCTGAGTCCTAGTGGGTGGGCTGAGTCCTAGTGGGTGGGCTGAGTTCTAGTGGGAGGGCTGAGTCCTACTGGGTGGACTGAGTCCTACTGGGTGGGCTGAGTCCTACTGGGTGGGCTGAGTCCTACTGGGTGGACTGAGTCCTACTGGGTGGGCTGAGTCCTACTGGGTGGACTGAGTCCTAGTGGGTGGGCTGAGTCCTAGTGGGAGGGCTGAGTCCTAGTGGGAGGGCTGAATCCTAGTGGGAGGGCTGAATCCTACTGGGTGGGCTGAGTCCTAGTGCGGAGGGCTGAATCCTAGTTCGAGGGCTGAGTCCTACTGGGTGGGCTGAGTCCTAGTGGGTGGGCTGAGTCCTACTGGGTGGACTGAGTCCTACTGGGTGGGCTGAGTCCTAGTGCGGAGGGCTGAATCCTAGTTCGGAGGGCTGAGTCCTACTGGGTGGGCTGAGTCCTAGTGGGTGGGCTGAGTCCTAGTGGGTGGCTGAGTCCTACTGGGTGGGCTGAGTTCTAGTGCGAGGGCCGAGTCCTAGTGGGTGGGCTGAGTCCTAGTGGGTGGGCTGAGTTCTAGTGCGAGGGCTGAGTCCTACTGGGTGGACTGAGTCCTACTGGGTGGGCTGAGTCCTAGTGGGTGGGCTGAGTCCTAGTGGGTGGGCTGAGTCCTAGTGGGTGGGCTGAGTTCTAGTGCGAGGCTGAGTCCTACTGGGTGGACTGAGTCCTACTGGGTGGGCTGAGTCCTACTGGGTGGGCTGAGTCCTACTGGGTGGACTGAGTCCTACTGGGTGGGCTGAGTCCTACTGGGTGGACTGAGTCCTAGTGGGTGGGCTGAGTCCTAGTGGGAGGGCTGAGTCCTAGTGCGAGGGCTGAATCCTAGTGCGAAGGCTGAATCCTACTGGGTGGGCTGAGTCCTAGTGCGAGGGCTGAATCCTAGTTCGAGGGCTGAGTCCTACTGGGTGGGCTGAGTCCTAGTGGGTGGGCTGAGTCCTAGTGGGTGGCTGTGTCCTACTGGGTGGGCTGAGTCCTACTGGGTGGGCTGAGTCCTACTGGGTGGGCTGAATCCTAGTTCGAGGGCTGAGTCCTAGTGGGTGGACTGAGTCCTAGTGGGTGGACTGAATCCTAGTGGGTGGGCTGAGTCCTAGTGCGAGGGCTGAATCCTAGTTCGAGGGCTGAGTCCTACTGGGTGGGCTGAGTCCTACTGGGTGGGCTGAGTCCTAGTGGGTGGGCTGAGTCCTACTGGGTGGGCTGAGTCCTACTGGGTGGGCTGAGTCCTACTGGGTGGGCTGAGTCCTAGTGGGTGGACTGAGTCCTAGTGGGAGGGCTGAGTCCTAGTGCGAGGGCTGAATCCTACAGCGTGGGCTGAGTCCTACTGGGTGGGCTGAGTCCTACTGGGTGGGCTGAGTCCTAGTGCGAGGGCCGAGTCCTCGTGCGAGGGCTGAGTCCTACAGCGTGGGCTTTGTCCTGCAGAAGGCCGGCAGCCTGGGAGAACGAGACACTATCGTTCATCACACCTTGTAACTCTTTTGCAGTAAAATCTCATAACCCAAGGAGTTCTCTGCAGCTACAACCACAACATCTATTTTCAGGTGATTTATGTTCCATTTCTGCGGTACAGTTGATAACCATGGCTATGAATGCGAAGAAAGCAACCTTAATGAAACACATCTTATTCCTGTCACTCTCTATTGGCCTCGTCATTCTCCCAGGGAGCCAATCAGGATCCCTCAAACCTGGACCCATCTTCCTCTACTACTCTCTTCCCTGCATGTGAAGGTTTATTCAGAGAAAATGACTCAAGCAAAAGTGAAAGCCACCCAGTAAAAAAAAATATTGAGTAAAGGTCTAAAAGTATTCGTTTTTAAATATACTGAAGTATCAAAATTAAATGTAATTGATAAAATATACTTTAGTATCAAAAGTAAAAGTAGAAATCATTTCAAATTCCTTATGATAAGCAAACCAGACGGCATCATTTTATAGTTACATTTTTATTTTTATTACGGAGAGCGTAATAAAAAGTCTAATTTATTTATTTATTTTATACACCTTCTGAAATATAGGCCTACAGCGCATTAATAAAATTACCCAAATAAACCTGCAGTTCAGCATCAATACCACACAGCAGCAGCAGAGATTCATAGGTTGATGCCGAGAACCAGAGGAACAGACAGTCTACATAACAGCCAGTCTACATAACTGACAGTCTACATAACTGACAGTCTAAATAACTGACAGTCTACATAATGGACAGTCTACATAATGGACAGTCTACATAATGGACAGTCTACATAACTGCCAGTCTACATAACAGACAGTCTACATAATGGACGGTCTACATAATGGACAGTCTACATAAAGGTCTACTGATAATGGACAGTCTACATAACTGACAGTCTACATAACAGACAGTCTACATAATGGACAGTCTACATAATGGACAGTCTACATAAACAGTCTACATAATGGACAGTCTACATAACGGACAGTCTATATAACTGACAGTCTACATAATGGACAGTCTACATAATGGACAGTCTACATAAGTCTAGGACAGGGACAGTCTACATAATGGACAGTCTACATAAAGGACACGGTCTACATAATGGACGGTCTACATAACTGACAGTCTACATAATGGATGGTCTACATAACTGACAGTCTACAAAATTGGGACATTCTACATAAAGGACAGTCTACATAACTGACAGTCTACATAAAGTACGGTCTACATAACGGACAGTCTACATAAAGTACAGTCTACATAACTGACAGTCTACATAATGGACATCAGGTCTACTTAACTGACAGTCTACATAACTGACAGTCTACATAACTGACAGTCTACATAATGGACGGTCTACATAACTGACAGTCTACATAACTGACAGTCTACACAAAGGACAGTCTACATAATGGACGGTCTACATAACTGACAGTCTACATAACTGACAGTCTACATAAAGGACAGTCTACATAACTGACAGTCTACATAATGGACAGTCTACATAACTGACAGTCTACATAACTGACAGTCTACATAATGGACAGTCTACATAACGGACAGTCTACATAACTGACAGTCTACATAACTGACAGTCTACATCTACATAATGGACGGTCTACATAACTGACAGTCTACATAATGGACAGTCTACATAACTGGACAGTCTACATAACTGACAGTCTACATAATGGACAGTCTACATAACTGACAGTCTACATAACTGACAGTCTACATAATGGACAGTCTACATAACTGACAGTCCACATAACTGACAGTCTACATAATGGACAGTCTACATAACTGACAGGCTACATAAAGGACGGTCTGCATATTGGACGGTCTACATAACTGACAGTCTACATAATGGACGGTCTACATAACTGACAGTCTACACAAAGGACAGTCTACATAAAGGACAGTCTACATGACTGACAGTCTACATAAAGGACGGTCTACATAAAGCACGGTCTACATATTGGACGGTCTACATAACTGACAGTCTACATAATGGATGTCTACATAACTGACAGTCTACAAAAAGGACAGTCTACATAAAGGACAGTCTACATAACTGACAGTCTACATAAAGTACGGTCTACATAACGGACAGTCTACATAAAGTACAGTCTATATAACCGACAGTCTACATAATGGACGGTCTACATAACTGACGGTCTACATAACTGCCAATCTTTTGAACACTAATCAATTAGTGGAGGAAGCTGAGGGGGAGGAAGGCTCATAATAATGGCTGGAACGGAGCTAATGGAATGGCATCCCACTATGTGTTTGATGTATTTGACACCCTTCCACCTGTTCCGCTCCAGCCATTACCACGAGCCTGTCCTCCTCAATTAAGGTGCCACCAATCTCCTGTGTAATCAATATTATACAGTTTAATCAACGAATCAACAACGTATTTATGTCGTTTTATGAATTAATCAACAACGTAGTTCTACAGGAACTACGGAGTTTAGCCTGAACCATGGAAAACAGGCCCAGACCTTTATTTCTCCTCCACCAAACTTTACAGTTGGCACTATGCATTCGGGGAGGTAGCGTTCTCCTAGGATCCGCCAAGCCCTTATTTGTCCGTTGGACTGCCAGATGGTGAAGCGTGATTCATCACTCCAGAAAACGCATTTCCACTGCTCCAGAGTCCAATAGCGGTGAGCTTTACACCACTCCAGCCAACACTTGACATTGAGCATGGTGATCTTAGGCTTGTGTGCGGCTACTCTGCCATGGAAACCCATTTCACGAAGCTCCCGACGAACAGTTCTTGTGCTGACGTTGCTTCCAGAGGCGCTACATGCTTCAGCACTCTGCGGCCCGTTCTGTGAGCTTGTGTGGCCTACCACTTCGGGGCTAAGTCATTGTTGCTCCTAGACATTTCCACCTCACAATAACAGCACTTACAGTTGACCGGGGTCAGCTCTAGCAGGGTAGAAATTTGACAAACTGACTTCTTGGAAAGGTGGCATTCTATGACGTTGCCACGTTGAAAGTCACTGAGCTCTTCAGTAAGGCCATTCTACTGCCAATGTTTGACTATGGAGATTGCATGGCTGGGTGCTCGATTGTATACGCCTGTCAGCAACGGGTGTGGCTGTAATAGACGAATCCACTAATATGAAGGGGTGTCCACATACTTTTGGTTATATATAGTCTGTCAAGTTCTCTTTATTCATTCATTCGTCCTCATTCCTCCATTTTTATTAGCAAACTGTGAGTAGAAGATGAGTAGGTAGATCAAACTCAGTTGAACGCTGTCCATGGTGCTGAAGCACTTACTGATATCTATCTCTGTCTCTCTCTATGTCTGTCTCTGTCTCTTTCTCTCTCCCTGTCACTCCCTGTTTCTCTGTCTCTCTCTCTCTCTCTCTCTCTCTCTCTCTCTCTCTCTCTCCCTGTCTCTGTGTGTCTCTCTCTCTGTCTCTCTCTCTCCCTGTCTCTGTCTGTCTCTCTGTCTCTCTCTCTCCCTGTCTCTGTGTCTCTCTCTCTCTCTCTCCCTGTCTCTCCCTGTCTCTCTCTCTCCCTGGCTCTCTCTCTCTTTCTCTCTTGCTCTATGTCTCTGTCTCTGTGTCTCTCCCTCTCCCTCTCTCTCCGTCTCTGTAGTTCTCTCCCTCTCCCTGTCTCTCCCTGTCTCTGTCTCTCTCTGTCTCTCTCTGTCTCTCTCGGTCTCTCTTTGCGAAATGCATATTCTTCTCAAAATGGTTAGCTATTAAATGCACACATCTTGATCTCCCTCTTATCATAGGCTAATAGAAGAATCTAGAAAAACCATTAGGTGATCACCTAGCTCACGGACAGCAAACTCCTCTCATGCATATGCGTGCTGCCACAACTGTATAATGCCACTTGGAATGTACTCAATGGGCGTATTACAGAGGTAAAATTGGTTTTTCACTGGATATTCTGTGGATATTAGGTTAATAGCTATTGGACAATTCATGTCATGACTACTTTATATATGTATGTATATATATATATATATATGTGTGTGTGTGTGTGCCCATGACGATCTATATATGTATATATATATATATATATATATATATATATATATATATATATATATATATTTGTCTAATAGCTATTGAAGATTGAAAGCTAAAAAAATAAATAATGAAATTTCAACAACAAAAAGCAGTGGATTTTTGTCCATCCTCCACTGACTCAGAATAAATAATTATCATTGTCATGACATGCTTTGTGTAAGAGCCATTGCTGTTTGAAATCTGAAATCATATTTTTATTTTTTATTTTTTTAAGGTGTGGATTTTTCTGCATCTATCCTTGATTCAGAATATACCATCTTCATAGTCATGGCACGCTTGGTTCAATGGCTGTTGACAAGAGAAACCCGAATATCCAATATAAAACGAATTTTACCTCGGTCACTTCATAGAGAGGACACCACGGTAGTCTAGGTTAGTCTACGGAACGAAGAACACTTGATAGCAATAAATAAATAATTAAAGAAAGAAAAGCGGATTATAGTCATTGTTTTGAAACCCAGAGGCCGAAAAATTGTGGATTACCGGTCAACGCGCGAGGTCGTCTCGTCGAACCGGAGCGATGTCTGTCGCGGGGCTGAAAAAGCAGTTCCACAAAGCCACTCAGGTAGATTTCGGTTAACGAATCTTTGTTTTTTTCGGTGCTTTTATCGGGGTAGACTATTTCTTAGGTGATGATAGGTGATCAAATCAGCTACAGTGAATACAATGGCTGCTATTCTTAAATAATTGTCTGAGCTTTATTGTGATAGAGGTTTTCAGGCAATATCTCATTAGGCTACATTGTCTATCTGTGCCTGGCTCCCAAGCCCATAGGCCTAGGCTACCACCACTAGCCTACAGACATAGCTGTCATTTGTCCAGCTAAATACCTATAGTTTAATAAAGGCCTGTCTATCTCATCTCTTGAGCGAAGCATGCATCGCATTCTCTCTCAGGTTGACATTATAGACGGGTCAGCGCTGCATGAAGTCGTTCGTGGTCCCCAGGTAGAGTAGCTGCCGCTGCTTTTACAGCAGTTGGGGATCCTAATCAAATACTAATACAAGGAGCACGATAAAATTGCTTAGAAGCACACAGGCCACAGATCCGTGCCCCAATATGGACCAATTGACAGCTCCCCTCCCTTCCTCCATCGCTTCCTTCATTCCTCCCTTCCAGGCAGTCACCAAGCCAGAAGTCTGTTCAAAAGCGTTTACGATCAGCTAGAAATGTATCGTGATTTTATGTTACATAGCTGACAGACACCATTCCTGTTACTGTCTATTTTATATTTCTATCTGCAACGTTCAGTGTGTTTTCTCGTCCATGAATGAATACACCCACATGGAATGATAGACCAACAATGGCTGAACTATATCACCTGACCCTGGCTCCAGTCTGTGACTACAGTTGGCTCTAGTCTGTGACTACAGTTGGCTCCAGTCTGTGACTACAGTTGGCTCCAGTCTGTGACTACAGTTGGCTCCAGTCTGTGACTACAGTTGGCTCCAGTCTGTGACTACAGTTGGCTCCAGTCTGTGACTACAGTTGGCTCTAGTCTGTGACTACAGTTGGCTCCAGTCTGTGACTACAGTTGGCTCTAGTCTGTGACTACAGTTGGCTCTCTAGTCTGTGACTACAGTTGGCTCTCTAGTCTGTGACTACAGTTGGCTCCAGTCTGTGACTACAGTTGGCTCCAGTCTGTGACTACAGTTGACTCTAGTCTGTATTGGCTCTAGTCTCTGACTACAGTTGGCTCTAGTCTGTGACTACAGTTGGCTCCAGTCTGTGACTACAGTTGGCTCTAGTCTGTGACTACAGTTGGCTCCAGTCTGTGACTACAGTTGGCTCTAGTCTGTGACTACAGTTGGCTCCAGTCTGTGACTACAGTTGGCTCTAGTCTGTGACTACAGTTGGCTCCAGTCTGTGACTACAGTTGGCTCTAGTCTGTGACTACAGTTGGCTCCAATCTGTGACTACAGTTGGCTCTCTAGTCTGTGACTACAGTTGGCTCCAGTCTGTGACTACAGTTTGCTCCAGTCTGTGACAACAGTTGGCTCCAGTCTGTGACTACAGTTGGCTCCAGTCTGTGACTACAGTTGGCTCCAGTCTGTGACTACAGTTGGCTCCAGTCTGTGACTACAGTTGGCTCCAGTCTGTGACTACAGTTGGCTCTAGTCAGTGACGACAGTTGGCTCTAGTCTGTGAATACAGTTGGTTCTAGTCTGTGACTACAGTTGGCTCTCGTCTGTGACTACTGTTTGCTCCAGTCTGTGACTACAGTTGGCTCTCTAGTCTGTGACTACAGTTGGCTCCAGTCTGTGACTACAGTTGGCTCTCTAGTCTGTGACTACAGTTGGCTCCAGTCTGTGACTACAGTTGGCTCCAGTCTGTGACTACAGTTGGCTCTCTAGTCTGTGACTACAGTTGGCTCTAGTCTGTGACTACAGTTGGCTCCAGTCTGTGACTACAGTTGGCGCTCTAGTCTGTGACTACAGTTGTGCTCATTTGGCTCCAGTCTGTGACTACAGTTGGCTCTACAGTTGTCTCTCGTCTGTGACTACTGTTGGCTCCAGTCTGTGACTACAGTTGGCTCTCTAGTCTGTGACTACAGTTGGCTCCAGTCTGTGACTACAGTTGGCTCTCTAGTCTGTGACTACAGTTGGCTCCAGTCTGTGACTACAGTTGTCTGTGACTCAGTTGGCTCCAGTCTGTGACTACAGTTGGCTCTAGTCTGTGACTAGGCTCTGTCTGTGACTACAGTTGGCTCTAGTCTGTGACTACAGTTGAGTCTGTGACAGTTGGCTCCAGTCTGTGACTACAGTTGGCTCTAGTCTGTGACTACAGTTGGCTCTAGTCTGTGACTACAGTTGGCTCCAGTCTGTGACTACAGTTGGCTCTAGTCTGTGACTACAGTTGGCTCCAGTCTGTGACTACAGTTGGCTCCAGTCTGTGACTACAGTTGGCTCCAGTCTGTAACTACAGTTGGCTCCAGTCTGTGACTACAGTTGGCTCCAGTCTGTGACTACAGTTGGCTCTAGTCAGTGACGACAGTTGGCTCTAGTCTGTGACTACAGTTGGCTCTGTGACTACAGTTGGCTCTCTGTGACTACAGTTGTCTCTCGTCTGTGACTACAGTTGGCTCCAGTCTGTGACTACAGTTGGCTCCAGTCTGTGACTACAGTTGGCTCCAGTCTGTGACTACAGTTGGCTCTCTAGTCTGTGACTACAGTTGGCTCTAGTCTGTGACTACAGTTGGCTCCAGTCTGTGACTACAGTTGGTTCTAGTCTGTGACGACAGTTGGCTCCAGTCTGTGACAACAGTTGGCGCTCTAGTCTGTGACTACAGTTGGCGCTCTAGTCTGTGACTACATTTGGCTCCAGTCTGTGACTACAGTTGGCTCCAGTCTGTGACTACAGTTGGCTCCAGTCTGTGACTACAGTTGGCTCTAGTCTGTGACTACAGTTGGCTCTAGTCTGTGACTACAGTTGGCTCTCTAGTCTGTAACTACAGTTGGCTCTAGTCTGTGACTACAGTTGGCTCCAGTCTGTGACTACAGTTGGCTCCAGTCTGTGACTACAGTTGGCTCTAGTCTGTGACGACAGTTGGCTCCAGTCTGTGACTACAGTTGGCGCTCTAGTCTGTGACTACAGTTGGCGCTCCAGTCTGTGACTACATTTGGCTCCAGTCTGTGACTACAGTTGGCTCCAGTCTGTGACTACAGTTGGCTCCAGTCTGTGACTACAGTTGGCTCTAGTCTGTGACTACAGTTGGCTCTAGTCTGTGACTACAGTTGGCTCTCTAGTCTGTAACTACAGTTGGCTCTAGTCTGTGACTACAGTTGGCTCCAGTCTGTGACTACAGTTGGCTCTAGTCTGTGACTACAGTTGGCGCTCCAGTCTGTGACTACAGTTGGCTCCAGTCTGTGACTACAGTTGGCTCCAGTCTGTGACTACAGTTGGCTCTCTAGTCTGTGACTACAGTTGGCTCCAGTCTGTGACTACAGTTGGCTCCAGTCTGTGACTACAGTTGGCTCCAGTCTGTGACTACAGTTGACTCTAGTCTGTATTGGCTCTAGTCTCTGACTACAGTTGGCTCTAGTCTGTGACTACAGTTGGCTCCAGTCTGTGACTACAGTTGGCTCTAGTCTGTGACTACAGTTGGCTCCAGTCTGTGACTACAGTTGGCTCTAGTCTGTGACTACAGTTGGCGCTCCAGTCTGTGACTACAGTTGGCGCTCCAGTCTGTGACTACAGTTGGCTCCAGTCTGTGACTACAGTTGGCTCTCTAGTCTGTGACTACAGTTGGCTCCAGTCTGTGACTACAGTTGGTTCCAGTCTGTGACTACAGTTGGCTCCAGTCTGTGACTACAGTTGACTCTAGTCTGTATTGGCTCTAGTCTCTGACTACAGTTGGCTCTAGTCTGTGACTACAGTTGGCTCCAGTCTGTGACTACAGTTGGCTCCAGTCTGTGACTACAGTTGGCTCTCTAGTCTGTGACTACAGTTGGCTCCAGTCTGTGACTACAGTTGGTTCCAGTCTGTGACTACAGTTGGCTCCAGTCTGTGACTACAGTTGACTCTAGTCTGTATTGGCTCTAGTCTCTGACTACAGTTGGCTCTAGTCTGTGACTACAGTTGGCTCCAGTCTGTGACTACAGTTGGCTCTAGTCTGTGACTTCTGTTGGCTCTCTAGTCTGTGACTACAGTTGGCTCCAGTATGTGACTACAGTTGGCTCCAGTCTGTGACTACAGTTGGCTCCAGTCTGTGACTACAGTTGGCTCTAGTCTGTGACGACAGTTGGCTCCAGTCTGTGACTACAGTTGGCGTCTGTGACTAGTCTGTGACTACAGTTGGCGCTCCAGTCTGTGACTACATTTGGCTCCAGTCTGTGACTACAGTTGGCTCCAGTCTGTGACTACAGTTGGCTCTCTAGTCTGTGACTACAGTTGGCTCCAGTCTGTGACTACAGTTGGCTCCAGTCTGTGACTACAGTTGGCTCTAGTCTGTGACTACAGTTGGCTCTAGTCTGTGACTACAGTTGGCTCTCTAGTCTGTAACTACAGTTGGCTCCAGTCTGTGACTACAGTTGGCTCCAGTCTGTGACTACAGTTGGCTCTAGTCTGTGACTACAGTTGGCGCTCCAGTCTGTGACTACAGTTGGCTCCAGTCTGTGACTACAGTTGGCTCCAGTCTGTGACTACAGTTGGCTCTCTAGTCTGTGACTACAGTTGGCTCCAGTCTGTGACTACAGTTGGCTCCAGTCTGTGACTACAGTTGGCTCCAGTCTGTGACTACAGTTGACTCTAGTCTGTATTGGCTCTAGTCTCTGACTACAGTTGGCTCTAGTCTGTGACTACAGTTGGCTCCAGTCTGTGACTACAGTTGGCTCTAGTCTGTGACTACAGTTGGCTCCAGTCTGTGACTACAGTTGGCTCTAGTCTGTGACTACAGTTGGCGCTCCAGTCTGTGACTACAGTTGGCGCTCCAGTCTGTGACTACAGTTGGCTCCAGTCTGTGACTACAGTTGGCTCTCTAGTCTGTGACTACAGTTGGCTCCAGTCTGTGACTACAGTTGGTTCCAGTCTGTGACTACAGTTGGCTCCAGTCTGTGACTACAGTTGACTCTAGTCTGTATTGGCTCTAGTCTCTGACTACAGTTGGCTCTAGTCTGTGACTACAGTTGGCTCCAGTCTGTGACTACAGTTGGCTCTAGTCTGTGACTACTGTTGGCTCTCTAGTCTGTGACTACAGTTGGCTCCAGTATGTGACTACAGTTGGCTCCAGTCTGTGACTACAGTTGGCTCCAGTCTGTGACTACAGTTGGCTCTAGTCTGTGACGACAGTTGGCTCTAGTCTGTGACTACAGTTGGCTCCAGTCTGTGACTACAGTTGGCGCTCTAGTCTGTGACTACAGTTGGCGCTCTAGTCTGTGACTACAGTTGGCTCCAGTCTGTGACTACAGTTGGCTCTAGTCTGTTACTACAGTTGGCTCTAGTCTGTGACTACAGTTGGCTCCAGTCTGTGACTACAGTTGGCTCTAGTCTGTGACTACAGTTGGCGCTCCAGTCTGTGACTACAGTTGGCTCCAGTCTGTGACTACAGTTGGCTCCAGTCTGTGACTACAGTTGGCTCCAGTCTGTGACTACAGTTGGCTCTAGTCTGTGACTACAGTTGGCTCTCTAGTCTGTGACTACAGTTGGCTCCAGTCTGTGACTACAGTTGGCTCTAGTCTGTGACTACAGTTGGCTCTAGTCTGTGACTACAATTGGCTCCAGTCTGTGACTACAGTTGGCTCCAGTCTGTGACTACAGTTGGCTCTAGTCAGTGACTACAGTTGGCTCTAGCCTGTGACTACAGTTGGCTCCAGTCAGTGACTACAGTTGGCTCCAGTCTGTGACTACAGTTGGCTCTAGTCTGTGACTACAGTTGGCTCTCTAGTCTGTGACTACAGTTGGCTCTAGTCTGTGACCACAGTTGGCTCTAGTCAGAGACTACAGTTGGCTCCAGTCTGTGACTACAGTTGGCTCTAGTCTGTGACTACAGTTGGCTCTCTAGTCTGTGACTACAGTTGGCTCTAGTCTGTGACCACAGTTGGCTCTAGTCAGAGACTACAGTTGGCTCCAGTCTGTGACTACAGTTGGCTCTCTAGTCTGTGACTACAGTTGGCTACAGTCTGTGACTACAGTTGGCTCTAGTCTGTGACTACAGTTGGCTCCAGTCTGTGACTACAGTTGGCTCTAGTCTGTGACTACAGTTGGCTCCAGTCTGTGACTACAGTTGGCTCTAGTCTGTGACTACAGTTGGCTCCAGTCTGTGACTACAGTTGGCTCTAGTCTGTGACTACAGTTGGCTCCAATCTGTGACTACAGTTGGCTCTCTAGTCTGTGACTACAGTTGGCTCCAGTCTGTGACTACAGTTTGCTCCAGTCTGTGACAACAGTTGGCTCCAGTCTGTGACTACAGTTGGCTCCAGTCTGTAACTACAGTTGGCTCCAGTCTGTGACTACAGTTGGCTCCAGTCTGTGACTACAGTGTCTAGTCAGTGACACAGTTGGCTCTAGTCTGTGACTACAGTTGGCTCTCGTCTGTGACTACTGTTTGCTCCAGTCTGTGACTACAGTTGGCTCTCTAGTCTGTGACTACAGTTGGCTCCAGTCTGTGACTACAGTTGGCTCTAGTCTGTGACTACAGTTGTCTCTCGTCTGTGACTACAGTTGGCTCCAGTCTGTGACTACAGTTGGCTCTAGTCAGTCTTGGTTCTAGTCTGTGACTACAGTTGGCTCTAGTCTGTGACTACAGTTGGCTCCAGTCTGTGACTACAGTTGGCTCTCTAGTCTGTGACTACAGTTGGCTCCAGTCTGTGACTACAGTTGGCTCCAGTCTGTGACTACAGTTGGCTCTCTAGTCTGTGACTACAGTTGGCTCTAGTCTGTGACTACAGTTGGCTCCAGTCTGTGACTACAGTTGGCTCTCTAGTCTGTGACTACAGTTGGCGCTCTAGTCTGTGACTACAGTTGGCTCCAGTCTGTGACTACAGTTGGCTCTAGTCTGTGACTACAGTTGTCTCTCGTCTGTGACTACTGTTTGTCCAGTCTGTGACTACAGTTGGCTCTCTAGTCTGTGACTACAGTTGGCTCCAGTCTGTGACTACAGTTGGCTCTCTAGTCTGTGACTACAGTTGGCTCCAGTCTGTGACTACAGTTGGCTCCAGTCTGTGACTACAGTTGGCTCCAGTCTGTGACTACAGTTGGCTCCAGTCTGTGACTACAGTTGACTCTAGTCTGTATTGGCTCTAGTCTCTGACTACAGTTGGCTCTAGTCTGTGACTACAGTTGGCTCCAGTCTGTGACTACAGTTGGCTCTAGTCTGTGACTACAGTTGGCTCTAGTCTGTGACTACAGTTGGCTCCAGTCTGTGACTACAGTTGGCTCTCTAGTCTGTGACTACAGTTGGCTCCAGTCTGTGACTACAGTTGGCTCCAGTCTGTGACAACAGTTGGCTCCAGTCTGTGACTACAGTTGGCTCCAGTCTGTGACTACAGTTGGCTCTAGTCAGTGACGACAGTTGGCTCTAGTCTGTGAATACAGTTGGTTCTAGTCTGTGACTACAGTTGGCTCTCGTCTGTGACTACAGTTGTCTCTCGTCTGTGACTACAGTTGGCTCCAGTCTGTGACTACAGTTGGCTCCAGCCTGTGACTACAGTTGGCTCCAGTCTGTGACTACAGTTGGCTCCAGTCTGTGACTACAGTTGGCTCCAGTCTGTGACTACAGTTGGCTCTCTAGTCTGTGACTACAGTTGGCTCTAGTCTGTGACTACAGTTGGCTCCAGTCTGTGACTACAGTTGGTTCTAGTCTGTGACGACAGTTGGCTCCAGTCTGTGACAACAGTTGGCGCTCTAGTCTGTGACTACAGTTGGCGCTCTAGTCTGTGACTACATTTGGCTCCAGTCTGTGACTACAGTTGGCTCCAGTCTGTGACTACAGTTGGCTCCAGTCTGTGACTACAGTTGGCTCTAGTCTGTGACTACAGTTGGCTCTAGTCTGTGACTACAGTTGGCTCTCTAGTCTGTAACTACAGTTGGCTCTAGTCTGTGACTACAGTTGGCTCCAGTCTGTGACTACAGTTGGCGCTCCAGTCTGTGACTACAGTTGGCTCCAGTCTGTGACTACAGTTGGTTCTAGTCTGTGACTACAGTTGGCTCTCGTCTGTGACTACAGTTGGCTCTCGTCTGTGACTACAGTTGGCTCCAGTCTGTGACTACAGTTGGCTCCAGCCTGTGACTACAGTTGGCTCCAGTCTGTGACTACAGTTGGCTCCAGTCTGTGACTACAGTTGGCTCCAGTCTGTGACTACAGTTGGCTCCAGTCTGTGACTACAGTTGGCTCTCTAGTCTGTGACTACAGTTGGCTCTAGTCTGTGACTACAGTTGGCTCCAGTCTGTGACTACAGTTGGTTCTAGTCTGTGACGACAGTTGGCTCCAGTCTGTGACAACAGTTGGCGCTCTAGTCTGTGACTACAGTTGGCGCTCTAGTCTGTGACTACATTTGGCTCCAGTCTGTGACTACAGTTGGCTCCAGTCTGTGACTACAGTTGGCTCCAGTCTGTGACTACAGTTGGCTCTAGTCTGTGACTACAGTTGGCTCTAGTCTGTGACTACAGTTGGCTCTCTAGTCTGTAACTACAGTTGGCTCTAGTCTGTGACTACAGTTGGCTCCAGTCTGTGACTACAGTTGGCTCTAGTCTGTGACTACAGTTGGTGCTCCAGTCTGTGACTACAGTTGGCTCCAGTCTGTGACTACAGTTGGCTCCAGTCTGTGACTACAGTTGGCTCTAGTCTGTGACTACAGTTGGCTCCAGTCTGTGACTACAGTTGGTTCCAGTCTGTGACTACAGTTGGCTCCAGTCTGTGACTACAGTTGACTCTAGTCTGTATTGGCTCTAGTCTCTGACTACAGTTGGCTCTAGTCTGTGACTACAGTTGGCTCCAGTCTGTAACTACAGTTGGCTCTAGTCTGTGACTACTGTTGGCTCTCTAGTCTGTGACTACAGTTGGCTCCAGTATGTGACTACAGTTGGCTCCAGTCTGTGACTACAGTTGGCTCCAGTCTGTGACTACAGTTGGCTCTAGTCTGTGACGACAGTTGGCTCCAGTCTGTGACTACAGTTGGCGCTCTAGTCTGTGACTACAGTTGGCGCTCCAGTCTGTGACTACATTTGGCTCCAGTCTGTGACTACAGTTGGCTCCAGTCTGTGACTACAGTTGGCTCTCTAGTCTGTGACTACAGTTGGCTCCAGTCTGTGACTACAGTTGGCTCCAGTCTGTGACTACAGTTGGCTCTCTAGTCTGTGACTACAGTTGGCTCTAGTCTGTGACTACAGTTGGCTCTCTAGTCTGTAACTACAGTTGGCTCTAGTCTGTGACTACAGTTGGCTCCAGTCTGTGACTACAGTTGGCTCTAGTCTGTGACTACAGTTGGCGCTCCAGTCTGTGACTACAGTTGGCTCCAGTCTGTGACTACAGTTGGCTCCAGTCTGTGACTACAGTTGGCTCTCTAGTCTGTGACTACAGTTGGCTCCAGTCTGTGACTACAGTTGGCTCCAGTCTGTGACTACAGTTGGCTCCAGTCTGTGACTACAGTTGACTCTAGTCTGTATTGGCTCTAGTCTCTGACTACAGTTGGCTCTAGTCTGTGACTACAGTTGGCTCTAGTCTGTGACTACAGTTGTCTCTCGTCTGTGACTACAGTTGGCTCCAGTCTGTGACTACAGTTGGCTCTAGTCAGTGACGACAGTTGGTTCTAGTCTGTGACTACAGTTGGCTCTAGTCTGTGACTACAGTTGGCTCCAGTCTGTGACTACAGTTGGCTCTCTAGTCTGTGACTACAGTTGGCTCCAGTCTGTGACTACAGTTGGCTCCAGTCTGTGACTACAGTTGGCTCTCTAGTCTGTGACTACAGTTGGCTCTAGTCTGTGACTACAGTTGGCTCCAGTCTGTGACTACAGTTGGCGCTCTAGTCTGTGACTACAGTTGGCGCTCTAGTCTGTGACTACATTTGGCTCCAGTCTGTGACTACAGTTGGCTCTAGTCTGTGACTACAGTTGTCTCTCGTCTGTGACTACTGTTTGCTCCAGTCTGTGACTACAGTTGGCTCTCTAGTCTGTGACTACAGTTGGCTCCAGTCTGTGACTACAGTTGGCTCTCTAGTCTGTGACTACAGTTGGCTCCAGTCTGTGACTACAGTTGGCTCCAGTCTGTGACTACAGTTGGCTCCAGTCTGTGACTACAGTTGGCTCCAGTCTGTGACTACAGTTGACTCTAGTCTGTATTGGCTCTAGTCTCTGACTACAGTTGGCTCTCTAGTCTGTGACTACAGTTGGCTCCAGTCTGTGACTACAGTTGGCTCCAGTCTGTGACTACAGTTGGCTCCAGTCTGTGACTACAGTTGGCTCCAGTCTGTGACTACAGTTGGCTCTAGTCTGTGACTACAGTTGGCTCTAGTCTGTGACTACAGTTGGCTCCAGTCTGTGACTACAGTTGGCTCTCTAGTCTGTGACTACAGTTGGCTCCAGTCTGTGACTACAGTATGCTCCAGTCTGTGACAACAGTTGGCTCCAGTCTGTGACTACAGTTGGCTCCAGTCTGTGACTACAGTTGGCTCTAGTCAGTGACGACAGTTGATTCTAGTCTGTGAATACAGTTGGTTCTAGTCTGTGACTACAGTTGGCTCTCGTCTGTGACTACAGTTGTCTCTCGTCTGTGACTACAGTTGGCTCCAGTCTGTGACTACAGTTGGCTCCAGCCTGTGACTACAGTTGGCTCCAGTCTGTGACTACAGTTGGCTCCAGTCTGTGACTACAGTTGGCTCCAGTCTGTGACTACAGTTGGCTCTCTAGTCTGTGACTACAGTTGGCTCTAGTCTGTGACTACAGTTGGCTCCAGTCTGTGACTACAGTTGGTTCTAGTCTGTGACGACAGTTGGCTCCAGTCTGTGACAACAGTTGGCGCTCTAGTCTGTGACTACAGTTGGCGCTCTAGTCTGTGACTACATTTGGCTCCAGTCTGTGACTACAGTTGGCTCCAGTCTGTGACTACAGTTGGCTCCAGTCTGTGACTACAGTTGGCTCTAGTCTGTGACTACAGTTGGCTCTAGTCTGTGACTACAGTTGGCTCTCTAGTCTGTAACTACAGTTGGCTCTAGTCTGTGACTACAGTTGGCTCCAGTCTGTGACTACAGTTGGCGCTCCAGTCTGTGACTACAGTTGGCTCCAGTCTGTGACTACAGTTGGTTCTAGTCTGTGACTACAGTTGGCTCTCGTCTGTGACTACAGTTGGCTCTCGTCTGTGACTACAGTTGGCTCCAGTCTGTGACTACAGTTGGCTCCAGCCTGTGACTACAGTTGGCTCCAGTCTGTGACTACAGTTGGCTCCAGTCTGTGACTACAGTTGGCTCCAGTCTGTGACTACAGTTGGCTCCAGTCTGTGACTACAGTTGGCTCTCTAGTCTGTGACTACAGTTGGCTCTAGTCTGTGACTACAGTTGGCTCCAGTCTGTGACTACAGTTGGTTCTAGTCTGTGACGACAGTTGGCTCCAGTCTGTGACAACAGTTGGCGCTCTAGTCTGTGACTACAGTTGGCGCTCTAGTCTGTGACTACATTTGGCTCCAGTCTGTGACTACAGTTGGCTCCAGTCTGTGACTACAGTTGGCTCCAGTCTGTGACTACAGTTGGCTCTAGTCTGTGACTACAGTTGGCTCTAGTCTGTGACTACAGTTGGCTCTCTAGTCTGTAACTACAGTTGGCTCTAGTCTGTGACTACAGTTGGCTCCAGTCTGTGACTACAGTTGGCTCTAGTCTGTGACTACAGTTGGTGCTCCAGTCTGTGACTACAGTTGGCTCCAGTCTGTGACTACAGTTGGCTCCAGTCTGTGACTACAGTTGGCTCTCTAGTCTGTGACTACAGTTGGCTCCAGTCTGTGACTACAGTTGGCTCCAGTCTGTGACTACAGTTGGCTCCAGTCTGTGACTACAGTTGACTCTAGTCTGTATTGGCTCTAGTCTCTGACTACAGTTGGCTCTAGTCTGTGACTACAGTTGGCTCCAGTCTGTGACTACAGTTGGCTCTAGTCTGTGACTACAGTTGGCTCCAGTCTGTGACTACAGTTGGCTCTAGTCTGTGACTACAGTTGGCTCCAGTCTGTGACTACAGTTGGTTCCAGTCTGTGACTACAGTTGGCTCCAGTCTGTGACTACAGTTGACTCTAGTCTGTATTGGCTCTAGTCTCTGACTACAGTTGGCTCTAGTCTGTGACTACAGTTGGCTCCAGTCTGTAACTACAGTTGGCTCTAGTCTGTGACTACTGTTGGCTCTCTAGTCTGTGACTACAGTTGGCTCCAGTATGTGACTACAGTTGGCTCCAGTCTGTGACTACAGTTGGCTCCAGTCTGTGACTACAGTTGGCTCTAGTCTGTGACGACAGTTGGCTCCAGTCTGTGACTACAGTTGGCGCTCTAGTCTGTGACTACAGTTGGCGCTCCAGTCTGTGACTACATTTGGCTCCAGTCTGTGACTACAGTTGGCTCCAGTCTGTGACTACAGTTGGCTCTCTAGTCTGTGACTACAGTTGGCTCCAGTCTGTGACTACAGTTGGCTCCAGTCTGTGACTACAGTTGGCTCTAGTCTGTGACTACAGTTGGCTCTAGTCTGTGACTACAGTTGGCTCTCTAGTCTGTAACTACAGTTGGCTCTAGTCTGTGACTACAGTTGGCTCCAGTCTGTGACTACAGTTGGCTCTAGTCTGTGACTACAGTTGGCGCTCCAGTCTGTGACTACAGTTGGCTCCAGTCTGTGACTACAGTTGGCTCCAGTCTGTGACTACAGTTGGCTCTCTAGTCTGTGACTACAGTTGGCTCCAGTCTGTGACTACAGTTGGCTCCAGTCTGTGACTACAGTTGGCTCCAGTCTGTGACTACAGTTGACTCTAGTCTGTATTGGCTCTAGTCTCTGACTACAGTTGGCTCTAGTCTGTGACTACAGTTGGCTCCAGTCTGTGACTACAGTTGGCTCTAGTCTGTGACTACAGTTGGCTCCAGTCTGTGACTACAGTTGGCTCTAGTCTGTGACTACAGTTGGCGCTCCAGTCTGTGACTACAGTTGGCGCTCCAGTCTGTGACTACAGTTGGCTCCAGTCTGTGACTACAGTTGGCTCTCTAGTCTGTGACTACAGTTGGCTCCAGTCTGTGACTACAGTTGGTTCCAGTCTGTGACTACAGTTGGCTCCAGTCTGTGACTACAGTTGACTCTAGTCTGTATTGGCTCTAGTCTCTGACTACAGTTGGCTCTAGTCTGTGACTACAGTTGGCTCCAGTCTGTGACTACAGTTGGCTCTAGTCTGTGACTACTGTTGGCTCTCTAGTCTGTGACTACAGTTGGCTCCAGTATGTGACTACAGTTGGCTCCAGTCTGTGACTACAGTTGGCTCTAGTCTGTTACTACAGTTGGCTCTAGTCTGTGACTACAGTTGGCTCCAGTCTGTGACTACAGTTGGCTCTAGTCTGTGACTACAGTTGGCGCTCCAGTCTGTGACTACAGTTGGCTCCAGTCTGTGACTACAGTTGGCTCCAGTCTGTGACTACAGTTGGCTCCAGTCTGTGACTACAGTTGGCTCTAGTCTGTGACTACAGTTGGCTCTCTAGTCTGTGACTACAGTTGGCTCCAGTCTGTGACTACAGTTGGCTCTAGTCTGTGACTACAGTTGGCTCTAGTCTGTGACTACAATTGGCTCCAGTCTGTGACTACAGTTGGCTCCAGTCTGTGACTACAGTTGACTCTAGTCAGTGACTACAGTTGGCTCTAGCCTGTGACTACAGTTGGCTCCAGTCAGTGACTACAGTTGGCTCCAGTCAGTGACTACAGTTGGCTCCAGTCTGTGACTACAGTTGGCTCTAGTCTGTGACTACAGTTGGCTCTCTAGTCTGTGACTACAGTTGGCTCTAGTCTGTGACCACAGTTGGCTCTAGTCAGAGACTACAGTTGGCTCCAGTCTGTGACTACAGTTGGCTCTAGTCTGTGACTACAGTTGGCTCTCTAGTCTGTGACTACAGTTGGCTCTAGTCTGTGACCACAGTTGGCTCCAGTCTGTGACTACAGTTGGCTCTCTAGTCTGTGACTACAGTTGGCTACAGTCTGTGACTACAGTTGGCTCCAGTCTGTGACTACAGTTGGCTCCAGTCTGTGACTACAGTTGGTTCCAGTCTGTGACTACAGTTGGTTCCAGTCTGTGACAACAGTTGGCGCTCTAGTCTGTGACTACAGTTGGCGCTCTAGTCTGTGACTACATTTGGCTCCAGTCTGTGACTACAGTTGGCTCCAGTCTGTGACTACAGTTGGCTCCAGTCTGTGACTACAGTTGGCTCCAGTCTGTGACTACAGTTGGCTCCAGTCTGTGACTACAGTTGGCTCCAGTCTGTGACTACAGTTGGCTCTCGTCTGTGACTACAGTTGGCTCTCTAGTCTGTGACTACAGTTGGCTCCAGTCTGTGACTACAGTTGGCTCTAGTCTGTGACTACAGTTGGCTCTAGTCGGTGACTACAGTTGGCTCCAGTCAGTGACTGCAGTTGGCTCCAGTCAGTGACTACAGTTGGCTCTAGTCTGTGAATACAGTTGGCTCCAGTCTGTGACTACAGTTGGCTCCAGTCTGTGACTACAGTTGTCTCTCGTCTGTGACTACAGTTGGCTCCAGCTGTGACTACAGTTGGCTCTCTAGTCTGTGACTACAGTTGGCTCCAGTCTGTGACTACAGTTGGCTCCAGTCTGTGACTACAGTTGGCTCCAGTCTGTGACTACAGTTGACTCTAGTCTGTATTGGCTCTAGTCTCTGACTACAGTTGGCTCTAGTCTGTGACTACAGTTGGCTCTAGTCTGTGACTACTGTTGGCTCTCTAGTCTGTGACTACAGTTGGCTCCAGTATGTGACTTGGCTCCAGTCTGTGACTACATTTGGCTCCAGTCTGTGACTACAGTTGGCTCCAGTCTGTGACTACAGTTGGCTCTCTAGTCTGTGACTACAGTTGGTTCCAGTCTGTGACTACAGTTGGCTCCAGTCTGTGACTACAGTTGACTCTAGTCTGTATTGGCTCTAGTCTCTGACTACAGTTGGCTCTAGTCTGTGACTACAGTTGGCTCTAGTCTGTGACTACTGTTGGCTCTCTAGTCTGTGACTACAGTTGGCTCCAGTATGTGACTACAGTTGGCTCCAGTCTGTGACTACAGTTGGCTCCAGTCTGTGACTACAGTTGGCTCTAGTCTGTGACGACAGTTGGCTCCAGTCTGTGACTACAGTTGGCGCTCTAGTCTGTGACTACATTTGGCTCCAGTCTGTGACTACAGTTGGCTCTAGTCTGTGACTACAGTTGGCTCTCTAGTCTGTGACTACAGTTGGCTCCAGTCTGTGACTACAGTTGGCTCTAGTCTGTTACTACAGTTGGCTCTAGTCTGTGACTACAGTTGGCTCCAGTCTGTGACTACAGTTGGCTCTAGTCTGTGACTACAGTTGGCTCTCTAGTCTGTGACTACAGTTGGCTCCAGTCTGTGACTACAGTTGGCTCCAGTCTGTGACTACAGTTGGCTCCAGTCTGTGACTACAGTTGACTCTAGTCTGTATTGGCTCTAGTCTCTGACTACATTTGGCTCTAGTCTGTGACTACAGTTGGCTCCAGTCTGTGACTACAGTTGGCTCTAGTCTGTGACTACTGTTGGCTCTCTAGTCTGTGACTACAGTTGGCTCCAGTCTTTGACTACAGTTGGCTCTAGTCTGTGACTACAGTTGGCTCCAGTCTGTGACTACAGTTGGCTCCAGTCTGTGACGACAGTTGGTTCTAGTCTGTGACTACAGTTGGCTCCAGTCTGTGACAACAGTTGGCGCTCTAGTCTGTGACTACAGTTGGCGCTCTAGTCTGTGACTACATTTGGCTCCAGTCTGTGACTACAGTTGGCTCTAGTCTGTGACTACAGTTGGCTCTCTAGTCTGTGACTACAGTTGGCTCCAGTCTGTGACTACAGTTGGCTCTAGTCTGTTACTGCAGTTGGCTCTAGTCTGTGACTACAGTTGGCTCCAGTCTGTGACTACAGTTGGCTCTAGTCTGTGACTACAGTTGGCGCTCCAGTCTATGACTACAGTTGGCTCCAGTCTGTGACTACAGTTGGCTCCAGTCTGTGACTACAGTTGGCTCCAGTCTGTGACTACAGTTGGCTCTAGTCTGTGACTACAGTTGGCTCTCTAGTCTGTGACTACAGTTGGCTCCAGTCTGTGACTACAGTTGGCTCTAGTCTGTGACTACAGTTGGCTCTAGTCTGTGACTACAGTTGGCTCCAGTCTGTGACTACAGTTGGCTCCAGTCTGTGACTACAGTTGGCTCTAGTCGGTGACTACAGTTGGCTCCAGTCAGTGACTACAGTTGGCTCCAGTCAGTGACTACAGTTGGCTCTAGTCTGTGAATACAGTTGGCTCTCGTCTGTGACTACAGTTGGCTCTCGTCTGTGACTACAGTTGTCTCTCGTCTGTGACTACAGTTGGCTCCAGCCTGTGACTACAGTTGGCTCTCTAGTCTGTGACTACAGTTGGCTCCAGTCAGTGACTACAGTTGGCTCTAGTCTGTGAATACAGTTGGCTCTCGTCTGTGACTACAGTTGGCTCTCTGTGACTACAGTCTGTGACTACAGTTGTCTCTCAGTCTGTGACTACAGTTGGCTCCAGCCTGTGACTACAGTTGGCTCTCTAGTCTGTGACTACAGTTGGCTCTCTAGTCTGTGACTACAGTTGGCTCTCTAGTCTGTGACTACAGTTGGCTCCAGTCTGTGACTACAGTTGGCTCTAGTCTGTGACTACAGTTGGCTCCAGTCTGTGACTACAGTTGGTTCTAGTCTGTGACGACAGTTGGCTCCAGTCTGTGACAACAGTTGGCGCTCTAGTCTGTGACTACAGTTGGCGCTCTAGTCTGTGACTACATTTGGCTCCAGTCTGTGACTACAGTTGGCTCCAGTCTGTGACTACAGTTGGCTCTAGTCTGTGACTACAGTTGGCTCTAGTCTGTGACTACAGTTGGCTCTCTAGTCTGTAACTACAGTTGGCTCTAGTCTGTGACTACAGTTGGCTCCAGTCTGTGACTACAGTTGGCTCTAGTCTGTGACTACAGTTGGCTCCAGTCTGTGACTACAGTTGGCTCCAGTCTGTGACTACAGTTGGCTCTCTAGTCTGTGACTACAGTTGGCTCCAGTCTGTGACTACAGTTGGCTCCAGTCTGTGACTACAGTTGGCTCTGTCTGTTGACTACAGTTGGCTAGTCTGTTGGCTCTAGTCTCTGACTACAGTTGGCTCTAGTCTGTGACTACAGTTGGCTCCAGTCTGTGACTACAGTTGGCTCTAGTCTGTGACTACAGTTGGCTCCAGTCTGTAACTACAGTTGGCTCTAGTCTGTGACTACAGTTGGCGCTCCAGTCTGTGACTACAGTTGGCGCTCCAGTCTGTGACTACAGTTGGCTCCAGTCTGTGACTACAGTTGGCTCTCTAGTCTGTGACTACAGTTGGTTCCAGTCTGTGACTACAGTTGGCTCCAGTCTGTGACTACAGTTGACTCTAGTCTGTATTGGCTCTAGTCTCTGACTACAGTTGGCTCTAGTCTGTGACTACAGTTGGCTCTAGTCTGTGACTACTGTTGGCTCTCTAGTCTGTGACTACAGTTGGCTCCAGTATGTGACTACAGTTGGCTCCAGTCTGTGACTACAGTTGGCTCCAGTCTGTGACTACAGTTGGCTCTAGTCTGTGACGACAGTTGGCTCCAGTCTGTGACTACAGTTGGCGCTCTAGTCTGTGACTACAGTTGGCGCTCTAGTCTGTGACTACATTTGGCTCCAGTCTGTGACTACAGTTGGCTCTAGTCTGTGACTACAGTTGGCTCTCTATTCTGTGACTACAGTTGGCTCCAGTCTGTGACTACAGTTGGCTCTAGTCTGTTACTACAGTTGGCTCCAGTCTGTGACTACAGTTGGCTCTAGTCTGTGACTACAGTTGGCTCTAGTCTGTGACTACAGTTGGCTCCAGTCTGTGACTACAGTTGGCTCCAGTCTGTGACTACAGTTGGCTCTAGTCAGTGACTACAGTTGGCTCTAGTCTGTGACTACAGTTGGCTCCAGTCAGTGACTACAGTTGGCTCCAGTCAGTGACTACAGTTGGCTCCAGTCTGTGACTACAGTTGGCTCTAGTCTGTGACTACAGTTGGCTCTCTACAGTTGGCTCCAGTCTGTGACTACAGTTGGCTCTAGTCTGTGACCACAGTTGGCTCTGTGAGACTACAGTTGGCTCCAGTCTGTGACTACAGTTGGCTCCAGTCTGTGACTACAGTTGGCTCCAGTCTGTGACTACAGTTGGCTCCAGTCTGTGACTACAGTTGTTTCTAGTCTGTCACGACAGTTGGCTCCAGTCTGTGACTACAGTTGGTTCCAGTCTGTGACAACAGTTGGCGCTCTAGTCTGTGACTACAGTTGGCGCTCTAGTCTGTGACTACATTTGGCTCCAGTCTGTGACTACAGTTGGCTCCAGTCTGTGACTACAGTTGGCTCCAGTCTGTGACTACAGTTGGCTCTAGTCTGTGACTACAGTTGGCTCTCTAGTCTGTGACTACAGTTGGCTCCAGTCTGTGACTACAGTTGGCTCTAGTCTGTGACGACAGTTGGCTCCAGTCTGTGACAACAGTTGGCGCTCTAGTCTGTGACTACAGTTGGCTCCAGTCTGTGACTACAGTTGGCTCTAGTCTGTGACAACTGTTGGCTCTCTAGTCTGTGACTACAGTTGGCTCCAGTCTGTGACTACAGTTGGCTCTAGTCTGTGACTACAGTTGGCTCCAGTCTGTGACTACAGTTGGCTCCAGTCTGTGACTACAGTTGGTTCTAGTCTGTGACTGTGACTAGTTGGCTCCAGTCTGTGACAGTTGGCAGTTGGCGCTCTAGTCTGTGACTACAGTTGGCGCTCTAGTCTGTGACTACATTTGGCTCCAGTCTGTGACTACAGTTGGCTCTAGTCTGTGACTACAGTTGGCTCTCTAGTCTGTGACTACAGTTGGCTCCAGTCTGTGACTACAGTTGGCTCTAGTCTGTGACTACAGTTGGCGCTCCAGTCTATGACTACAGTTGGCTCCAGTCTGTGACTACAGTTGGCTCCAGTCTGTGACTACAGTTGGCTCCAGTCTGTGACTACAGTTGGCTCTAGTCTGTGACTACAGTTGGCTCTCTAGTCTGTGACTACAGTTGGCTCCAGTCTGTGACTACAGTTGGCTCTAGTCTGTGACTACAGTTGGCTCTAGTCTGTGACTACAGTTGGCTCCAGTCTGTGACTACAGTTGGCTCCAGTCTGTGACTACAGTTGGCTCCAGTCTGTGACTACAGTTGGCTCTCTAGTCTGTGACTACAGTTGGCTCTAGTCTGTGACCACAGTTGGCTCTAGTCTGTGACTACAGTTGGCTCCAGTCTGTGACTACAGTTGGCTCTCTAGTCTGTGACTACAGTTGGCTCCAGTCTGTGACTACAGTTGGCTCCAGTCTGTGACTACAGTTGGCTCCAGTCTGTGACTACAGTTGGCTCCAGTCTGTGACTACTGTTGGCTCTAGTCTGTGACTACAGTTGGCTCCAGTCTGTGACTACAGTTGGCTCTAGTCTGTGACTACAGTTGGCTCTAGTCTGTGACTACAGTTGGCTCCAGTCTGTGACTACAGTTGGCTCTCTAGTCTGTGACTACAGTTGGCTCTAGTCTGTGACTACAGTTGGCTCTAGTCTGTGACTACAGTTTGCTCCACTACAGTTGGGCTCTGTGTGACTACAGTTGGCTCTCTAGTCT